>NW_026571353.1:22033657-22321157 GCF_026225935.1 Boleophthalmus pectinirostris | reverse complement strand
GAGGGTCTGACACTTGCTTGTTTCCAAGGAGATTGCTTTGCCTGGAGTGCTCCACATGGCATTAAACATGAACTTATCTTGCGTTTATTCAATCACAATCAAACCTTGAAAAACACACATTCTTACTATTATCAAGGGCAACTCTTCATAGATTGAAACTGTAACTTGCCTGCATATTTCCAAAGAGTTAAACATACTTACTGCTATTCTGTGCAACAAAGAAAATATATCTCCAAGGAAACAGTTATATAGTACACCTTCAAATCTAACAATAGGCATCAGTTCATTCAACTCTTCTCATTTAGTCTGTCCTTAACAAGCACCAGGGTCTAAACATGGCACCGATTCAGATCAATGGGCCAAGCTCAATGGCCCATGTCTCCAGATTAGCCTAGCCCGGCTAGGTACTTCTGGTGGCTCCCTGCCCAGCCTGCACAGTAGTGCTCTTTTCTCCCGTGGGCACACGCGAATGCACACAAGCGCACGCAAAGAGCATGGTCTTACATATCACGTGACCACTTTAACCAGTCAGAGCAAGAGGAGCAAGAGCAAAGCAGAACGGAGCAGAGCAGAGCTAACAATTAAAAAGCTCTTTTTAAGAAAACTGAAGGATTTTGATCTGAGAAAACATTCATGATTTAAAATAGGTAAAAATAACCACAAAACCAGACCTTTTTGAGAACTGTAGGTGCCCTGTCGGCCGAACATAAGCAGTTTGTGATTACATTGTGCTCTACGGGAAAAATCCTTCCTGGACAGGAGTTGTTTTTTTGCTGCAGTTCCAGTAAGTGCCCACTATGTCAACTCAAGACAACAAGTAGCAATACCCTATCCAGTTATTTTAATACATCCATAGTCTTGAAGCAAAAGGACATATGATTTTACACTGTAACTAACTATTACATTAATGACAAAATCAAACAAGTTTATTAGATATTAACTTTTGTGTTCAATTGGAATTTATTATGATAAATAGCAAAGTAAAAAATAAAAAAAAATCCTGTATAATAATAAAATAATGTACAAAGATGGATACATTTGTAGTTTTAGCATGAAATGAATACTGTTTTTGCACGTTTTCTGGCCTCAGTGGTATGTCTTCCATAATACAGGATGTGGTGAGAGCCATTTTGAATATTACCATTTCAAGTACATACTGCATGATGAGAGACGCCCAACTGATCACTCCAAGGCCCTGATCAGCAGCAGGTGGGTGGACAGTGGTGCCTGGGACTGGCTCACATGGCCATCAAGAGAGAAATCTGTGCATTTCTATGCATTTTAAACAAGCCAGTTGTGTCCGATGTTACTGGCAGCTCACATGGTTATATTAGCAAAAATGCACATCAATATTCTGCTGCTGTATTTTACATACAAACGCACATGTTAATATAAAGAACCCATATCACTCTATTTTCAATTTTCTATGTTATAATGTTGTTTCCTCATCAGATACATCCTTGGAGCTGTGTTTTGTTTCATTCACACATGTTTAACACACAAACCCTGCATCTCAAAAAGAAAACACTCTGTTCCACCTTGTGATGTCATGTGGTAATACAGAAACTGCTCTGCAAACATGTGTGAATGAAACAAAACATAGCTCTAGGTATGTTTCTGATAAGGTAACAACATTCTAACACCTCTAACTCAAAAGAGTAAAAAAATGCATAATATAAGACCTAAAAGTATCATTTGTGATTTTTGAGTTCCTGTTAAAGCACCATTTTGAGAACTTTTATCATTCAAAAGATACAATATTTTTGAATTCTTAAACATTATGGCAAGAGTTTCAGATTTCCATCACTTTGAAACACATGAATACTCTAAACTAGAAAAAAAAAATAATAATTAAACAGTGCGGATGCTTGCTGCCATGTTTTAAATAATAAGACCTTTTTACTTAATCTCTTCAGCAGATTCATTCAGTTCATATCCCTGGCTGGCTCACCTCTCAGTCAGGGCACTAATTGCATCTGCTAACAAGATGATAACGACTCAGAGGTTTTAAGACGTGTCCCTGCTATTGTTCTGTTCCTGGCCTTTCCCCCTTCCCTCGAGTGGATAGCAAAGGTTAATCCTGGTTACGAAGTCCCCTCCTCACAGTGTCCCTTCTCCCACCTGTACACTGCTCCTGCTAATGGAGACAAAATGAGGCGTCTTCTTCTCTGGGACAACATTTAGATTTGCCAGTGGTAATTATGTACACAGCATAATGACACAATTAGCAACAGGTAATTAGAACATGGCGCTTTTAGAGGTTTTCCTGAAATACTCTTTCTTGGAGTATAGGTAGAATAGACTTAATGGGACCACCTACACTCCCTCAATGCGTCACTATGAAATGAACAATCAATCACATTAGTTCAGATATAGCGTCAAATCAAAGGAGACTAATCGGCAAATAGAGGTACTTCACTTGGTATAGATTAAGTTCTGTGTGAGGTGAAAGTATTTAAGTTCAACTAATA
Source organism: Boleophthalmus pectinirostris (assembly GCF_026225935.1). Classification (NCBI taxonomy): domain Eukaryota; kingdom Metazoa; phylum Chordata; class Actinopteri; order Gobiiformes; family Gobiidae; genus Boleophthalmus; species Boleophthalmus pectinirostris. Next base: position 22,318,686 of record NW_026571353.1, on the reverse strand, counting down.
GTAAAGGCTTGGAAGGAGTAATGCTTTATACTGAAAACAAAGATGCTTTTGGTAGATATATTAACTGCAAAATTTGGAAAAAAAATATATATTTTTCTTCTTTATTTCCATGATTATTTGCTTTATAGATTCTCACTGAAGGCATCAACTATGAATGACACAAATAAAATGTAGCAAAAAATAAATAAATAATAAAAATGTCTCGACCCAGACATGGCAAAACTGTGAATAGAAAAAGCTTGTCCACACTGGTAGTGTAGTATTAAACTAGAACATTTACAGTGATGATTGCACAAGTCTCCAGTGTAGCATGGTACAGGATTACTCAAGCATACATGCTTCAGTTAAAATACTAAGAGTTAAGTTTTTGTATTTTAAATATGCAAATACATTGTTTTCAGTTCTATGACATCTTCATGTGCTGATTCAGGCATAATTTTGACATTTAAAAACTCCCAACGCTCCAATGGGATTTTTCTGAAAAGAAATTCTGTTTTAGTCAAATGCTTCAATCTGCCTTTTCCAAAAGCACATGGTTATGCGCATTTATCAACAGCCACACTTCAGTGTTTGAGGTTCTAATGCTAATCTAAAATATGTTTTCCTCTCCTGACATTTCCATTTCCACTAAAATGATTACATAAGTGGTAGTAATGTACAGAGATGGAGAAAGACTGCTGTATTAGATTCAAATGAACAGTGAGGAGGGACAAAATGCATGGACAATTGTAGCAGTCAAATGGAGGGGAGGCAGAAATGATGAGGACAATTGTTGGATATGAAAACGAACACAGCCTCACACTGCGCACACACGGACGCACAGTCTTCTGAGAGCTGCACTTTCAATTTCTCCAGCTCTAATTGCATTAGAAGTGTCCCACTCTCCTCTCCTGAGCCGCGAGGACTTCCACTGGGCTATTACTCCAAAACCTCCAGCGGGTCCCTGCACTCCTCGTACTCTCTCCTTCTCTCCGCACCACTTGGACCATTTTCTCGTCTTTGTGCTGTCGTTATCCTCAATCTGTCTCCACTCTGTGTGTGTAAATGACCCCTCCCCTCCATGCCTGGGCCTTCTCCTTCCTCTGCCCATTCATTTAGGACACCATCCTCACCATGAATATTCATGATCTGATTGTTACTGGACACACGTTGTTACTGTCTTTATTTTTCACATTTTATTTCTTTGCTTCTGTAATACTTTACAGACATGTAAGTCTAGTCACCGGTGAATCACTCCATTTTCATACGGGCATTATTGACAGGTGGATTAACCATTCAGGGACACATATGGTCCATCCATATCAGAAAATAAATAAATAAATAATAAAAGAAATATATATCACAGGGGGCTGAAAAACATCACAGATTTCTGCAGCATTAATGAGCAAAGCACTAAACTTTGTTAATCTCAGGTGAGAGAAATGTCACATTGTTTATAAATGATATGTGACCACTGAAAAAAACAAAAAAAACAAATCTGATTGTACAATCATGTTTGGGTGGGCTTGCAACAGAGGGTGTGAGGGCCAGACTGATATTAATCTATATAAAAAATACCAATAAAAAATATCATTCTGGATTTGCCAGGCAAACAAATTGAGTCTCAGCTTAGTCTTAGTTTAAATTAGTCACAGGTTTTAAACACTGATTATGTCTCCGAGCATTACTTCAACAGGGAAAACACAGAATTGACTAATTTACAATAAAATAGGTCAGGTACCCCTGCTTTAAGTTAGATGAGATTCTTTCAGAAATAGTTTGCATCTTACAAACTGTGACACCTAAATCAAAATATATATTACACATGTTAAAGTATTCAGAAGTCTTGTAGATAAATGATTCTGCTTCTTATATCTAAGCCCAATCTTCTTTCACTTTTAAAGTAATTTATAAAAGTGCAGAGACATTATTACAAAGCAAGAACTCCACAGAAAACAATTTAGCTTAAAGCTGAGTGGCATTTGCATTCAGTCAGACCAATAATCCACACAGTGAAACATTTGAAACCCAGAACTTGCTCCTTATCCTCACATGGCCCGTCTGCTGCTTTATCTGAATTGGCAGTCTAATTTCTTCACATCTAAACCAACGTGTAAAGTTTTTATGTAGTTTTATAGCTTTTGTCATCTCCTGCATTCTTTTTGGACAATATATCTGTGTAAATCAGTGATACTGGGGGACAGGTCTCATATATCAATATATTTCCAGACAGATGTTTTTTATAATAATCAAATGTATAACAAACAGAGGATCAAAAAAGAAAAGTTAATTTGCATGGTTGGGACAAGATTTCATACCACAAAATCTTATGAGATTAAACTCCCATTCCCAAGATTATGCAAGATTTTTAAAATTTTGTGCAGACAAAAAGCATTAAGGGCCAGTTAGTTAGGTTTGGAGAAGATGTAGTTCCAAAAAGCAGTGCTACAATTACAGCAAAAATATTAAAATCAGTGAACTGAACCGCACAATTTCTTTAGTATAAACAAAATCTCGTCTTTTCTTGCTCTTGTGGACCCATTCTTGTGGAAACTGTATCTCATCCAGTTCTTAATAATTTGTGAATTTTACAATAACTTCACTGCAATTTGCAGCATTATAGCCTATGGAGTCTACCTCTTGCAGGATTCCTCAAACATGTGAATGAAAACATAACTTCAACTTTTAAGACTACAACATTCTGTTTACAGTATCTGTATCTGAGTACCAGTTGACCTGCCCTGTCAGTTTTACAATGCTATCAATCTAAAGAGAGAAAAAACTACAATCTAATCGACATTGAGAAGGAGAACATTTGTGTTTGAAATCAGCCAGTCGGCCATGACAGCGGTATATCTATTCAGGAATAATTAGCTCTTTCTCTAGTTTCATCAGCACACAATTGACTCTCCTGTTTCCCTTTTCCTCTTAAGCACTTCCTCTTGTACAAAGAACCAATCAGAGAAGCAAATTAAGGAGCCACTTAGCATAACTGCACAGCTCAGAGGTCCACACATACACACAGAGACCACTTCCTCCCCACACACAGGAAAAACATGTACAACTATGGCACCCAGAAAAACAAGTGTTCTCATTGTGTTTTAATGGTACAAGTGAAGCACAGCACCAGTGCAGAGCAAGAGGGGAATACACAAGCTTTAAAGGTGCGTAGTGAAGGAGATCTATATTTTTGGAACAGAGGGGGTAAACAGGATGATCAAAAGTGTAGAAGAAAAAGAGGGAAATGTTATTTATATGGATGTATATGATTCATATTAAGGATGCACCGCTTTTTCAGTTCTGATACTGATACTTAAGAATCTGCTGATACCTGATATCAACTGATACCAGTGAGAGACTGAAAATGTATTTATTTATTGACTTTACATTATGTAGCTGTTATTTATCTCTTATGCAACTACAGAACAACTTTGCAGAAATAAAAGTTCAAACATTAGAAGATGTTCTGGACTATGACCAGTAAATAGTCTTATTACATCAAATTATCTTCTCAACCATGATATCACCTTAAACAATGTTTGGAAGTCGATATCCCATCTGGTAAATTTTTCAGTATCAGCTCCCACATCCAATATCAATATAGCATTAGTGCATGCCTAATTCATATCTAGAGCCCAGTTATCAACAACAGTTACATAGTATAAATAGAGCAAAGAATCACATTTTTAATCATTATTTAGGACTTAAAAAGTTTAAACAGTATTACTAAACCAACAACCATCATTTTCCTGCCAGTAATTTCTATGTATGTCTTCTAAATTTGTAATTTTCTATATCTTAAATGGTGCAGTTGTGGGCTTAGTCACATGGGAGCTGTCCGTGGTGCTGAAATATACATTTTGAAAAAATAAATATTATACAGTATACTCAGACAGAGTGGTCAGACCCACAGATTGGTGGTTCAGTCTCGGCAAGCTCATTTGAATACTGTTTTTATGTCCATGGGCAAGACACTGGTACACTGGTGTATACGTGTGTGTGTTTTGGGGTGTGTGTGTGTGTGTGTGTGTGTGTGTGTGTGTGTGTGTGCCTGCGTGTGTGTGTGAATGGTCAGTGCCTAAAAATGCTCGAAAACGCTATATAAAAGTGAAAGTTTGACCATTTATTATTGTGAAATTATTTTAGTGTTGGACATATCCTGGGAAATGAAACCTTACTTCTACAGCACAGTTTTTCTTTTGAAAAAAGAAAGTAAATATATTGTCAAAAGGGGACAGCCAAAGACAAATCTTTTATTGTTGAAAAGTAGACAGCAGAAAGACTGTGTTGTTTTGCATCTGAGCCAGGAGACTGACATACTGCTCATTCATTTTCGAATTCACTTTAGTGGTGATACGGCTCCAATGATATTTTAGGCTGATGCTATTAAAGTCCGACATTATATTTGAAGGAACATTCTTTCTGTCATCTCTCGCTCATTGCCATATCTTTATCTATTCCTGACCCAGCTCACCACACCGCCTCTCTCCTCTGCTCTCCAAAAGATGAAACCAATTTTTCAGCCTACGCCACAGAGACAAATTACTCCTAATAATCCCTCGTTTCCTGAAGAGGGCCTTTTTCTTCTCCCTCTCGGCTCAGAGACCACAACCTTAATGGATATGTGAAATTATTAGAAAAATGTGCCCGAGCTTCGTAATGACAGCCAGTGTTCTGATTTCGATTGTGAGAGAGCTATAGCACCAGCGCTACCAATAAGCCGCTCCTGACTGGTCCGATCACAGGGGAGGAGTCTGGACCACAAACACATCAGGAAGAGCAATGGTATTTCACAGACCACGCTGAGTGCTCTTGGTGCCATTACATGTGTGATTTTTCTTTCCTTTTATTGTCACCCTGTTACACTATGAGCAAAAAATGGCGGAAAAATTGGTAGTTTTAACATTTTCTTATTTTGAATGAAATTGGGCTAAAAGGTTGCTTCAAATAAAAAAGTTGGGGTTTGAGTTTTGGCACTGGAAATTATTTCATTTTTACATCTATTTTCTGAAAACTTAGATTAAAAAAAAAATTGCCTGGAAATTGAGAATAATATCTCTCTGTATTTTTTTTATACAGATCAGTATCAGTCTGGTCCCCAGTTTTTCCAATTCGGATGGACCATGCTTGTCCTTGACTGACTAACACACCTGTCAATCACGGCCATCTGAAAACAGGGAGATTTACTGTTGACAAGACTCACATCTTCACAAATATCAGACATGGGGCAATCAAAACTAGAGTAAACAATGCCGTAACTATAAGTTTTACAAAATATTACCGTAAATTCTGGACTATAAGTGCTATGTTTTTCTTAGACTTTGAACCTTGCGGGTACTAAAACGATGCAGCTAATATATGGACGGATTATTTGTTTGGCACATTGTCCATTCATATATACGGTCTATGGTTTGGCAGAAAATGTTGCTGTCTGTGGCTGTTAACTCATGGATCTAGGGTTCACATGAAGTTGCTAAACTAGCTAGTGATATTGTCAGTGCACTCAAATAGTTTATAGTGTGTGATAAAATAAGTTATGTTAAATTAACATTAGTGAGGGGGATACGTCTTACCCGTATGCGTAAATGACGAGAAGAAACGTCTCAAACTTCAGTAGCCCCGCCTCCGAAAGCCTGAAATCTGCTTAAATCCTCCAAGACACTGACTGACATGAAGACAAGACAGGACAGAGGCTCTTGCAGGAGTCATGTGCTGTAGAGCGTGGGGAGAGACGGGGGTGATGTGCTGAGGAAGATTCTAGTTTGATTGTGTTTTGAACAGTTATTTTGCGCCTCATGCAAACACCCACCTCAGGGACAACACACAAAGAAATGCAGATGATGCGGCTTTTAAGTTAACGGTAATTGGTGTGGCTGTTGAAGAAGGAAAAAGAGCTGCTGCACGTGAGCTCGGCATCAGTGAGTCGATGGTGAGATTTTGGCAACGGCGGCGTGACAAACTAAGTCAATGCAAAAATACAACAAAAGCTTTCAAAGGCAGATGCCCTGAACTTGAAAACGCTCTTGAAGATGTGGACACCTGTAGCTTAGATTCAACGGCCTATACATGTACAATTTTAGTTAGTTTAGTTAAAATTTTGTTGATGCAGCTTATATTCAGGTGTCCTCAATAGTCCGGAGAATACGGTATGTAAAAAGAAATCCATGGCGATTGTAAACATATTTAAAGGTGCATTGTGTAACTTTTCTGGTGGAAGGTCTGTCAAATACTTTTTTCCATGGAGATGTTATTGCTTTATCTGGAATGTTTCACAGTTACAATGGCATTAAACCTTTCTATCTTCATGGAGACCAAACTAGACCAAGTTATAGGTCAGATTTGTGGAGAGGGGAACTCAATCACTGTCAGAATGCTTGTTTTTTGAGGTATATTTGTGCAGTAAAACCACCTGTAATTGAATAAATGTAAGGTAGAGCTGTTTAATGGTGACAGACCCTGAACCAAAAAGTTACATAGTGCACCCTCAATTTAGCTGGTCAAGTTAAAGATCACTCTTAAGAAAGGTTTGCAACTTATTCCAACACCATTATCAGCAAGGTTACTTTAAATTGCATTAAAGTTAGATAGGTGACAAAGTTCACTACCACACACACATTTTCCTGAGTTTACAGAGCAAGTGGAGGGTGGCTTTTTGACGTGCCGCATGGTGCACTTTTGTTGGTGTTCCTCAGATGTAAAATTGTTTAGGAGGAAGTTTTCAGAAAGTCATTACATGCTCTTTGAAGATTCCACCATGTGCAATTTTGCTTGCTTTTCGCACATTTGAAGAAGGCTCGTATAGAAGACTGTGGCTTTCATCTGACTTATTACACGGACAGACAGCACACAAAGTACCATGCGACACCCTGCACCTGTGGGTCTGCAGAGCTTGTAAACAAATCAGGAGGAAAAATGGCTCCTAATAACAGCCATTTTGATGTTTTACCCGAAGAAGAAGCACTATGTTTGTCTGCATGCAGCCGCCATTACAATAAATACCTGCAATGGCTACTTCAGTCATATACACATTCTACCCCTCTCTTTGGTCAGATGGTGGTAGGTGTGGTTGTTTATTTATAGTCTTTATTTAAGCATAAACAAACTTCAGCGGACATGTTCAGATATTAAATGTCATTTAAACATGGCAGATCTTAGTTAATAGTCCTGGCTGCACTTTCAACTCTACTGAAAGTACTATTCCATGAAGTCCCCTAAAAGCATTTATTCTGAAGTACTTATGTTATTTGTTTAATTGTTTTCAGAGAAGAAGAGGTGTGTGAATAAGGAAGCAATGAGTCAACCCATTTACTTGGAATGATCTTTCTTCTAAATATTTTTTAGTTCACAGTAGTTACTTGTTTTTGCATCTTTGTAAATGGAAGTGTAATTGGCAGAAGGTTATCTGACGTGCACCTAAAGACAGATTCATCCCATTTTTCTTGTGACAATAGACTGTATAAAAAAGTGGATTAAGGTAGTGTGACATCAGCTATAACGTTCAGCTCCAGTCAAATGAAGCTCACGAGGCTAGCAGTTATACGAGCAAATTTACAGCCGAGTTCTATATTAGGAAAAGGAATTCATTCATAGACAAAACAGCAAAATAAAAACACCTGGTAGAGTGGGTTAATACAAAGATTTTAAGATCAAGACCAGGCTCATAGCTGCAGTTGCAGAGAGAGGGGTGAAAATTTTTCAATGTAAAGATGTATGTAACTGGATGTATGTAACTGTAACTGGAAACAAGAGTCGATGGAGCCGGAAGTGCCCCAACACTCACTTCCCATGTGGTACACGACAGCTAGCGGGTTAGCTTTGTCCATTTATATATAGTGTGTCTATGGTTGAATAATCAAAAATCCTCAAAATGACGTTCATGGCAGGAAAATATTTTGTAAATGAAACCCAAATCAAGACACATCAATTTTTTTTCCTACACTGCAGCTCAGTGATTTTAGGCCGATAACTGAACTGGATGTCTTATTCATATAACGGTCCTGTTGGCAATGTAAATCTGTCTTATCTTATCCTCAATATTTTCTCAAATTTAAGATTCAGCAAGCGCTCTAATGCGCTCTTGGTAGATAGATTTAAAGACACTCCTACCACAAGGGGTCAGCAGAGGAAGATCTGCATTATCATAATCTTTAAGTCAAGGCTAAAATGTAGCCTGAATCTGACCTCTGTTTCCTGTTCTACACTTTCAAGCCTCAGTTTCCACTCCCAGGAGCCAGGACTGCTCCAGCGATTGATTACATCGAGATCCATGATTACAAGCAGTTCAAACATTTATTTAGCTACAAGCCAGCTTCGTATCCGCTGACCCCCGGCACTCCTCACTGAACTGAAAACCATTAATTATACACTTGGCTTATTTAGATTAGAAGGGGCTGAATGAGGCAAAGTACAATAATTATACAAAAAGGAAAAAAAAAACAACAACAACAACAACAAAACAGAAATCATACAGTTGATTTCAGAAATTATAGGGGTAATAATTAGAATGGGTATTTGCACTCATTGGTTGGTGCATTTGTAACTAAAGGTTGATTATATAGCTATACTGGTGAAAGGTTATTGATTTTTAAATATAGACTTTAATATTTTAAGTTTTTTTTTTTTTATGACAAAAAACAAAAACAAAAACAAAAAAAAGATAAAAAATAAATAAATAAAAAAAAAAAAAAATAAAATCCTTCCACCCCTATCTCCACACGATAATAATTGAAACTGAACACTTTAATTGAATAAATGCTAGATAGATGAGTTTAATGACACATTCCAGGCAAGAACATCTCCATGGAGACAAGCAGATGGTCAATTGCCTATCATAAAAGTTCCTAAGTGCACCATTACATTATTATTATTTTCGGGTCACCTGTAAACTACAAGATTATGACAGCGATTTCAAATAAAGGTATGGGGTTTAATAGCATACACACCATTAGTTTCCTTTGAAAACCTAACAACTTCCATCTAGAGCCTGAGCGCACGATGAAAGGCTCCACATGATGGATCCAAGGCTGCTTTTTGCCCGATGTGTGAGACAGGAGCTGCACAGACCCTGGACAAAATTGAGTTTTCTCACTGGGGCTTTGCTGTTTGAAGGAGGGCTATCAGGCCAGATTAGCTTTAGCTCACCGCTAATGGAACCCAGAGCATTTTCAAAAGCATCCTCCAACTCACTATTTTAGCTTGGGATCCTTGGATGCATTTTCAGGGCATCAGTGTTATATAACGTACACTTCATGGACTTTGAAGTTATATTTCAATTACCAAAATGTCAACGATTGTTTAAAAGAAATAAAATGACAAACTGGTACATTTTAAAGGCTAAATAAACTAATTTTTTTAAGGGTGCAATATGTAACTTTTCTAGTGGAATGTCTCCATGGAGATGCAATTGTTTTGTCAGGAATATCTCCTTAAAAGAAGCAGGTGACGCCACCAGTCCAAGCTACAGGTCAGATCTGTGAAACCCTGTATTTTTAGATGAATAAAACATCTGTGTATTGAATAAATGCAAGATAATGCCACACTGAACAATATCACCTTTCTGTGACAAGGAGATTGTGTATCCTCCTCCAGAAAAGTTACATAATGTACCTTTAATATTTCATTTTTGGCTGCTAAATATTTTTTGCATCCGTACCCACATATACGTGTTATGGAATGCAAACTCACATTACAATTAGTAACATGTCACATTATAATGAATAAATGGTCTAACTGGAACAAATCTTACAAACAAAACAAAACAAATATATGAATATTTAGTTTTTGGCAGTTTCATATTTTCAGGGCATAAATGATTCCTTATGTGTTGCAAAAGGTGAAGTCATATTTCTATTACTAAAATGTAATTATTTGCAAGAAATAAATGGAATAGCTGGTAGACATTTTAGAGGCAAAATAAACTAACGTATATATTCATATTTCATTTTGGGTTAAATAAAAAATTACAAATATTTTTAGACATCACACAGTATATTTTTTAGATTCACGTTCGGTATTTTTGTAGCGCATCCTTTTTATTCCCATGTTTTTTTAAATTGGGCTTATGTTTAATATGGCTGCAAGCAACAATAAAGCCTTGGTATTTGAATATAAATGAGTGTTTAGAAAGGCAAATATCTCACCAGGACACAGCGGGACACCTGGAAATCTCTAGAAAACTATAATCTTCTACGTGTGTGTATTTGAGTAGAACTGTGATTGTCATTTGCATCTGCTTGTGTTGTGTGTGTGTTGTTGGTGTGATTGCGTGTCATTTGCAGACGCACGGGGGAGGAGCCTGTTGTGCGAGCATGTCCGGGGGGCTTGTCTCCATGTGGGGGGCAAACACCTGACCTTTGGAGCTTTGATCACCCCGCAGTCTCCCAAGTGTCACAGGTGGGAGCAGGGGAGGTGAAGGCAGCTACTGAATACATGGCGCTCGTTTCATTTATTGTTATTTGTTTATTATTTCAATATTTTACCAGATAAGTCAATTGAGAACACCTTCTCATTTGCAGTGACGACCTGGCCAAGACGTCGTCATTATTGATAATTTGCAGTGACATCAAACTAAGGGTGTTCTACATGTATATGCATTGGCAGAATGCTCAACAGTTACCACGGAGACACAATGCACCGAGTAGCAAACAGAACCAAATACATTTTAAGATCACCTGAAAAACTCCAAATCCAAAGTGGATTTAAACAGCACATTTTCAGATTTTCAGGAGCCTCTGATCAATAAGAGTGGTCATATTCCTGTTTAGGAGTTTGATTTTCAACAAAATGTTAGAGTGACTGACGGAAAAACTGTTGCCTGATGCTATCTAACTTGCGACTGTAATTTTACGTGTGTAAGAGTTGTTTAACAGTACAAATCAGCTCACTTGTTGTAGTTCCAACCAAGTCAGCGCTTTCTGGTCAGACTATGTTAAAATTAAGTTAAGTCTAACTTCAGTAACAAAGCTTCTAACAGAGCAGTGCTTTTGGTTTAGCTTCTCACTCCCAGGGAATGTTGATGACATCAGCTGCAAAGTATCAATATATGACTTCTTACATTGGGATTACTATTAAGGCATTGTGAGTATGGGACCCTTTTATGACCCACTGTCCTCAAAACATGCATTAGTAACAGTAAAATTGGTTTTATTGACGATGCGACTCTGCTAATGTAATGTTTTCCATCTGAAATGCACTGACACAAAGACCTCATTTGGAACATCAATACTGAATGTCATATTTCTGACGTATGCTGTATACTATATTTAAATGTGAAAGTGTATTGATTCTATCCTTTTTACGTGAAATGTAATATACACTTTATGGCTTAAAGTTCATTCAGCTCACTGAATACTACTCCTGAACGAGAAGATTAACCAAATTTCATGTTTCTTTGTTTTTTTCTTCAGTGATGTTAAAGTTCCTATATTACACAAAATTTATTCTTGCAAGCTTTAAGCCATGTTAGAATGCTATTACCTCATCAAAAACATGCCTGTCTACATCTCCAAAGCTCAAAATGCTTGTTACACCTTGTGGATATACCTGCAACCTGGCCTTGTGGTGTTATCTGTCTATTAAAATAAATAAGAATGAATGAAATTCTATAGAATATTCACGTAAAGCAAGGCCATATACACAAAGACACAGGGTTATTTATAGTGCATCTTATAATTAAAAAGAATATCAGCCAGCCTACTCACAGATTCATTAAGTGAGTCATATTTTGTTATATTGTGTGTATTGTATTATTGCATGTATTTTTCCCATACCTCAGCCAGTGGCACAATGCCCTGTATGTCTACGTCGGTGATGTAGAGATGGGAGACTTTGTCCGCCTGCCTGGCTGTGGCGGGGGTGTCTGTGGGGTACTCCGTGTTCCAGTGCAGGGTCTGGGTGAATACCATGGTTATCACGTTATCCACTTCAAACTCCAGCTGCATCACTTCATACGATGGACTGTCCAACCTGTGAAGACGACATAACAGATCCATGTATTGATTCGATCTGGTGCATTTAAAATAGTGAGGCAGATCTATAGACACAATGTAATATCAATGCAAATGGTTTATTGATTTAAGGGACATGGTTACTACACATGTTTTTATGGGCCAGAATTCAGTGTGTGTGTTTGGGTGGATGTGGTTGGTCGGGAGGCTGTAAAACTACAAAAAGCATTTCATTTTGTCAGCGCTTTTATTTAAGTGGAAATTCAGTTTAGTTTTACAAAAAAAATGTTTTCTACTTTAGATTTTTAGTTAAGCAAAATATAATGTAACATGAAGTGGTGTCTGTAACTGTTTAAATGTTTAAGAATAAGAGTTATATGTTAATTTTGTTAAAGAAGACCTATTGTGCTTGTGCCTGTTTGTGCCCGTTATAATCTATGACACCTGCGAACAACTGCTATAATTTAGATATAATTTAGACATTTAAACATCGTAAACAAAACTAGTCCGCTGACTTCCGTGGTAAAACGTCATCACAACAAAGAGCTGAACAGCTGTCAGCACATCCCATCATGCTGCACATCACATTAACAGGCTGCCAATTTTCTTTCATTTGTACCAAAATGGCTACACAATGCTGCTGAATTCTACACGTATCACTGATTAAGAAAATAAAATTGGAGAACGGAGTAAGTACGGAGCAGTGGAGGTGTACCTTTGTCTCTGAAAACGAAGACTGAGCCACAATATGGCATTTTGAAACATTTGTGAATCACTCTAAATACAACTTTGGATAAGGGGAAATAACTATAATATGGTTATACGCTGATTTAGCGTAATAGGCCCGCTTTAATATATTCTTTTTTGTTTTATCTTTGTGCATTATGACAAAAAATAATAGCTGTCACTGTCACTAGAAAAGTATATATAGTCTATCATATGTTTAGACAACCACATTTTTTCTCATTTGTATTTAATCATATTGCACTGGTATTAGACAACAACACATTGGCTATATGAAAATAAGCCACTCACTTAGCATGCAGAGGTTCAAGAAACATCAAATGGGGCATTGTAATACTGTGTAAAAGTGCAGAAAATTGAAGCTAAAGGAAAGTGATAGTAGTACCACCGAAACTGCTTTTGGCGCTGCTCTAAAACAAACATTATTATGAAAAAGTGTCTGTTGCCGAGTGTGACATCTCAAGAGTAAAAGCTACACAGTAAGTCTAATAACAGCTCTATCTGAAATGTGACACTACATTTTCCTCGGTCAAGATAGCGCTGAAATATACCCACTTACAGTTCTCTGTGAGTGCAACAAAACAGGTCTCCCGGGTAGGCCTGTGCAGATAAGCACACTGCCTGCTCTGGAGCTCGTTCAAGACATGTCCAAAATGTGAGAATCATTTCAATTCACTATGAGCAATGCAGTTGAAAGGGCCCATATTAGGATATTTTCTGTTGCGTGTTATAATGTTGTTTAATCTTCATAAACATACCTGAAGGGTTCCATTGTGTTTTTAAACTCCGCCCACCTTCAAGTGGCTTTGCACCTTGTTTACAGTACGATTTCAAAGTTAGTTATGGAATTAATATATTATATGTCATACATGCTGCCCATGTCTACCAGGAAGAATAATAATAAAACAATTAAAAAAATATTAATTATGTTTTAGTGAAGTGAGTAGTCTAACCTGTCATATGCATTCTGTATCAGCTATAGTGAAATCTCCTCTGGAAAAATATATGGTATGATTTTTTATTGCTACATTTTGACCACATATACAGAGACACAGAGATTTAGGAGGTCAAAGGTCATGACAAAGCCAATTACAGAAGGTCATTTCTATCCATTTGAGTGAAAAGGAGTCTGAGGAGATGGGTGGACCTTGTGTTACACTGTCAGATTAAAGAGAGAAAAGTGATAGGTGTCAGCTTCATTTGACCCCTGCCCCTCCTCCTCCAGCCTGTTTATGTCTACTACACATTTGGGCTGTTAGACACATGGTAACTTCATACCAAATGTAAAATCAAGTATTTAGTGTATAAACTTTTGTCACCTTTTATATTATTTTGGAGAATCAGCAAATAGGTATCAGCACTATGCACATGTTTGTTTGTTTTTTCCTTTTTATTGGTGGAGTTTACTAGTTTAATTATTAATACTGTGTGGACCTAAGGAGTACATTTGGAACAGCTTCCTGCTGGGAAGAAATAATTACTGCAGAAGTGTTGCTGGCAAAGATCATATCTCTTCTTTGTGTGACACAAATTACATGTGTTCTTGTTGTTGCTGAGCATGCACTGTTCAGTACTACACACTATGCCATTATGCCAGGAATGTTACACTGTATGGCATTACATGTGTATGGCCCATTGTATGGTAAATTACAGGTCAGATCTGTGAAAAGACAACTCTGCTCACAGAATGCATTAATGAATTGTAAAGTATTTTGTGCTATATAAATATGTAATTAAATGCAAGACACATAAGTTTACAGACAAAGCAGTAAGATCTACATACAGACAAGCTTTTAGCTTTTTTGGCTATTGGCCAGGGTTTTTGGTACAAAGCCCTCTACCAGAAAAAAACAAACAAAACTTTGTGCACCTAATGACAAGGACTTCTCTTGTTTGATATGTTCCTGTGTACACAACAGTAATAATGCACCATCAAAACATCAACTATCAGGAATCTCCTGGTAACCCTCAGTCATAAAAGAGCACTCAGAACTATTATGAAAGATTACATTTTATTTCAGAGTGGTGACCTAAACGTTTTCCTGCTGGTACTATCCGTGACAGGACCAAAGGATGAATGCCTGGCTGAAGGACATCACAAAAGAGTTGCTTCTTTCCTCTGACTCTGTTTCTCTGTTGTTGAACCCCAGAGAATGCCCCCCTCATATTTCTAAAAGCGCAGCCCTGTGAACTACAGCGTTTGGACACATACACACTCCTCTGTCACGCTGGCTCGCTGTACCTGTCTCTCACACCCCAGCACATACACGCATCCCCCACCACTCGAACACATGCATACAAAGAACCACAGAGTATTCAGGTGCAGTGTAATCGCTGGAGCCGAAAAAGCAATGTGTCTACAGTGACAGGTTCATTCAGGTGTTAGCCCCATCCGAACCGCAAGGGCTCCAAAACAATATTACTCTGCTCCCCAGTGCATACATGTACACACATTGTTAAAAACGGATAGCAAAAGTTCACTATTTTTGAGGCCTGAGGTAGAAAGGTGCAGTGTTATTGTTGGCCTGCTAGAGTCCATTTTGTTTGGTCAGAGGGAGCATTTAGTGGGTCATATACTGCAGTGTCACCTGACCTAGATTGGCAAACTCAGACAAACATATTAGTGGTCATAGGAAAATCAGTGTATTGATAGTGCAAATCTGTGTTAATGTAATACTGTACTCAACCTGTCACATAATGTAACAGTCATTCTTCACTTCACTGTGGCCCGGTTTACATGATGCACGTGACTGTGCATTCAGATAAAATAGAAAGAGTAGAAACAAGATTTTAAAAATAGCTACACTTTTTGCCTTTTAGAGGTCCTATATTACACAAACTTGATTCTTGTGAGCTTTTAAATCATGTTATAATGTTATTAGTTCATCAAAAACATTCCTGGAACCTGGAGTAGTGTTTTGTTTCAATCGCACATTGAGTATCCTGCATTATTAGTCTGTGCACATCTCCAGAGCTCAAAATGCTCTGTGAGGTCATGAAGTGGTCATTTTCAGATTAACAGCTATCT
Source organism: Boleophthalmus pectinirostris (assembly GCF_026225935.1). Lineage (NCBI taxonomy): Eukaryota > Metazoa > Chordata > Actinopteri > Gobiiformes > Gobiidae > Boleophthalmus > Boleophthalmus pectinirostris. The sequence goes on along the minus strand of NW_026571353.1, from coordinate 22,302,990 downwards.
TTTCACATTTGTTCAGAAAAATGATAGGCAATTCCAGGGCTGAAATCATCCAAATGACACTAGTGAAAGAGTATGAAGTTTCAAAATACAGTGGAGCACTTCCTATTTTACCAAAGGACATCACAAGGTGGAATTGAGTGTTTTGCCTTTGAGAGAAGAACTCAGTCATGTCATATGCAGGGTTTCTGTATTAAACATGTGTGAATGAAACAAAAGACTCCATGGTTGATGAGGAAACAACATTATAACATACACCAGAAAATAGAGTAATATAGGCCCTTTAAAGCAACTTTGGGCTTAAGATAGAGAGTCAAAGTTTTCAATACTAATACTAATACTAATAATTATACTAATACTAACACAGCGTTGTACAATCCCTTGCAAAAATGCAGTAATTTTGTCCTGCAGTTAATCTCTGTTTTGATATGGGCCTAGTGATATTCTACTTAAAACGACTGCCCAGATTTAAAGATAGACTGTTGGCAGCTGTGAGGGACTTTTGAGGCTAACCACCGTGGCTCTGCACAGGCATGATCGACTCATTATCTCTGCTCATCTCTCCAGCATCAATTAAAGCATTTAGTTTGAGGTTTGGGTCCAATCTGGTCAAATTCAGTTTGCAGCTTCACAAATACACATCAGGATCCTGCTCTGTGACCTTTCAGCCTCACTGTAAGCCTACCTGCTTGTACAGCACCATTAGTCTGACCTTTACACTCTAGTCATCGGTATCGTGGCCCTTCACAGGGAACCTGCTCTGTCTGCAATCACAAGATGTTACAAAAGTCTAGGAACTTATATATAGCCTATGTGGTTTTCCCAGAGCTCAGACAGACTAACTTCTGTGACAAGAGACCTCAATATGCAATGTGTCTGATTAATTTTAAAATGGCTATATACCATTTAGTACTTGCTGTGCGGAAGAGCAGTTGGCCATTCAAAAATATCTTCACTGATATCAATAATGATTTGGTATTAAATAAATGAACAAATAAACACACTAACTAAAGCAAAATCCACATGGAGTCACATAAAAGAGTAGCCATGCCTCGTGTCTCTGCTGTGTCCTTGTGAGTCACCTGTAGTTCAGAGCACAGAATCCTTTTAACTGAATCCTTCTCACACACAGTTACTACTTATGATGGCCTTGTGTCTGAGTACATCTCCAAGGAGCTGTCCATCTTCCCATTACACCTTTTCACATCCTAACCCACTTTACAGGTACGCACTTCCTGGTTACATCGCTGCCAGAGGAATGACGCAATGAGCCACTGTTAACTGAGGTCAAACACACTTCATTTTCACCATATTAAGCAATCTCAAATGGAAAATCATGATTCATTTCGGTAGAGTGCTCTGCTCCATTGCCTCCCTGTGGAGCTCTACTTACTGAAAAATGAATAAGTTGAAGACTGAAGTAAAAATAAATAGTAGACAGGCATTTGATTGGACGTTTTTTTAAATTCAGAAAATCTCAACATTCATCACTTGATACAAATATTTGTCATGTTTAAAAAAGCTAGTAAAGGGATTTAATGAAGTGTAAGTAGTGCTACTGTGTAATTAGAATTATTCAAGTAATTTGCATATGCATTGTGTAACTTTTCTGTTGGTTGGGTCTCCACCTACTTGTTGCCATGGAGATTTTATTTTAATTTACTTTGGGATTAAATATATGCATCTCTGTAAAGAGAAGAAAATAACGCAACCACACCAAATTAGAGATCCATGCAACTTCACTCACTTTCTTAAAGGTTGTATAGAGGATTTTCCAAGGAACGAGAAATCCAGCGACTGTTTGTCCTTTTTCAAATGTTGCGCATGTGTGAAACCACCCCCCCTCCCCTACAGCTCCCTACGTAGAAACGCCTCCTCCCGCCTCCTCGTTACGCCAGAAACAGGTTTGTAAACAACTAACTACAGTGTTGGTTAGGCAAGGCGGAGAAGTGTGGAGCGGGGGGAGCGGGTGTGCGGACATTTCGTTCGCGGACGAGAAGTGAGGAGCAGGGAGAAGAGCGGAGCAGGGAGAGGAGAGAGAGAGGAGAGGGGAGCGGTGCGCGGAGATTCTGTGCCCGGAGAAGTGAGGAGCAGCGGGAAGAGCGGAACGGGCAGCGGGGACAAGAGCAGGAAAGGGTGCAGAGAAGGGTGCGCGGAGATTCCGTGCGAATGAACTAGCTACAACACGCAGCAGCAAGCGGACTCTTTCTTTGCCTTGAAAATTATGTTTTCAGACATAGGATATCGCTTTCGTGTCCTGAAAAACGTTTGACTAGCTCTTGGAAATAAAGTACGTTTTCATAATAAGCAGAAGTGACCTGTCCAGGAGTAATTTGGCGACCAATGCGTCAGTCTTTAGACCCTGCGTCTGCTTCAGTTGCGCCATCGCTGGAATGAATCTTCAAGAATCACCTTAGTTTGGCTTCGCTGCTTTTCCCCTTGTCTTCTTCTTTCAGCGACCTCAAAAACGGACTTTCTTTTGCGGCTAACTGCTCCTGGATTCTTGTCGCCATTGCAACAAACTTTGTGCGAACTGCGAGGAAGATATAGGTAAAAAAAAGCCGCTAAGAACTGTTGCGTTGGTGGAGTAAACAGCGTCTGTGCGTCTGTGCGTCTGGACTGCGTGACAGGCGTACGTAAACCACGTACCGGCGGCGCACAGGCAAGTCAGTTACGCTAGAAACGTAGGGAGATTGATTGACAGCCTGTCAGCTAACAGATAACGAGGCAGTGTCGTTATCTATTGGCAAATGTTTAGCCCCACCACGTCCAGAGTTGATTAATTTTTATTCTCTTTTTTTGGTCATCATAATTACAAGGCTACTGCACCTCTATAATGCTATCATTGACAACTTGAAACAAAAAAAAAACAAAAAAAAAATCCTCCATACAACCTTTAAACAACTGTAATTAGAAACATACAAGATGGACATGTTTAATAACATAAACCTCCTTGGAGGTTTCAAACCCAACACCACAGAAGCTAGGCATACATACCTTAAGGTGTATTATACAATGGGTACTTCATGTATATTTTTGAAGAATAAAGGACACAATATATATCTAGTAAAAGGACAAGATCTCACAAAATGAAAATGGCAAAGGATTTTGTGCAGCACTACTGAAAAAGGGATACAAGTTATGATATCACAACATGACAAAAGCAAAAGGTTTCCACTGTTTGTCCACATCAGAAGTGGCTCAATCACACTCACTTTGGCACTGTGGTCGGAGCAGGAGGACAGCTGTCTCTTCAAAGGCTGCAGTGGAAAAGTGCTGGCCTCAGGAGACATTCAAAGGACAACAGAACGCACACAGATACACACATATGCACACACCACACACACACACACACACACATACCCATACACCCACACACACAGACACACAGACATGCACCGCTGGCAACCAGAGAGCAGCTATCCCCAGGGAGAACACAGCCAGCAGAGGAAACGTGCAAGGAGCCATTTTTCAGGTTTTGCTGCAAGGAAGTTGTCACTGTGAGCAGTTCACCTGAGCATCCACAAGGCCAGTGGTGACGGGAGCAGGGGGGCGGGGGGACCACAGAGAGGTCGAGAGAGGGAGGGGTGGCTATGGTAAAAGGGTGAAGAGAGAGAACGAATGATATGAATGGTTTGACTGACATTCTTTGATGATTAGGTACGGTAAGGTACTATTTTAATTATTCATAATATCATATGAAGTTATAGCTATAGTATTTGCCCCCACTGGTTTAAAAATGTAATCACAGCTAAACATATTTGGAACAACATTAATGGCCATTTCAGAGAGTGCCCTTTTGAGTTCACTATAAACTTCTAAATCTGCCAACTAAAAGTGAGAAGCTCATTCTGTATTCTGATTGGACAGTTGACTTGAAAATCAAAAGATAAAATGTAAACACTAACAACTTCACTTCAAATATTATCACTGTATTTAACGGTGCACTTTGTAACTTTTCTGGTGAAGAGTTCACCACCTGCTCATCTGCTTGAAATGTGATTGCTATATCTGGAATGTGCCAGTATGGCATTAAACATACCAGGATTTCATTTGTTTCATTTCTGACCAGAGACTTGGCCTGCTAGCCTCACCTGCTTGTCTCCAAGGAGATAAATAAGTTTAAAGCTATACTGTGATCCTCATTCAGAAAAGGTTACTACAGGGCAAGCTTTGTAATTACCATTCTTTATAATAGAATGAGACAGGTACAGCTATGTACAATTACAAGCACAGCCACAATGCAAAAGTCTACTCAACTATAGCATCCAACAAGGCCATGACCTCCAGGCATGATAGAATATTGTATTTATTCAGCTGCGCTTCTCTAGCCAAAGGTCAACCCACAACTGAAAACCACTGTCAAGGCAGAGACCGAGGCTCACCACTGATAACAAGAAAACCGTTGTGGCTAATGTAAATTGGTTGGAGCTACAATTAATTTAAGTGAGCTGTGCTTCCCTCACACTGCACCCTCTCTGACAGGCTCTGAGCAACTAAACAACAATGAAAAAGTCATTTCATTTCAAAACAATGATAGCGTTGCATTGTTTTGAGCCCCCCTTTAGCTTTATTAGCACTGTTGAATTTAAACAAGGATTAATGGGTGAATGTTGAATACTGCTAGCCTGCAATATAAGGGCACGGGTATTCTCTTTGCAAGTCATGAAACCTCAACATTTACTGCGATTTGGATGACAGTGGCACATGGGTGCACTTTGAGGAAAATAATAAAAAATGTGGATAATATCACAAATAAAAAGAGACAGGCCTAAACTCTGACAAGGTTCCAATACAGGCTTGGAGAAACTGTGCATATCATTCTATTTGTATTCCTCTCTTTAAAAGGTAAAACGTTTGAGTAATACTTTATTATTGATCTACATCTCTTAAAATCAAAATGCTCTGTTCTACCTTGTGATGTCATGAAGTGGTAGTTTTCAAGTTAACACCTGATTTTATTATTGTATTACCACACGACATAATAAGGTAAAACACAGCGTTTCCTATAACAACATAGATCAGAAAATAGCATAATATGGGCCGTTTAGTAATTGGAATGAAATAATGTGAAACTGTGCTCTAAAAATAAACTTGCCTTGCCATCACAAGTTATCAGCCAGTATAGCAGCCCCAACTGTCTGTCCCAGGGCAGCTATGGCTACAAACATATCTGAACATCAAATACATAAAATAAAATGGGCCTTGCACCTGGATTGAGACCATGTCCATTCAAACCATGTCAGAATTCTGTTTGTTTTTATCAGGAGCTTTCTATTCATCCAATCTAATCCCATAAGTGCCACTCCACCAGGCCAGAGATTATTATTATGACGCAGAAAAGCAAACATTTCTAGCATCTCTATTTCCTCTCCTTTCTTCTTCTCTTCTTTTGTTTGAGGATGGATATTGGACTTGTGCATCATTTTGCGCTTGTATCATCAGCACCTCCTCCCCCCACACACACATACATACACACACACACATACATACACACACACACATACACACACACACACACACACACACATGCACAGACAGTAGTTCTGGCGTAATGGCCTATTCCCTGACCATAGAGGTATGATTGCACTGTATATGCTCCAACCACCCACTGAGCCCTCTTCCTTCTCTCTGCGTCTCCCTCATTGCTACCTCCTACCACGGAGTTGTCATTTTGGAAATTTCTTCCTAAAAACAGGAAGCACACAAGCGTAGCATTTCGGCATGAGGTCCGCAAAGGGGGACAAACACCGGGAACATACAAATGCTTTTATAAGGCGAGCTCCTGGCTGCGTTTGGGGATACATATTTAAAGTGCTCCTCGGGAAACAAGAAACATATATAAACTAAAGTTGATATTTCATCTTGCATTAGGGTAAAAATAGAAGTTAACACAATTGTAGAAGTTTTGCTGTTTATTTTTTTTATTTTATTACATAACTTTGTTGAATGATCAGTCTGTATGAGTCTTCTATTTATTCAGTCAAATTTTTTTGCTGAGCACCTGTGCATTCTATTTTTAGCCAACAGGATTTCTATTAGTCGGCTTTTTTGTTGAAAACACTTAAACAGGACCATGTATTGATCACAGGCTCTTGAAAATGTATTTTGTATTTTTTGAGTTTTCAGACAATCTAAAAACATTGTTGGTGCAGTTTGCTCATATGCGCATTGTGTCACCAAGGAAGCTGATGAACATTCTGCCATGCACATACAGGTAGAACACCCCCAGTGCAATGTCACTACAAAGTATCTATTACTGAACCAAAAAACAACATGTTATCTGATGAATATATATTGATACAACAAAAACTACACTAGATACAGCTTGTCCATCCCGCTTTATTCGCCCATAGACAAGAACATTTGTATCTTTGACTTTGCTTTTGTCGCCTTGTAAATAATTGAAGTACATGGAGGACAGAGGGCAGCGAGCTCTTACAAAAGAGAGGGAGCTCGTGAACAGAAGCGGATAAAGGGCCACTATCAGTCGACAAATAAGTACATGATAACGCACAGGCAGATAAGATGGACCGCGGAGGACTGGACAGGCCAAGCGCGATACAGAGACAAAAGACAAGTCTGACTCAATGAATGGAGGAGATACGCAGTGGGATTCCTCTCATCGCAGTAAGGGCCTGCCACATTAAACTCCATTGATCTCCTGTATAATCTCTATGACAACGAGCTGCTAACAAGTAACTTTCCACTCTTCATCTGCACATATCCCCAAAGATCTCATTTACATTCATTACCTCGCCCAACCCTATACTACTATATGTAGAGGAGCTTAGAAATTCTGATAGTGACAGACTGAAGGGGCGTAGTTTAAAAGGATTTCCAGACAGCAGATGACATTTTGTAACAAAGTGCGTCTCTCGTTGTTAATACTTGAATGATGAGAGGAGATTAGAAGCTTTTTGGGGATGGTACAAGGAAACTGTAGGTGATAAGATGTGCAAAGATTACTAATCCATAGCACACAAGATAGAGATTTGGTTATAAGAAAAGTATAACATTACAATTGCCTGATAGTGAATTTTGCTTAAGATTTGTAAAACGTTTTCAAACTTACAGGTTAATCTAAAACATCATCTCGGGACAAGATAAATTGCGATAACACTTTTTTGATGCAAAGAAAACCAGGTTAAAGGTGCACTGCGTAACATTTCTAGTTGATGGTCTGCCACCTGCTTGTCTCCATGGAAATGTTGTTGCTTTGTTTAGAATGTTCCACAATATAGATGAAACTGAAAATTGAGGAGATTACAGCACTACGCTACATTACAATTCAGATCTGTGGAAAGGCGTCACCATTCACAGAAAGATTTATTGTATTTTGAGCAACAGAAACACCAATAAAGAATACATGCTAGATGAAAATGTTTAAAGTCATACCATGGAACATACCCACAGAGTCAGGCAGAAGAGCCAACCAGAAAAACTGCGCAATGCACCTTTAAGTCAGCGGATATTTCTGATTTATTTTCTGCTTTATAGCTAGAAAAGTTTCTCACTTTCTGAAAGACTTAAGCTCAACTCAAATTGTGAGATAATATCTGCAACTCAGATTTGACTTAGACTGTTGACAATGCCGTAAATGCAATAAAACAGCAGTGTTTACAAGGATTTTGTTGAGCCTCGAGCCACGCAGAGCACCATTTTGTTAAAAGATTTATAGATATCACACTGCAGCGGTTCAGAGGTTGAATTGTGGCTGTGACAGTTGTGGCGGTTATCTGAAGTTTGTGCATCCAAAAAATAAAGTAAACAGCAGGGACAAGGGGAAATTTGTCCACCCGTCTGGCAAAGATTAGCTCAAATAGGTGCAGCAAAAGCCGGGAGATGGGTCGGGCTGTAGTCAGTGGGGAGAGGAGAGCTCTACTTACGGTTTAAAGGGCCCGCACTATGTTATAATGTTGTTTCCTCATACATGGATTTGTGTTTTGCTTCATTCACAAATGTTTAACATAAAAAGCCACATATTTAGCCTGAGTTCTTCTGTTCCACCTTGTGATGTCATGTGGTAAAACAGGGATTGCTCCACTGTGTTTTTAAACTCTATAAACCTTCACTAAAATTATTTGGATAATTTTAGTCCTGGAATTGCCAATCTCTACTGAACTAAAGGTAAAAGGTAGCTGAAAACTAATGCTTGATGATGTCACAGAGTGGAAGAGAGCATTTTGTTTAAGCAAACATGAAAAAAACAAAACACAACTATAGGTATGTTTTTGATGAGGTAACGAGTCAATTTTGTGTAATATAGGACTTTTAATACTTGATTAACAACCCCTAACACCAAACCTAACCATAACCAACTTAAAAATTGTAAATTAATACATTTTCCAGCATAAAATAATTATGTCTTTGGCCCTGGATGTGAGAAATGAAGCTCCACTCTGCTGTCCAATGACACCAAATCTCTTTTCCACACAGCGGCTGTAGCCAGACTCTCCTGAGAAGCAGGCTCACCAAGACTGAAAAATATCAGACACTACTTAATATTCATTACTGCTTGTTTTTTCAAATATTTTTTTCTCTCTGTCTCACTATAAGATGTACGATCAAATAAATTGGGACACATATTTTCATGCACAATTAGGATTACTTTATAAATTGCTAACATGCGTACAGTTGAAGGAAAGCCATACTGATTTTGTAGCATCACTTCTGTAAAAAACATTCAGTAATGCTCCTATAACCTTGAACATGGAAAATACCAAAAATAGAATCCTTTCAACTTATTTTTGACACAGACTGACTATGTGCTTCAGCAGTAAAGTTTACAGCTCCAACAGAAACTTTCTCCGTGCCATTGTTTCTTAGGAGTTCCCTTTGAGAATAAACACAAGTCTTATAGTCGACAGCATCCACCTGCGCTACACCACGTCTGCTCTGATTTACACTTTATCGGCTCTTCTTAAATCCCCCTCCGCCGTTCACGCACACACACGCACGCGCGCACACGCACAATATCGATTTGAAAGGCCACTGTGAAAAATCGGGTGCAAAGGGAGACTGATGGTTCAACAACACACAGAAAATACAAGATGCACATTTGAAATCCAAAAAGCAGTCTCACATGAAGCGTTTGACAGTGGTGCCTTGACCCTTACCCCTGGAGCTGTAGCACACGCGTACAACCCCCGCTAACCTTTTCCCAGCCTGTGTAATCAGATATTGATTTAATGCAGCGCTCGCTATCACATCCATCTCTGCTTTTCGCAATTCTCCTACAGATTTCGCCGCTTTTATGATATTTGTCGGAGAAGGCCAAGTCACCCCTGTTTTGAGATATGGGTGATTGGGCTCCACTGGGACCAAAATGTGATTCTGTCTTTTAATTTATCGGAACAATGGAGGTTTCTCTCTGGAGTGCGGAGCTGGGCTGTTGGAGAGTTTGGGTAATGCTTCAGACCGTTGATCTGTTATTACTACATGGTGTTTTTATGGGGTTTCACTGCCTGAAAACCATTTAACGTTCTTGTGTTGGAGGAGGTCAAAGGTCAACCTGCATCAAAAGGGTTAATGGATTTACTGCATGTGCCCTATCTGTACGTGCTGGAGCTTTATTTATTGTAACATGTGATCATTGACACCTGTGTGATTGTTTAGACTTGTGTTGGACATTACACAATAGGTTAGTTTCCTGTGATGTAACAACATGCCTCATACACCTTATATGTGACATTACGAGGAGTTTTCACATTTAAACAAATATGATTCCCAGTGTTAAGTGCAATGACATCAATCCACAGTGGTAAATGGTGACATATTTTTATTGCATTTTCCACCTTCAATACACTCAAAGCACTTCACAGCAAGGAACCACTCACCCATTCACACACGCATCCATACACCAGTAAACACCAACACTGGGGGCGAGGTGGGAAACTGTGGGTCAGAGGAGCTGACCACACTACCAGTGATGTTTATGTCTTATGTATTGATGTTCATACATTCTCATTTTTAAAAAAATGATATGGTTTCAAATTGAGCTGGAGGGCAGTTCAAGGATTATGGTAAAATTTGTCTTTTACATTTCAAATATTTGAACCAGTGGTTGATATCTCTCTAATTACTGGGTCTTTTGCCATGAAACGAAAACTCATAAAGTTCAGTATCATCTCTATAAATGCACATACACAATGAACTAAAGTGAGAAGATTTTTTTTCTATAAAACAGTCAACGGCAAAAAGGTAATTGTTATTCGTTGAAAAAAACACAAAGCACAAAATTATCAAGTTTGTGGAAACAAATCCTTACAATAAAGTTTATATAGTTATATTCATGGGAAATTAGGACATCTGCCCAGTTGTCACACATTATGACATGATGATGAGTTTTTGAGTACAAAAACTAGATTTTGCTTTGTCAGTAATATATATATATATATATATATATATATATATATATATATATATATATATATATATATATATATATATATATATATATGAAAAAAGTTATGGTTGAATTGAGTGCCTCAAACATTTGACAACCTGTCAGTAACAACGGGTGGGTTTTTGTTTCAGTATAGATCCTGGGCACTCCTGCTGTGTCACACTAACCATCAGATCCATTGTTTCAGTATACTTTTAAATTGAATATTCCATGTTCGTTGTTTTTTGTTTTTTTAGGGGTTTTTTTATGTAAAAAAAAATAACTACATCTATTTTTCAGCTTGGAGTGCTCTGGTGTATTTGGGGCTGTGAGGAAAGTAGTAATACAATTTGTTTTGTAGCGGTATATGAAAAAGTCAGTGCAAAGAAAATTGTAATTCTGTGCAGAGCAAAACAAAGAGCAAAATTGTGAGGACACCAACAAAGCAAAAGCGAACCAAAACAAAGGGAATAGTTTTGACAAATGAGAAGAGTGACTCTGCGTTTGATGTTCTTTAATAAAACATATCACAGAGGAGCAGATGGGAGGAGCTGCAGTCTGAGGAAGCAGCTACAACTTGTGTCACCATTTTCAAACAAACTTAAAAACATCCATCAAGAAACATGGGTTGGTAGCACCCTGTTACATGCAAGTCTGTCTAACTGTCTTTTGCTTCTATATATTCATAGATTAAATAAAACACAGCAATATTTTCTGAAGTTAAAGATCAGTATTGTAACTGTTATTGGTAGAGTTGATCATATATCTGATGATGAAGATGTATAAAGCCTGTTTTTTGTTTAGCAATAAAAGACATTCATTTGAATAAATGGAACATAATGCCATGCTGTGTAACATTCCAGGTAAAGCAATATCATCTCAGTTAATGAAAGGAGATGGCACACCCCTCTTCAAAAACATTACAACACATTATAGTGTTGTCATAATACTAGCAATTCAAACTCAATTTTGATACTAAGAAACAGACTTGATACTCAGTTCTGATTCTGATACCAGAATAATAAAAACATAACATAAAACATAAAACACTTTATTTAGACAATACAATGACATTTTCAACATTAAATAGACCTTTCTTTCATATTCCCATGTGATGTTGTAAGTGTTATATGTAATTCCTGAGACAGCTACAGATCATTCTAAAGCTATTCAGGAAAGGTTCATTTCTGTCCCATGAATGTGACTTTTGATTTAGATACCTACTCAAAAGAGTATCTCGTTTAGATACTAATTTTAGTATCGATTAGTATCTGATTTTCAATACTTTAACAATGTTACTGGCACACCTTTAATAACTATTCAGCCATAAGTACGATTTTTATTTATTCCACAAGTTGTAGACCCTTTCCTTCAACATGTTTTCTGTATGGACATCCCACAGCTCTGAAAATGAACACTGTAACCACACTGGGGACAGTGTGAAATCATATTAACTTTCCGTGAATTGCTTTATGTTATTCTCTACAGGAGGTCTAGCTGCCATATTTGTTACTGGGGGCATGTCTTTAGGAAAATCTTTTTATACATCACCACTATTAATACAATTTTAATATTATAATTTAAACATTTTCAAAGATAAATCCCTACTCAAGCACACACGCTAGCAGAGACTCCAAAAGAGAAAAAGGGGAAAGAAGAATGAATTATTAATCATGCCGTCTAATTATGGAGTGTGCAGGGCCCTCTGAGAGATATGATCCTGGGGAAATCACATCTAACAGCCATTTATCACAACAAATAGAGTGAAAAACTGCAGTTAGGAGAGAGGAGACAAGAGAGGAAAAGAGCAAAAAAAGAGAGAGAGGTAAGAGGAGATGAGAGAGAGGGAAAGAGGAGAAAAAGAGAGAGAGAGGGAAGGGGCAGTAAGAAAAGAAAAGAGGACGGACAGAGAGTAACAGAGGAGGAGAAGGAGGGAGAGAGCAAGCAAGAAAAGAGAGAACGCAAGAGAGAAAGAGGGGGAGAGAGGGGGGGCAGAAGGAGAAAGGGAGTGAGGGAGTGAGAGAGGGCAGTTAATGAAACAACTGACCCTTCGCTAGAACATTGACTGCACTGTTAAAATATGCTAAAAACATGCACGGACTGGGAGCTGGAGGAGGGGTACAAGGAGACAGGAGAGGGGCGCATCAGGGACCCTCAGGGAGCACATGTATCCTCTAAGTGGGTTTGGGGAACAACAAGGTGATTAAGTGTAACATACTGTGTAAAGTTCATATCATACTATTTCACAAGTAACAAGTACAGAAGTGGATTAGGGGTTTGGGTTGGCGAGGTATGCACAAAACTGTCAGTGTAGATAACCTAGATTTAGCTTTTTATGAGATAATGTTGGTGAGGTTTTTTTTTTGTTTTTTTTTTTTTTTTTTAACAGTATATTCATTTTTACTAACTTTTATTATTATACTTTATTTACAAGTCATATACCTTGTCCAGGGACTACAACACAAAATTATCTTAAAGGTGCATTGTATAACTTCACCTCTTCAGGGAGATGTTATTGCTTTACTTGGTATATCCCAGTATGGTATTAAGGGTTTATTCAGACTTTCACTAAAGGCGATTTTATTGTTCAGAAATACCTTTAAGAACAGGTATTTTTGTGTGAACGGGCTTGCCTCTCCACTGAGCTGATCTGAACCTTGGCCTGCTTGCCTCCATGGACACCGATAAGTGAGCCACTCTCACTTAAACCTACACTTCCCCATGATCCATCCAACGTCTTCCTCCACTGTACTGATTGTTTACTCATTGCCACCAGCGGCAAAAACCAAAGTATTGTTTGCGCATACTCCAAATTAGAGGTTCATTTGTGTTATGTGACTTTACGATGTTTTTTTCCTCCCTCCACTCCACTGCAGCCTGGTTGAATATACAAAAAAACAGACATTTTAAGACCTTTGTGAAAAAAACAAGACTGGGACAAAATAATTTAAGACTTTTTAAGGGCTTAATTTAGGAACATGAAATTTAAGACCTTTTTAAGACTTTTAAGACCCCGCGGCTACCCTACTTACTATGAAACATTATAAGCTGAACTGTTAAGGACATCTACATGGAAACAAAAGTGTGACGTATCCTCTCTGCACCTTTCAAAGTCAAAACTGGCACACTGACAGAAGTATTCAGTAATATGCACTGTCTCTGTTAAAAGAGACACATCAAAAACATGAATAAACACATACATTATTATCTTATTAAAATAATTAAATGTTGCCAAGAATGCATCAGTCAAGAGAAACAAAAAAATACCAATAATTGTTTGATATTGAAGACAAAGTTGTAGCCATGGAGAAAAAAGAAAAAAGAAATCAACCATCACCCATATGGAATATTACAGGTCAGACCCAGTGTATTTATTGACCCCTACAGTCGGTCACCAGGTCTTACGAGTATATTTGGCCCAGGATAACACACAGAGCAGAACAGTGTGTGAGCTGTGCTGTGTCATTCTGGGCCGAACTGAGCTCAGACAGACTGACGGAATCAGGCCAGGTATCAAATAAAGTCTGTCAGCCATGCAAGACCTAGGGCCCACTCACACGTAAAAACCACAACTCCCAGAAGGCCATGCTTCTGCACGCTCCGCCCCCTCCACCCTCTTGTCTACCTGACAGCTCCGAGGGGGGTGGAAATGCGGGTATATGCAAGAGCAGAGTGATGGAGGGGTGTGTGGAATTTTGAAAAGCATGTGTCTAAGTGCACTGTAAAACTTGAGGTTAAACTGGTGGTAGGAATTCGACCAGGACATGTTGCTAATGAGAGAGGAAGGGGCTGGCAAATAAAGTGATACCCTGATAGTAATCAATATTAAATCAAGAATATAATCTAGATACTAAATAATATAGAGATGCAAAATGTCCTGACAAATGGGACAAAATTGGATCTTTAGAAATTGGATAGATCTGAATAGTTTTATGGGCTTGGTTAAAGGTAGTATTGGACCACATGGTAACATTAAAAAGAACCATTAAAACTGTTGAAATTGCATTCTATTGTCTAGAAATTTTGTTTTATTATCATTGGGAATTGAAATTGGTATTGAATCTTTTACTTCGTACTGATCAGATTTAAAATTTTAGTATCCTACAACACCAGAGAATAGTCTATAGAATATACAGTACACTTGAGAGATTAGAGCACATTTGTTAGTTTAAATATGACCTTAAACACTAAACATTAGTAATATAAAGACAAACTGCTATACGGCTGGACAAGGGAGGATTGCAGGACGGTGGATTGGGACAGAGACGTGACATGCTTGACAGGTACTGAGATGTAAAGCTGACAGGCGCTGACAGGTGAAAAGGGGAAGCAGCATGTTAAGAAGTTTACAGTCTACATGATAAATTAAAATGTATTTTCCCTCCTAAGTTTTCACAGTCCAATGTTGTGCTCCCTGTTAACCCATAGCTGCTGTGTGTCAGGTGGTAAATGGTGGGGCTCATAGTGCAGCGGTCCCACAGGTCTAATCCCACTGTTGACATGACAACCCTGTCACTCACATTAAAGGTTACATAGAACAAAGAAAACAGCCATTAAAAAAGCACAAGTTTAAAGTAAAGGTGGAGATATACCAAAAAAAGTATAATACCACTATTGTTGTTATAAATTGGATATATAATAGATGCATCACGAATTTCGAACTTCCAGTCATCGCGCAATGCATACTGGGAAGGATTTTCTGAAAAAGTGAGCATCAAACAGTCATGTTTGTTTTCCCAGTGGGATGTGTCAATTGACAAAGTCTTTTCTAGTCTTTTGAACCATATCACTTTTGTTTCTGGTTCTGATATTGTCATATTTTAGTTTTGGTATTCGGACATTGTAATTGTGTGGTTGTTGGATGTCCTAACAGCGGAAAACAGCTCAAGAAATGGGATTCGGAAGTTTGCAAACTCCATAACTGCAAAAGGGAATCAGATATGTGACTGCAAACCTCCGTTCAAACTGTTTCCCTTCCCAACGGAATTGAAAAATAGTGAGAGGTGAAGGGAATGGGCAGTATTTATACACAGGAAGGACGAAAAAGGAAACCTTTGACTGCCTAAGAAGTCATCCCGAGTTTGCAGTGAACATTTTGAATGTGGAGCGCCGCCAAAGCGGGATCTCGTTTGTTAAGCGAGAGGTAGAGAAGACAAGCAGGCCGAGCTCGCACTTCCTTGTTCTTGTGGCTATACAGCAACATTACATCTTGGATGCTTTGCAGTGTAAGGTGTTTCTTGGCGAACAGCTGATGCCTTTGGGGTTAACTTTTTAAATTCGTAATCAAGGTGGAGCAGGGGATCGGGATTTTGCTTTGATGGCGCTCCATATACAAAATGTTAGCTGCAAACACGGGATGATTTCTTAGGTAGTCAAAGGTTTCCTTTTTCGTCCTTCCTGTGTATCAATACTGCCCATCGCCTTCACCTTTCACTATTCCGCTGGTAAGTAAAACTGTTTGAAGGGAGGCTTGCAGTCACAGAGATCTGATTCCCTTTTGCATTTATGGAGTTCGCAAACAAATTTCTCGAGCATTTCCACTGTTAGGACACCCAACAACCACACAATTATGTTGTCCGTATTCCAAAACTAAAATATGACAATATCAGAACCAGAAACAAAAGCGATATGGTTCAAAAGACTAGAAAAGACTGGCTTTGTCAATAGACGCATCCCACTGGGAAAACAAACATGGCTGTTTGATGCCCACTTTTTCGGAAAATCCTTCCCAATATGCATTGTGCAATGACCGGAAGTCTGAAATTTGTGATGCATGTACTGGACAAAGTTAACACTGTAGCGCTGCACTGGAAACAGGAAGTGAGCATGGGGGCGCTTCCGGCTCCATTGACTCCAACAGACTGTAACTGCTGCTGTCAGCCTCGTGAGTTTGATCTTATTAAAAAGTTTGTATTAACCCGCTCTGCATGATCCTGGTGTTTTTATTTTGCTATTTTGTCGTAAATAAATGTCTATACCTAGTATGGAACTTGGCTCCAAATTCGCCCTATAGCTGCTAGCCATGTGAGCTTCATTTAACTGGAGCCAAATGCTATGGGCAAATCACACTCCCTTAGTCCACTTCTTTACACAGTCTATGTGTTATATGCAAATTTGGAAGAAGAACTGTTTATAACTAAAACATAAAAAGAAGGAAAAAGAGCTGATTAAAAGAACTAAGACCAAAAGACTAACTTAAACTTACTGTGCAATGTCCTCCAGGGTATAAAGTTATATTTTTTGCAGTTTTTACAGTCAGTTTACTTTTGTGTGAGACTTGAATCTCAACCAAAACATTTACATGTCTGGGGACTGCCTAAAAACTCTGCATTTTGTCCAAGGGTGGGACTTAACATTCTACTACAACTATGGCAACTAACTTTTAAACTGTATTTTTCTGTTCACCTGAACAGCCACAACTTTTTGACAAGACAAAGTGAATTCAGACCTAAAATTATACCAATAACATGCAGCTTTAGTTTTACTTTCCATTGATGGATCAGAGGAAAACCCCCAACACAAAGACACACATAGTTATGCAAAACAGCAGTCAGTTTGTGTCAGTGGCTAGGCTCACAAATGTTGATGTTTGTCAATATATTTTTGCACAGTTTAAGATTAGGACCAGAGTTAGGTTTAGGAAGAGGTAAATTTAGGGGTTTTGGTTAGGTCTACTAACCAGGTCTGGGCAAAACTGAACTGTAATTTTTAGACAAAAGAAAATCATAAATAAATACAATTATTAGTTAACTGTATTTAATGGATCACAAAAATACTGTTTATGTCACTGAGCATTAATATTGGCTGTAATTATTTAGATATTAATTACTTGCACAATGTAGTTGTGAAACTGCAAAAGCATGAACAGAGTGGTCTCCTTGAAAAGAAAAGTCAAATAGAATCTTTGTCATGACTGAACCAAAACACCTCACGGCTCCTCCGTGCTGTCTGCATGTGTTGATATAATAATGTATTGTAAATGGCAGCTCCCAGCTGCTTGTTTGTGGAGTGGGGTTCAGGGGTCACGTTTCTGAAATGTCTGGGTCCGCACTCCCCCGCAGGCTGCCTAGAGTCAATTGGTGGTAAATGCTGTGGATGCTAAGTGTTTGTGTTGACACCATGCTAGTGAACTTCCTGTCCATTAGTTGAGCTGTCTGCATATCTCTACATGGAGAGGACAAGACAGTTAGTGTTCAGGACAACATGAAGCAGTTAGGACTGGGTTAGAAGAAGAGACTGAACTACTGAGAACTGAACAGATGGTGGTAACAGCAGATGTGAGGAACAAAAAAGTCCTTAAGGCTAGAGGCGCTCTGGCACAAATGGCATTTAAAATCACATAGCCAGAGCTTCGTCTGCACTGTGTTCCCCTGCAGCCTGCAAATGCTGAGTTTGTTCATACTTCAGCTATCACACAGTCAGGATTAAGCATCGCCACAAGGTCCACCATAATGCAGGGACAGATTTAACTTCCTCTGTTCTTACAGTTTTAAATGTTTACTTTTCTAACAAGATCTGTCAGAAACAATTAAGTTACAAGGATATAAGGTCAAGTCTAGTCATTCAGAACGGGTACTGAAACTACTTTTTGTGCTATGGATTCATATAAGCCCAGATAAACAAAAACTTGTGTGGAAAATTATAATTTAAATCTAACTTACTGAGTTAATCAGTTTGGCAACCACTGAAAGGAAACAAGAAAACTTACAATGACAATGTGTATGAGTTGGTTTTAATTAACTTTTTTGACATAGTCCAGGAGCAGCCTGCAAGTACTTCCTTTAGCAAAACATCCCACGTAAAGGCTGGATGAGGACAATATAAAACACATTTTCAAACTGGCAATGCATCAAAAATCTGCCATCTTGATACATTTTAATATGAAAGCTGTTTTGAAATAGTAATTATAAAACAGTTTTTGCCACATTCTGTATTGTGAGTACAGTTGTATTTTCAAGCTGTCAATCACACTTTGTGCCTAGCCACCTGTGACGACAGCATCTGAACAAGCTGTCACTCTGTGAAGCACACATTTTAATTATACACCTATGGGCTCATACACTTTTGTACACTTGTTCTCGGTGTAAAACGATTTGTTAAAATTTCTATGCCATGCAAAAGTGTTTTGTTTTTTGAGTTTTTATGCTTTTGTATACTATTATGTTGTGTCCTCAAGAAAAAAAAAGAAAAGAAAAAAAAAAACTGTTTAATTTGCACATGCTTCAGTTATATCTCATGAGGGAATGTTGAAAATCTCTGTCTGTCTGACAACAATAATTCCAGTGTTCAAATTACCTCATTGATCTTAGGATGTGAAACATAGTAGACTTTGTTTTTAACTTGTTACTACCTCTGTTTTCACTGCTTTACCAGATACAGGTCTAGCTCCACCTGCTGCCACTTTTTGTAACTACATGTCATTGACTAGGTTGGAGGTATAATTCTGCACAGTTACTGGTATTTCACTCAGCAGGTCGTCACAACACATAGACCAATAGTAAGTGCCCATAACGGGCAGGTGGGCCTAATGTTATGTTTCATCATGTATGTCATTTGGCGCAGTAAATGATGCTCTGTATTAACATCTATGTCTAAAGTGTCACGCACCTTAGCCTCCTCTCAGCAGGGGCCTGTTATCTGGTAATACGCTGCAAATGAAGCCTTGAATGCCCGCTGCTATGTTCACTTGTGTGGAGCGGCTCACCTGAGAGAGCTACTCAAGTGTGTAATCATCTCCCTGGTCCTACACTCAGCCCCTTGTTCAGGCATGTTGTAAAAAAACATTCAATCCCCCACTGCCCTCAGAGAAAGGCAAAAGAGATCCCACAAATGGAGAACAGCGGTGTGCAGAGGTAAAAGTTTCCCGTCAGGATGGTGTGATGCAGATGGAGCAATAAGAATATTTGAGAAGAGCAGAGGTAGAAGTGTGAGAGGAGATGGGACAGACGGAGACAGTGATTGAATGCTGTTATTGTGGCTGAGCAGAGGAATGGAGCGAGCACCGAGGCGTTCCCTTATCACAGCAGGAAGGAGACAAGCACGAGGAGGAGGAGGAGACACCCATCTTTCCTTCTACCATACAATCTTATTGATCCCGACCGTCTGGGAATTCAAAACAGAACTATGTGCAGGGTGACTCAGTCTATTGTTTTGGGTCTGAACATGTGAATACATTTGGGGTATATTTGTCCTGTTAAATACAGAGGGACAGGGACATAGTAGTAGCAGTGAGGTGTGGGATCTGTCTGTTAACTGTTCCTGTTCTTCTGAAGGCCTTTGTCCTGTTCCCTTCATAAACCATTTAGACCACCATCTTGACTACTTATTGACATGTACTTTTCCCATGGAGTAGGATGATAAAAATAAAATCATATGAAAACAAAACTTTACATAAAGTTCCACAATTAAAGTTGCATTGTGTATCCTTTCTGGTGGAGGGTTCGCCAACTGCTTGTTTCCATGGAGATGTCTTTGCTTTGCCTGGATTGTTTTTACAGCACAGCATTAAACATTCCCAGTTCCAATGAAAAAAGCAAATGCCACTACAATGCCAAGTTACATATCAGATCTGTGGAGATGCAACTATGCTAACATTGAGAATGCATGTTTTTAAAGTATTTTTGAGCAATAAAAATACCTATAATTTACTTAATGTAAGATAGATAAGTTTTATGGCACACTGTGGAACATCCCAGACAAAAGCAGTAACATCTCCATGAAGATTAGGTGGTGGACCCTCAGCCTGATAAGATATGTAGTGCACCTTTATGTTCTGGTACACAGGTTTCATTCATTCTGTTTATAGACACCATTTGAAGACTAATTATCATTCAAAAGATGGAAAAATGGTTCCGTAATATGGCAACAGTCCTAATTGACTGATGGAGGATATGACAGTCCATCCTAGTAAGATTGAGTGTTAATCACTATGCTAATGAGTAAGTAAATGTAAAAAACACAGATTGTAAGTGTAGCATCAAGAAGAATATGTGAAATGTGATGTGTGCAGTCAAGAACACAAAGAGTTAGAAAAGTGGTTTTGGAAATGATTGGGCCGATATTGAAACCCACATCTCTTTTCGAGCATCTTTGTCCAGAAATATTTTGTCACTGGAGCAAAACGGGAAATGGTTCACAAAAGAGGAAGAACCATTTATACCATTTCCTGTCTGCACCACTCTGGAAAATTGCATTTTTTCTTTACCAGTTTATTTTTAACTGAGCATTGTCCTTCACAGATGTAAAATGCACATATCTGAAGGGGTTGTGTGCACCATCAAACCTCACCTCTGCACAGACAAAGACCAAAAGAGAAACACATAATGAGCCTCGCACAAAAGAGAAGGACCAAAATGAAAAGTCAAAAGCAGCAGAAAAAGACAGATGGAAAAGAGGCAGAAAAGAGGAGAGCGCGGATGAATGGGCCATCTCCATAAAAGTGGGCGCTTTGCTCAAGGTGGGAGCCGGCCACTGAAAGTCAACAGCAGGGAATGGATCGCACTGATTGAATTTATAGGAGCTGCATCCGAAGATCAATGTCACACACATGCTCCCACGCACACTCACACACACACACACACACACACACACACACACACACACACACACACACATGCAACACACACACTTGTTTAACCCAAGTCTAACCTCAGTCTAATAATTATAATAATAATCTAATCTCCCTCATAATAATAATATAATCTCTGATATAATCTGATAATAAAAGGGCCCATATAATGCTATTTTGTGATCTGTTATAATAATGTTGTTTCTTCATCAAAAACATACCTGAAGTTGTGTTTTGTTTCATTCACACATGTTTTACACACACAAAAGGTAAAAGGTAGCTGTTGACTTGAAAACTAAAACTACATGACATCACAAGGTGGAACAGAGCATTTTGAGCTTTGAAAATGTAGACAGCCTAATGATAAATGGTTAATGAAACAAAGCACAACTCCAGTTATGTTCTGATGAGCTAACATGATAACATGATATCATGGCTTAAAGCTCACAAGAATTTTGTGTAATATAGGACCTTAAATAGATAAAAACATTATGGACACCTGGCTTGGCCCCATAAGTGCGGTAAATCCCCATATACTGAGTGTTTACACAGACATTTGTCCACAAAATGTGATAAATAACGGCTCACACTTAGAGGCACTTCTCCCTCTAGAGTCAGTCACAGTAAAAGCTAAAAGTCGTCTCTTTGGTGATTAAGTTTATGCAGGAAAGTTCCTTAACCCATTTAAAAAGTTCGTTCTGTTACAGTTTCATCTGGGGTTTAAATTACAGATTTCGTATTCTTTATTTATTGCCTGGCTCCATCAAAATGCAGTTACAGAACTATTTCATAACTGTACAAAGGATTTAGGCAAAACGCAGGATCTTATTTGTGCTGCTATAGTTCTTAAGTTCTTAGTTCTGTCCATAAGACAGTGATTAGCAAACTATTCAGACCAGTACAAAGAGCCAGAGACCTGCTGTGAAATCAAACTGACTCTTCATTTCCGGAGTCAAAACAATAAAAAAGTGAAATATGTGTAATTTAATTATTTATTTAACTGAACACATATAACCTACTTTACAGTTTGAAGTGTAAAAGGCATTTCGGCTGACAGCTACCTTTTACATTTTGTTCAGTACAGATTTGCAAGTCCAAGGCTGAAATTTTCCATGATTCTAGTGAAAGTGTATGGAGTTTAAAACACAGAAGAACACTAACTGTATTACCACATGACATCACAATGTGGAACAACGCGTTTTCTGTCTGAGAGAAGAACTCAGCCTACATATGCAGGATTTTGTGTGAATGAAACAAAACAAAACTCCTGGTTAGTTTTTGTAAGAGGAAACAATACAACATGGATCAGTAAATGGCAGAATATGACCACTTTAAGCAAGATATTTTTATTCTAAATAAGTCATTTGAATTAATCAAACTTAAAGTGATCCAATATTGTTTCCTTAGTAGATTTTGTTCATGCTCGAACAGTACTTCTAGCAAACTCACAAGGGCTTCTCAAAGTTTCCCCATAGCTGTGGTCTGAAAGCTCCCTGGAGTTTGGCCTTATTATTGTACTGTGCAGTTTATTTTAGAGTGGCATTTTAACTGACTCGCCACTGTGAAGCCTGTACCACGCCCGTCCTATAAGACATCATTCATTTGGTTTAAAGTGTGGAAACAAATGTGACAGTGGAGCTGGCATTACCTTCCCCTCTTGTGCTCAGCCTAAGTGGTGAGTCCAGCACTATTAGTTACTGATGAAAAATGAGGCCATCCACGAGACAGGCGCCAGAGACGAGAGCACGGGGAGAGGGGGAATTAGGAACACAGAAATCTATATGTGAAAGGGAGTCGGATAGTACAGAGGCAAAAGCAGGTGTCAGAAACTACTTGGTGCTGTTTGATTTATGATTTGACAATGTGAAATGTGTCTGTACCAAGTTACAGAGATGGAAAGTTTCATTTTAGTAAGGATACACTGATACCGGAAGCTGCTGGATCAGATATCAGCTCCCAAATATCAGTTCAGTCGATATCCAAGCTGGTGATATAAATTGATAAAGACTATTTACTGGTCGTAGGCAGCTCAGAATGTGTCATAATGTTAGAATTGGTATTTATACAAAGTTATTTTATTGTTATTTAAGTGATAAATAACAGCTACATCACACATGGCTCAGTTTTGTCTTA
Source organism: Boleophthalmus pectinirostris (assembly GCF_026225935.1). Classification (NCBI taxonomy): domain Eukaryota; kingdom Metazoa; phylum Chordata; class Actinopteri; order Gobiiformes; family Gobiidae; genus Boleophthalmus; species Boleophthalmus pectinirostris. Next base: position 22,279,906 of record NW_026571353.1, on the reverse strand, counting down.
TTTAATTTTTGTTTAAAGATATTAAATGCTGTTTTCAGTTGCTGTGCTGGTATCGGTTGATTAAGTTATAGTCAAAATCAAAATCGGTATCAGAAAAGAAAAAGCTGGATCATTGAATAGCGATCTTTCAAGTTTCAGTAGTATGCATGTTTTGGTGGTTTTGTTTGTGTATTTATGTTTTGTGAATCAACATGCGAGAGTACAGTGTAAAATTTGTGTTCATAATTTCTTTGTGTCACTTACTCAAGTAAAATATTTCTACTTTTTGGTTGTATGAAGTGAACATTACCTTAAAAGCAGTATGGATATATACTTAAGGTAATGAAATCAGGTAATTCAAATACAAATTCTCTGATGAAGCTTGCAGATAATAATTAAGTGAGATTGTGAAGAAAATTACTCATGTGATTCGAGATAATGCAACAGGTTTATTGCATTTATGTTGTAGGAAGCTGTAAAAATATGTATAATACTGAATTAAACATGCTGAATATTTTACTGCTTTTAGTACTGATACAGTGCTGTCCCATCTACACTGGGTAATACTATAAAACTACAGTATATTGTCAAATCCCACTAACGAGATGCTTCTTTTTGCCACAATAAAACAAAACTACTACCACAACTTCACTAATTCTAATAACAGATTAACAGATTTCGGCTGTGGATATAAGGCCAAAACTACTGGCAAGAACAGCACTGACACTACGGATACATTGACACTTGTTCTGGTTTAGTAATGTTTTTACCCTTGTTTTGTCCTTACGACTTGGATTTTTCAGATTTATTTTTGGTTATAGTCACAGTGAGTCCCAATTTTGAAGTGGTGTGTGCAACTGTCAATGCACCCTAAATCTAGAACAGATCAAAATGAATGTTAACCCAAACTGTCCCCCCCAAGACTAACCTATTTCAAAAATTAGACCGGTAAGACGTGCTGGTGTGTCAGAGAAAAAGTGCGTATTAACACCCTGAACCTGAAAGTGCAGGTTTCAGAGGTTGAACAAGTGCATGTCTATGAGCACGAGAGCATGTCCCAGCAGCCCTATGCCACAGTACAAAGGTGCCTACTTGTGCATTCAGATTAGTGTGTGTCGTGAGCAGACTCTCAACATGCAAAACACATTACACTGTTATATGCACAGACAGATGAGGAGCGCGGGATCATGTGCGATTAATCCCGGCATTTGCCTTGCTCGAGGGCAGAGCAGCACCGGCGCACAGGTATGACAGATTAAAAGTCTCAACCCAAATCCCCGTCTCCATCGCTAAGGTCTGGGCATATCAGCATTAACGCAAGTACACTCTTGTTTGGTGATCCTCTCTCTGTGGCTCACAGAGAAAAGACAGTAATAACACTACTTAAGCAGAGCATAAAGACCCAAAGGCAAAAGCAGAGAGATGAGGTGTCCACACTAATGCCTCATGAAATATGTTACCATGCAGGGAGCCACATCTTAACTTTACTTATAAAAGAAACTGGTCATCTTTATGGAGATGTTCCCAATTAAAAGTATAATTTATTTAATTACAGGACTTTTAATGCACAAAATTTCTCCACAGATTCGACCTATAACATTGGTGGTGTCGATTACTTATCTACCATAGAGATAGATGAGTTTAACACAATGGCGTGGAGCATTCCAGGCAAAGCCAAGACATCTCCATCCAGACAATCAGTTGGCAGATTGTCCACCAGAAAAGTTATATAGTGCACCTTTATGGAATTAACTTGACCTGAACCGGACACAAGTCCACATGTTGATGCATAATAATACACAATGAAGAAGTTGGGTAATCATCAGAGATGTAACGATAACTGAAATATTGTGATATTGTAATGTATCATCAAATGTCTCACAATAGTGTTGTGGGGGTGTCACAATATATCGAATTACAAGTTCCTTTGCTTAAATGCATTGTTTTATAGTAGAAATAGCTAATACACATCAGGAACTACATATCCCATGATTCATTTCAGCACAGAGAACATGAAGTTATATGTTTTTACTTGAATTCTTGGGATTATGACAGTAATAATTCACACCAAAATCTTGTCAGGGCATTTTAAAAGCAAAAAAGTGTCCTATCTATAATTATATTAGCCTCTCCAAAATATGACAATAATTATTGTATTGTCAGATGCATATCATGATAATATCATACTGTGAGATTAGGATATTGTTACATCCCTTATAATCATGGTATTTGTTGCACAATGATCTGATGATCATAAAATGGGATTGAAATAGGTTTTTCATATACCATAAAAAGAAGTTTTTTCTTTTAGAGCTCAAAGTGACCGTTAAGTTTAAACAGTACATTTAAAGTACTTTATGACTTATTACAGCAAAAGTATAGGAAGGTCCATATTTCTGCTTCAACACATTTTAGGACCCATAGACCAACTCTTGTCTTCTCTTATGGAACCAGCCCTCACAGTTTCCACTCTGGAGACACATTATCATCCACTTAGCTCTGTTTAGCATGACATCGATTAGCAGTGAACTAGCACCACAGGCTTTAGTCAATGTTCTTTTTGTTAGCGGCCATGTTAATGTCCATAGCCATTTGTTGGGGCATGCTAATGTGCTAATCAGAGCAGAAGTACTGAAGTATGTTTCTCTGTTGTACTGCTACTATTACCAATACTTCTGCTACTAGGAGAATACATAAAAACAGTTCCAATTCAATGTTTGTGTAGTCAAACCCATTACGCATCTGAATTATGAAGCTATAGAAAACTGTAACTGTACTGTACAGTGGCAGCAATGGCTCGCCCACATAACCTGAAGGCTGGTCGTCTTTTACCATTGTGTCATTGCACAAGATGATTTATACACTTGCTGTGCATATTCATGGCTCTCAGAGTGATAAAAATACTGTTACCATAGAAATGAACACATTTAAACTAAATATTGTGTTTTTTGAATGATGGAAAGTCCTCAAAATGTTACCTGAAACTGAAGGTGAAACCCATAGGCTTCAAAATGTTGTGCTAGAAGTTTTGAGGCTGAAGTTCTTACTGACGTCATCTGTAACTGTGCATTCATGAAGCAAGGACACCTATATAGTGTAAGATGTTCTATTGAAATCATAGCGCAAAGGTAATTCTGCTCTGTGTGTGTGTGTGTTATATATAGAATCAATATTCTAATCGTCACTGTAGGCAGCGGTGTAATTGTCACGCCTTTTGTGCTTTGGAAAGGTGTACTGTGTGGGTGGCATGTGCTCTTGATTGATATGACAAACAATCCACAGATGATTATGTGGTTGTCTAGCAACAGCCATTTCTCTGTTACTCCAGAAAAATCAGAATTGAGCCTGCTGCCTGGACAGATTTTTTTTATTTTGTGTGTGTGTGTGTGTATGTATGTATGTATGTATATATGTATATATATATATATATATATATATATATATATATATAAAGGTTTGTGCAATTGGGCAGACAGAATGGTTTGTTAAGTCATGTGCAGCTGTAGTGTTGTCACAATAATCCAATTTATTTGCTTAATACTCATACCAATTTCATGTATGTATTTTTTAGGCAACAAAATGTACTTTGTTATCATGTGGTTCTGATAAAAAAAAATTCTGATAAACTCCAAGACTATTCCAAAACTGTTCAGTGTTGTTCAGAAAAAGTAAAATTTTGTCAATTTTGTGATTTTTCAATGTTGATTCGAATTAGGGATGTCTGATACAATACTGGTATCGGATATAGCCACTGATACTGAACATTTTGATGGATCTGATATTTGCTTCCAAGATATTGGTTCAGTCAGTATCCCATTTGGACTATGAACCGGTGTAATAAGATGATTTACTCACCAGTGTTGGCCCAGAACACCTCATAATATTTTTTTCAAAGATGTTCTGTAGTTAATTTAAATGATAAATAACAGTTACAAAACACATCTAGGCAATTGTTTACACTAAACCGTTTTTATTTCAGCAAATAATTAAAGCCAAACAATCAACATCGGCATTGTAACAGAAAAAGCATCTCTAGTTCAAATGGGTATCTAGTAGTTCTAGTATAGATGTTGAGACTTTGACCACCATAGCACACTGTCAACACAAGGTCAAAGTTCACACTAGACCATTTACCGCAGTTTCCTGACTACAACCTCTGTTTGAGCCTGATTTGAATGCAGCACGCCTCCTCCGTCTTCAAGCCCATGTCTCCATTGGATCTGATGCGAAACACAACCTGTAAAAGCCCTGCCTCAGCAAACGGTGTGAGAAAGATAGACAGAGGGAAGAAAAACACTGAGAATATGAGTGCAGATGGAGGAGAAGAAACGCATGTTAACACCTCAGTGGCCCAAATAAAAACAAGACCACACCTGACTGGTAATTAGTCTCAGGAGCCTTATATGAGCAGCCATTGTGTGGAGTGAAAAATACCTAGTGCGTGGATTTAAATGTAAAATTAAGTGGATCTGTACGTGTCCAAACTAATGGCTGCCTGGGCAAGCATAATCAGCAATGGTCATCATAGACTACAAACTACATGGAGAAAGATGAGACATTCAAGCAGCAGAAAGTTAACGGGCCCATATTACACTATTGTCTGATCTATTTTATAATGTTTCCTCATCACAAATATACCCAAAAGAGGAAAAGCAGCCGTTAACTTGAAAAGTACCACTACATGACATCAGAAGGCGGAACACAGCATTTTGAACCTTAGAGATGTAGACAGACTAATAAAAACATATGTAAATGAAACAAAACAAAACTCCAGGTATGTTTTTGATGAGGTAACAGCATTATAACATGATTTTAAGCTCACAAGAGTCAATTTTAAAGGTCCTTCAAACTTTTCTGAAGGTCCTACCACTGTCTTGTCTTCATAGGGATTTTATTGCTTTGCCTAGACAAAACTAGACAGGGTGGTGCCACCTAGTGCCTCCATCTAATTTCATTTCTCTCCAGCAACTAGGTCAGGAATCAGAATACACTAGACAATTTGCAAAAATCCCGGATATGCGAGTTCGGGCACCAGCCAATCAGCGAAGAGCCATACATTCTGTGTTGTCAACAATTCCAGAGATCGAGGATTTAAAGCCTTAATGAAGAGAATGGTTGGTGAATTTTATCAAGGGCAAAGAAGTTATTTCCCTTCTTCCTACGGAATTTGGGAAAAGCTTAATATAACAGATAGCCCTGTTAAGTGGTGTATTACATACTAGCAGTGACTGGTTAAATGAAGAAAAGTACACGCCTACCCTCGAGCAAACAAATTCTAAAGCTGCGAGGTCAGAGTTTGTAAAAAGTGAAACCGGCTGATGAATCAGACTAGACAAAACTGGCATCTTTAACAAATCAAGATAATAATAATTACAAAAAAAAGTGATTGTATTTCTGTTAGAGGGGTTGGTATTTGGAACAAACTGAGTGATGATTTTAAAAACGTCTAACACTGTAGAAGCCTTTAAAAAGAGTGTAAAGTATGTTTTGAAAGATATAGCTCTGGAATGAATGAATTATGCATTAAATTGTGTTTGATTTCATTTATATTTAGTCTCTTATATATACAGTAAGTCGTAAGTGAAATTGTAAATGCAAACTTTCTTGAAATTCTGTCATTGTTTAAAAGGTTTAGCCACTTTTCACTTCAGCCTAAACCCTTCTGGTCATGATCCATGGGGTTGTAGTCTATGTTTTGTTTTGTTTTGTTGTGTTTTGTTTTGTATTGCTGCAACCTGACCGATTAAAACTACTTCTACTACTAATGTTCCACAGTATGACATTAAACTAATCTATCTCTAGGTGGAGACGAGCAGGCGGCCCACTAGGACACGTTTCAGTTCAGATCTGTGAAGATTTGAGTCTGCTGTCAAGGAGAATGCAAGTTTTTCAACATCTTCATTTTTTTTCCTAATTAATGCTCGTGGAATAGATTAAAAGCAAGGAAGATATGTTTAATGCCATACTCTGGAACATTCTGGGCACAGCAATAGCGTCTCCGTGCAGATGACTGGGGAGTAACATTGGGCACCTTTAAGCCAAGTTGCTACAGTTACTTTTGTTAAAATATTGTCAAATAACTTTTCAAACAGTGCCTTCCAGTAACCAAAAGCTGTTCTTAAAATAACATGACTCACGTAAAAAGAAGCACTACACATATAATTGGCCATCTCTACAGGCACCAACTACAAAGAGCCAAGCGGACCAAAAAGTACAAAAGTCAATACTAAAATGAGGGGAGGAAGTGGACGAGTGGATAGAATCGAACAAACTGTTACAGAGTTTACTAGCTGACCCCTTTATGTGCTATTCTGTTAGTAATGGGTGTAGAACTGTGAAAAATGGGCAGAGATGAAAAGTACAAAAAAGAACAAAAAGAAGGAAAATACATGAAAGAATTTTGCATGAGGTGAATCCATTTGTCAGAGAAAAAAAATATTATAAAATACAACAATCTAAAATGAATACTTTCATTTGAAGGACACATGGAGCTAGCATAAATTCAGCTTGGAAGACCGAACTTAACTCCTGTCTACATCACCCTCTCACCGTCACCATCTCTCTCCTCATCCTCTCATCGTCCCCTTCTCTCTTTTCATTCTCTCATCATCCCTTTTTTCTCTCCTCATCACCTTTTCTCTTCTCACCCTCTCACCGTCTCCTCTCTTCTCACCCCTTCACTGTCCCCATCTCTCTCCTCATCCTGTCATCGTCCCCTTCACTCTCCTCATCCTCTCCTCATCCCCTTCTCTCCCCTCATCCCCTTCTCTCTCCTCATCCTCTCATCGCCCCCTTCTCTCTCCTCATCCTCTCATCGTCCCCTTCTCTCTCCTCTTCCTCCCATCACCCCCTCTCTCTCCTCATCCTCTCATCGCCCCCTTCTCTCTCCTCATCCTCTCATCGTCCCCTTCTCTCTCCTCATCCTCCCATCGTCCCCTTCTCTCCTCATCCTCTCATCATCCTCTTTTCTCTCCTCATGCCCTTTTCTCTTCTCTCCCTCACACCGTCTCCTTCTCTCTTATCACCCTCTCACTGTCCCCATCTCTCTCCTCATCCTGTCATCATCCCCTTCACTCTCATCATCCTCTCATCATCCCCTTCTCTCTCCTTATCCTCTCCTCATCCTCTTCTCTCTCTTCATCCTCTCCTCATACCCTTCTCTCTCCTCATTCTTTCATTGTCCCCTTCTCTCTCCTCATCCTCTCCTCATATCCTTCTCTCCCCTCATCCCCTTCTCTCTCCTTATCCTCATCCTCTCATTGTCCCCTTCTCTCTCCTCATCCTCTCATTGTCCCCTTCTCTCTCCTCATTCTCTCATCCTCCCCTTCTCTCTCCTCATCCTCTCATCGTCCCCTTCTCTCTCTTCATCCTCTCATTGTCCCCTTCTCTCTCTTCATCCTCTCCTCATACCTTTCTCTCTCCTCATCCTCTCATCCTCCCCTTCTCTCTCCTCATCCTCTCATCCTCCCCTTCTCTCTCCTCATCCTCTCATCCTCCCCTTCTCTCTCCTCATCCTCTAATCATCCCCTTCTCTCTCTTCATCCTCTTCTCATACCCTTCTCTCTCCTCATCCTCTCATCGTCCCCTTCTCCTCATCCTTTCATTGTCCCCCCACCCCACCCATCCTCTTCATTAAAGACCCTCATTCAAAAAAAAAAAAACTATTAATACTTTCTGAGTCTCTCCAACAAAACTAGAACAGTTTTAGAGCTTTTTTCCCTCGGTGCCGCTGATGTCCATAAGTACCTGAGTAATCGTAGATGCAGTGAATCAGAAAAATAAACAGAGTTATTTTTACAATATTCAGACGTCATTTTGGATCAAGTATAGCAAGAATGCGTTGAAGGGTGTACTTGTGACTGATCAAAGTAAAAATTATTGTAATTCATAACAAATTCCACCTCAGTTACCTTCTACGTAGGGATGTAATGATGTCCAAATCTCTCGGAATGATATTTTTACAATATCCATCTCACAGTATATTTATTGCGATATTTTGGAGAGGCTATTGGATATTGTAACATCCTACGATATTATTGTGAGACTTTTGATGATACGATATCACAATATTTCAGTTATTGTTACATCCCTAGGTCTATGTACTTTTATACATATACCCGACTTTAGGAAACTAAAAACTTAGAAACTTAGAACTTAGAAACCATCATCACAAACATACCTGGAGATGTGTTTTGTTTCATTCACACATGTTTAACACTGAAACCCTGCATATTTAGGCTGAGTTTTTCTCTCAGACAGAAAACAACCTGGCCCACCTTGTGATGTCATGTGGTAATACAGGAATTGTTCCACTGTGTTTTTAAACTCCATACACTTTCACTAGAATCATTTAGATAATTTCTGCCAATCTCTACTGAACAAAAGGTAAACTTATTTCAATCATTGACAGCTAGGATTAGTTACTTTAATGTAATATGCAAAATACCGCAATAATAGCTTTTTTCAGTTAAAGGTGCATTAGGTACCTTTTCTGGTTGAGAGTCAGTCATCTGATTGTCTCCACAGAGATTCTAATTGCTTTTCTGTACTTTAGTAACTTTACTTTCTTTCAGTGCGTGGGGACACAGCCACAGATATGACATGTAACTTGGCCTGATGGAGTCACCTGCTTGTTTCCATGGAGATAATAGAAAAGTATCATGCCGATTTTGAAACATTGTTATGCATAAAATCTATAGGTGACTAATGTTACTGTACCACAAGCCGAGACAGAACTCCTCCCTCCAGCAGCTACCATAATTACAAACATTGGTCTCACATATAAATAAGTCATCCCAAATAATAGATTTAATACGATTCCAGCCCCAGTCATATTCAGTGCCACTCAGAATGTGTACAGCCCATCATGTGAGTGTGTGTACCCGAGGTAATTAGGTAATCAACAGCTGTACCAGACAGACAGGAAGCAGCTTGTTAAGAAACTCAAACGCACTGAGAACAAGATAATGAGAAGGAACACAGAGAGAAAACGAAGCATATAAACTGGAAAATACAGGAGGAATGAAACAAAGGATCTGAGGAGCTGGGGAAGAGAAAGCGAGGGAGGACGTGGGAGGGAGGATCAGATGTGACGACAGGTGCCAAAGTCAGCCATCAAAAACACGTGTAAAGATTTTGTTGATATGAGCAGCCAATAACTGACAGCATCAACATAATGAAGATTTTATTCTGGCAACACTGGCTTTGTTTTGGGGTTTGGCGTAAAGTCCCAACACTTGTGAAGAGGCAAATGGTTTAAAGGGCCCAGCTAACAAGCACATGCAGGGTTTTAAGGGTTTTGTAAAACTTGTAGCCATCTTTAATTAACTGTAGAGGTCAAATGATACTTTACAGTGAAGTCATGCTGGGGTGTTCTATGTGTATGCCTATGAGGGAATGTTGGTGACACAATGTACACATTAGCAAACACTGCCAAAAAATGTTTGAACACCTGAAAACACAGGTAAAAATACAAAATAGTTTCAAACTGCATATTTTGAGGAGTCTGTGATCAATAGCAGCATTCATGGTCCTATTTAGGTGTTTGATTTTTAAAAAACTGGTAAGACTAACTGAAAACCTGTTGGCTAATGCCAGCTAGTTTGTGCCTGTAATTTTATTTCAGAGGGAATTGTTCAACAGCACAAATCACTAAGTCAGGTATTTATGGTCAGACTGTGTTGAAATGAAGCAGATTAAAGTCTAACAAAGCCCCAGACAGAGAATGTCTAAAGTTAGCGTCACACCCCCAGGAAATATTGATGATCAGCTATATCAGTGTTTTATAAATGACATGTAATATTTCATATGTATATTCAATTTTTGTTGTAGCAAAGATGAAATTACCTACCCAGGCTGGCACCACCTAGTGCCTCTGCTCAATTTCATTTCTCTCCAGCAACCAGGTCAGGAATCAAAATACACTAGACGGTTCTCAAAAACACCGGAAGTGCAAGTTCGGGAACCAGTCAATCAGCAAAGAGTGATATATTCAGGGTTGTCAACAATTCCCGAGATCAGAATAAAGAGAATGTTTGGTGAATTTTATCAAGGGGAAAGACGTTATTGCCCTTCTTCCTACGGCATTTAGGAAAAGATTAATATACCAGTTAGCCTCGTTAGCGGCGCATTACATACGTCACAACCAAATAGCAGCAATTGGTTAAATGATAAAAAGTACCTGCCTACCCTCAAATGAATGAAATCTAAGTACAAACCGGCTGATGAATCAGGCTAGAAATTACCCAAAGATAGAAAATATTACTGCAGTGCAAATATTAATTTTACTGCTACTACTGACACCTTTAAATGTATTTCTTACAAGTTTTTATTTACAATTTTGTTTACTATTTTCTTTCCTTCTACAAAATGTCCTCAATTCAAGGTACTCTGTATAATTTTTCTGCTTGTTCCCAGTGGTGTTGTAGCTTTGCCTGGAATGTACCACATCATTGTTTTTTTAATCCAAAATATTGTCTTTGGAACCAAAACATGAATATTATTTGTGGATATTTCTGGTGAACTAATTTCATCAGAATAGAAAAACCTTGTATGGATGCAGGTATAGCTTTGGGACAGTGATGTAAAAAAGGATTCTCTGAGACAGTGTTGCATTGGGTCAACAGTCTTCTCCCCAGGCGCAGAAAGGAGAGCTAAAATATTTAATTTCAACTCCGAACATGACAACGTCTTGCATCAGTCACAGCCCTGGCCCTGCCACTATGACACTGGTGCCACACTCCAGAGTCGGCCTAAGAATCATTGGGTTCCTCACGATTTGATACAATACATGATACACGGCTCCCGATTCAATATTATCACAATACAGTGATACATGTGATAATCAATATATTGCACATGATGTATTGCTGTTTTTTAATGAACCAAATACATTTTAGCAAATATATTTCTTTGTTAAACTACTACTTGTGCAAAGTTCAAGTTGTACTGAAACTTCTGCTTGTGTTCATGGAGATGCTATTGCTTTGCCTTGAATGTTCCATATTATGGCATAAAACGTATCTAAGGAGACAGGTAGTTAGCTTCATCATGCCAAGTTACAGGTCAGATCTGTGGACCCCCATTCACAGAAAGAATGTCTTTCAAGGTATTTTTCAGTAATACAAATACCTGAGATTAAATAAATGCTTGCTTGATATGTTTAAGCCATACTGTGGAACATACCAGGCAATGCAATAACATGTCCATGGCAATAAACATACGGATGACCCTCCCATCAGAAAAGTTACACAGTGCACCTTCAATTTGAACTACATCTATTTTAATCATCAAAACGGTGAATATGTCAAGAGTTTCCCTCCACAAAATAAGCAACAAAATTGTATATACATGTACAATTGTATGTACATGTATATATATCAATATAGCCAATAATAACAATACTCTATCACCAAATATATCGATATTTGATTATTTTTGCACGCCCCTAAGAACAACCATAACAATGTGACACCTCATGACATCAGTAGTGGGTGCACTAGGTAGCTACATTTTGTCCTTGATGTACCAGAAGCATGAGAAATGGGCATGGGTGATGTCTGCTTTACCAGGGCCAAGGTGTGATGGTTAGACAAGTGGGTCAGAGTATCTTCAAAACTGCAGCTTTAGTGAAGTGTTCTCAATTTACACTTGTCAAAACAAAGCACTGCACGAACTACTCACCTAAATTGCCGGCTATTAATGTTTCTGACAAAAATAACATGGAATAGATTAAAGTGGTGGGAGTACTTATTTGGCTAAGGTGAGCAGTTATATTTTCAGATCAGTAGTAACTGGATTTTAACTAGGAATGAGTGTAGAACTGACACCGCACAAGCTTAGTGGGATTTGGGTTGTTCTGGGCCTATTGTTCACTACTGGAGCCTGTCACATGGTTGTCAAGTACCTCTCACATATTACATTAACTAAAGTATTTTCATCTGTGTCTGAAACAGGAAATCTTCAGAACTGAGAAAGCCTTGTAGATGGGAGGTGGAACGTCTTACAGTGTAGATGTCACTTTTTGAAACGTGTCATATTATAAAAGACTCCCGATACAGCTGTGTTATTAATCTATTTTTATTGAAGGGAGATCCAATTGTTTCTATGATAACCTTGGGTCTTTTCAGAAGGTTTACAGCAGGTCATTTGTCAGGAAAAGCATGTATAGAATAGATTAGTGAGTTGATATTATGGGGGAGGAAATTGTTTAATTATTGTGCTATTTCCTGATACATGTTGTAATGTTGTTTCCTCATCACAAACATAGCTGGAGTTGAGTTTTGTTTCATTCACACATGTTTAACACACTATCTCTGCCTATTTACGCTTAGTTCTTCTCTGGAACTGAAAACACACTATCCCACCTTCTGCTGTCATGTGGTAATACAGTATGTGCTCCACTGTGTTTATAAACTCCATGGAACAGTCTTCTTGAAGATGTGAGAAAGGCCTCTACTTTGATGCTGTTTAAATCCAGACTAAAACAGTTCCGTTCAGCTGCATATGACTGAAAGGTTTTCATTACACACTCTTCTCTCAAATTTAATGTCTATCTCTCTTTTTAATTTCATGATGATTATTTATGTTTTGATTTGTTTTTATTGTGATTTTTATGTATTTATTATTCTGTAAAGCACTATGAATTACTTTTTTGCTTTTCAGACCTGGAATTGCTGGGAATCTACTGGACAAAAGGTAAAAGGTAAGTGCTGTTAACTTGAAAACAAAGGCTTCGTAACACACAAGGTGGAACAGAGCATTTTCAGTTTTGGAGATGTGGACAGACTAATAAAGAGTGACATAAACATGTGTCAGTGAAGCAAAGCACACCTCCAGATATGTTTTTGAGGAAGTAAAAACTTTAGAATGACTTAAATGTTGTGTAATATAGGACATAAAGAAATAACAAAAAAAATTAGATAAAAATTTGATAAATGTTGATTGATTTTTCTACCATATTCCCAGATGACTGAGGGATTACACCAACGCTCCAGATCACTGCACAAGGTTTGCTAAACACAGGTGATCCCTGAAACACAGCCACTAATCTCATTCAAGTTCCCAACTGTACAACCTCAAAGCCTTTGTGTTGGCCTCAGCCTCCGTCCTTCTCCGCGTGGATGTTTTTTGTTTGGATAATCTCCCGACTGGATGCACAATGGTAAACTGACATGTGTTCACAAGAGGCTCAGAAGCACAAACGCAAAAGTCCCCATGTAGTCTCCACGCTCCTCTGCCCTCCTCTGCCCTCCCTCTGCTTCTCTCTCATCCTTATCTCCTTTTATTGTCTAAGCATAGGACACAACCAGTTTACTGCTGTGGAGACATTGTCATTCTGCTAAAAATATATAAAATACTAAATCCAGACTGAGAATACCTGGTCCAAATGTATTTTTGATTTGGCTGACATTCAAACAAAGCAGAAACTGTGATTATTCTCTCCCAAGAGATGTCTATCCTCTTCTGAGCCTGGCTTTACTAAGTTGAGCTTTCTGAAGCTGGTTGTGAATCCCCTGTGAGTCTGGATTTTCCATTCTTCTCCCTTGTAAAACACTTTGAGGTACACATCGAGCCTTCTTTGTGAACTGGAAATCAAGTCACAAGGAATCAGGCTTTACTGTGTTTAGTAATGTTTTAAACAGCCCAAATACCATTACGGTATTTTCTGATGTAATAAGGTTGTTTCCTCATTAAAAACATACCTGGAGTTGTGTTTTGTTTCATTCACGCTTAAAACACAAAAACACACATGCACACACAGTGTTCCACCTTGTGATGTCATGTTGTAATACAGGAAGTGCTCCACTGTGTTTTTAAACTCCATCCACCTTCACTAGAATAATATGGATAATTTCAGCCCTGGAATCGCCATCTAAACAAAGAGTAAAATGTAGCTGTTAACTTGAAAGAGAAAAAAAAAATCGCTCCATGACATCATAAGGTGGAACAGAGCATTTTGATCTTTGGACATGTAGACAAATGAATAAAGGGTTACTCAAACATGTGTGAATGAAACAAAATATAACGGCAAGTATTATTTTGATGAGGTAACAAGGCTATAACATGGCTTAAAGCTCAGAAAGGTCAATTTTGCATAATATAGGACCTTTAAGTATGCAGTTTTGGGGGCCTAGTTAGCTATTAAAACTGAAATCCAACCCAATATTTTGCTTGACTGGACAGCAGTGATGTGCAAAAGCCAAAACCTTGATCATTTTGCCTCTACAGGTCTAACATCATGTCTTATTGACACTAGGACCAAACCACAGCAAAATATTTCATTTTATTTCATTCACATTCCCATCATCATTCCCCCAAATTTTGTTCAGCTTCGAACCAACTTACACTATAAAATGATAATTTCTGCCAGTGATTCCCAGCCCTAGTTTATTCTTTATTGTGACCTGAATAATCATGATTAACCTAACAATCTACTTTTCTTTCTGGTTCTTAGTTGCTTTTATCCTTCCCTTGGCTAGCAGAGTAAGTACCAAAGTTACTCCCATCGAATCTCTGTCAGTATCCGTCATAAGAGAGGTGCACCGTTTTATAAGCCAAGTATCAAATTGATTCCACGGTCTTCACAGCAGAGAAACGTCCTATATTGTGACAAACATGCATTTAGCCCCCTCTTGGGAGATAGGGCTCACCTCTGTTTGCGCTGCCGCCTGTTCAAGCGCTCTCAAGTCAAGGACACAAGCCTGGCTTTTTTGATATACAGGTTGAAAAGAATGAATTAAACAATAGCAATGGGAGCCCTCGAGTTCCCCATCACCTGCACGATGACAGAAAATGGAAGAAAAGAACTAAACATGAGCTTGGGGACAAGACAGATAGCACAGAATAAGGACAAGTTGAGGACACGCAGGCCTCCAGAAGTGGGAATAAGCGAGCAAAGTGGAAAAATATATATAAAAGATACGCAAAAGGGTCTGGGATATCTGTGACACCTCCAGGTTAACACAAACACACAAACAGCGCAGAAGGGAGAGAGTTAGCGCCGATTGCTTCAAGTCTCTGCGGACAGGGACTTCAACATGGCGGGTCTACGTAGGTCGCCTTAATTAGCCACACATCCAGCTAAGGGATACCCCAACGGGACCAGGCAGGGGCAGGGAGGGGGGGAAGAAGAGGGAGAGTGAGAGAAGAGGAGGAGGAGAAGAGAGAGAGAAAGAGAGACAGCAAGGGAGAGAAGAAGTGAAGAGGAAGAGGAGAGCATGCAAAGGATGGGTATTAGAGCGACGGGAATAAACCAAAGGGATTGGGAGGTTATTTAAAGAATGGCCTACAAAAACATTGGGGAGAATATACAGTATGCGGATCATCTATATAGTGCTTGGGATGAAATTGGTTGCGTTTGGCTTCGCAATACACAGGGTGACTCCAAGATGAAGATATTTTATTATTATATTATTGTACAATGCTCACAGGATCAAAGCTCCATACAGAAACCATTAAGGGTGGTAAACAGACAAATTGCAAAACTGATTATGCACGTGATTTGTTGTGACACTGAAGAAAGAAAAACTTACCCATCCTTGATGCAGCAGGTAAACGTAAATCAAGTGCACAAGTACAAATGTGGTAAAACCAGAAACCCTCCTGTTGAAAGGCATGCATACTTGGCCTACCTGGTTGAAAGTTAAGTTCCACATGTGAAAACGATCAGTGAGTAAGGTTTAAAGAGAGCATATCTGACTAGGGGACAATATGGCAAAATACTCCAGGGGTATTTGTAGAAAAGAAGTTGTTTGTAAAATGTCAAAGTTGCATATTAGAGCTAAGAGATTAAAAAATACTGCATTTGTTGGGTATAACCTGAAATTGAATGAAACAGTAGCTCAGCTGTTTGTCTGTTGTGTGTTTGTTTGAGTGTTTGTCCACTGATCCAGAGGTTTCATTGGTATCGTGGTCATATCCACTGGCCCTCAGGTTGGCGGTGCGATTCCAGCTCCCAGAGATGAATGTGTTGAGTCTTTGAGCAAAACACTTAACCCTCCTTCCCTCTAGTGCAGGTGTGTCAAACTCAAATTCACAGATGGCCAAAATGAAAAACCGAATCTAAGTCGTAGGCCAAACTAAATATTTATTGAAAAATTTCAACATCATCTGCATGTTTTATCTTCTTTTCTTATTAAAATTAATGTTTCATAATAGTTTTGCTTAAACATTAAATTCAGAACAAGCATAATCTAAAATAATAACAAAATTTTAAATAAATAATGTCTCTATAGCCTATCTGTAGTCGGCAGGCCAGCTCTAATACATATTTGATATGATCTCGCGTGCCAAATATAATTATATCGTGACCAAATTTGGCCCCCAGGCCTGAGTTTGCCATGTCTTCTCCAGTATATGAATGGGTTAGTGGTTTCTAGATGTAAGGTGCTGTAAAGTGAAGGTGGAAAAGTGCTATATGAAAATGTAACCACAGACTGATAGATAGATTCTGAGAGATTGCAAATAAATCATCTAAACAATGGAATAATATGTGTATTTTTTATATCATAAAGTTTATTTCAAGTCCTATCACCAACCCCTTTTCATAGTATGCGTGTTTCACATAATTATCCAAATGATGTGTAACTTTACTCCTCCTATATAATTGAGGATGATAATCACTCCAGAGGTCTTACCGTATATTCCCTGTACTTGTGATCCCCCGTGCAGTTAACTCCTTGTAGCTGCCTGTGTATTTGCATATGAGAGCGCATGATTGAGTATGTTCAGGTGGCCGGGGTCGTTTGGCTGAGTGACAGAATGATGCTACACCAGACTGTAGCCATAAAGAACCATCCATATCCCAGGCCTAATTAGCCAGGCAGGTCACCGCTGTAGCTGTGATCGAGAGCTTCTCCAAAGAGCAAAGCAACACATATAATGAACCAAAACGCTTCCCTTATCCAACACAGTCCTGCCACATCCCAACTGTCCCTTCAGCGGTAATTGACAACTCCTCTCCAGTCAAATAATGTCCCCTAACCTGGAGAATTACATAAAGATTGTTCATGGAGGCCCACTTTTCACAGCAGATTTATGGCTCCTGCTCCCCAGGATGGTGTAAATGGTGGGAGATGGTTGGTTAAACTAATTGGATGATGGTATGAACTCTGGAAGGGGAAAATATGGCCGAGCACCAAGGGGATAAGCTGATGGATCAGAGTTGAAAGTTACACAGAATCCAATAGGTTTGCCTGTTTACGGCATGATAAGTGTATTCCAACCACTTTATGTGCACAGAGAATTTGCTTCAAAGGAATACAGCAAACTAAATTTACCAAAGATTATTACGATACTGTTGTTGGTGAACTGTTAACATAGTTTACGATGTGTGCATTTTTTTTTATTTAATTGAAGTAATTATATTTAGGGATGCAGCGATACCTATACTGGCATCAAATAGCAGCATCATTACTGAAAAATAAGATTGATTGGCTAATTGATAACAGTTCAGCCGATATCCCGGTGTCGCCTTAATTAAATCATTTTGACCTTGAACGTTCCATAATGTTTGAATGTTATTCATACAAAACTGTTCCGTAGTTATTTGAAGGCTAAACAGCATACCACAGTTGGAGGTCTGGTCAAATAAGTTAACTGTCTTTTAAGTTAATATGGTAGAAATTGGATAATGTTTGGAAGAAAGAAAGAAGGAAAGAAAGAAATGACCTTTTAAGCATTCTAATTTAACCAGAGCTTGTTCTAGGACAGTAGGACAGATGGCAGTGGACAGAATAAGAGCACTTAGGTAAAAGTTGTAATACTTAAGATATACCTAATCTATTGCTGAAATATTCATGTAATGTCCTGCAAATATGATCATGTGAACAAAGTCACGCGTGTCAATTTGTTTTGCTGCAATATGGTTCAGCTTAAACTTAAAAAAAAATATTTAATAATCTGTGCCAGCCTATTTTCTCTATGTATTACTCACACTGGGGTAAATGTATAAGATAATAGCACAGTACACAACTCTTTCCAATCCTTTCCTTCAATCCCATTACGCACACAGATCGAACATGCAAAAAACAAACAACAACAAATATGACACACTTTTCACACGCCAAAACCACTCCTTCTATGTAACTGTAAGAAGAAGAAGTCGTGTTGCTTTACATTCTCCCTGGAGACTTCAAAAACTGGAATCTGGTTGGCTCTCTACGCTCTACGCTCTATGTAACTCTTGAATTCCTTGCAGTATTTTCCGCACGACTACAAACCGCTGCATCTTTGTTTTTTCAGTTTGTTGTTTTTGGCAGTCATCCCTCGTTCCTTATTCGTCCCTTTTTGCTGTCTTCTAATCCGCACGTTTGCCAATGAACATTGTAGATGTCTTGGCCCAGTGTCTATGCCTGGTCTGTATGAGTGAGAGTGCCAGGATCCACACAAAGGCTTTTCTCTTCACTTACTTAAAGATACAAACCACACAACACTTAACCCCAGCCCCCTTCAGCCCTCTGTGGATTAGACTTGGTAGTAAATGGAAATACAGATACAGTGAATTCCCCAAGTTGTTGTTTTTCTTTCTTTCTTTTTTTTTTTCATGGGACGTTAGTGTGCGATCAAGCACAAAGTTCAAATCACCCTCTTCTCCACCCACTGTTTTGTGTCACTTCACCACTGTGCTACTAATGATGTATGGTAATCTTGTTTATATTAAGTCAAATGTGAATGCAGGTAAGATCACAGTGTTTTTAAAAGCCTATTTTGTGCAATAAAAATCCATCCCTTCTTGAGTAAATCACCTCAACAATACTGTTATTAAGCATGTGTGTATGTAAGACAGTAAAAAAAAGTAATAAAAAATTGTTACACATTTTCAAAAAAGACATATCTGTTTTTCACATTATTGAACAATAATTTCTTAGATCATATTAAGTATATTTTATTGTACCATAAATTTAAATAAATCCACTATCTATTTTGTTAAGATTGCTTCTGTGACTAGAATACAGAATTATGTGCTGCCACTCACATAACACACGCTAACAACTTGTGACAACTGAATATAATATTTATGAAACTTTGAATAGGTCAATGAATAAGTAATTGTGAGCGTTATCTTACCTGCATGTTTAGACATGTGTCAGTGCACAGGGCTAATCTGGGCATACAGGTATTGTGTACACATTTTTGTCACATTTTAATGACACTTGAAAAATATAAAAATCTAGAGAATTTCACCTACAACTTTTCCTGTTTTGAGCAATTCCAAACCAAGGTCTCTCCTGTAAAATTGTGCCCTTTATAGAATGAAAGTTTCTAAAGTTTAAAGTTTCTATCTGCGTCCTCGTTTTCAGATATTGAAGTTTAAAGTTCTGACCACTCATAGAGTACAATGGAATTGGGAAATGGGTTTTTGCTCATAATCTTTCAGTTTAGAAAGATATTGCCGTACAAAATCTTTATAAAACTGCACAGATGGTATTCAAGAAAAAGAATATATGAATACCGCCGTTTCAACAAAAACATCAGATAGAACCGTATAATTCTAAGGAGACAAAATATAGGTTTTCTTCATGAATCTGTACCGTACATTCTGTTACTTTGCTTTGATGTGGGCCAAAAATCCCAACACAGAAAGCTCAAAGATATCCAGTTGGAAGCAGCAGTGGTCCTAAATGCAGATCTGTGCTGTGTTTTTGTGCTGTAAAGATTATAATTCTGAACACTGCGGGGAACACCAAACAGCAACAGAGCTCTGCGGGCTGCCTAACCCGATCAGTTTATTGACGACCGTTGTGTTGTATGCACTTTCCGAAACACATTACATTACACCTCTGTGCGCTCGATAAATGCCATGTTCCTGTATGGATCGTGGCCGAGCATTACCCCAGTTCTGTTATTGACCAGGCCCATTAGCACTTAGTCTATGCATCTAATCATGCAACCAAAACAGCACTCCCTTTCATGCAGCCATAGCCACAAATTATGGCCTGTGTCCTTAGCGTGACCCAAAATGCAAAAATTGACCTGTTAAAGCACTGCCTGAAGTCATCATTTTTTAAGTTTAAAAATCTTGTGGGCTTTTAGACGTGTTATAATATTGTTACCTCCTCAAAAACATACCTGGAGTTGTGTTTTGTTTCATTCACATGTATAAACCTGTATTATTAGTATTAATAGTCTTCATCTCCAAAGCTCAAAATGCGATGTTCCACAGCTGTAATTAACAGCTACCTTTTACCTTTTGTTTAGTAGAGATGTGCAATTCCAGGACTGAAATAACCCAAACGATTCTAGTGAAAGTGTATGGAACATTTCCTGTATTACCACATCACTGAGCGTTTTCTGTTTGAGAAAAGAACTCCTGTGCAGGTTTTCTGTTAAACATGTGACAAATGAAAACATGAGCCAAAAAAACAACAATGTATAATTGTGAAAAAAAACATAAGATTTGTTTGTGATAAGGAAACAACATTATAACACAGATCAGGGTTAGTTTTACACCTGCCCATACTCTGTTTTCACAATAAAGGTGTGCACAGGTTGAATGAGAATGTCAAGCATCCACTACAAGGTATATATTTGTATACAATGATGTAACATATGTTTTTATTCTTGGTCCTGTTTTTGCATTACATTTTCACCTTGAATCTGCTTTGGCCATCTGGAAAGACCCTCCATTGTGCCAAGGGAACAAAAAAGAAAAAAATACAGGTATATTTCATACTATTACACCATCCAAGCTGATCTGAGGTCATAGGTCAAAGAGGATGTGGTGTGAGCTTTCAAAATGCAATATTTGATCTGACAAAAATTTCACTTAAAAGAAAAGAGAAGTGTTCATAGTAAACTAGAGTCAAAGGGAAATATTAACTCTGAAAACTCCAGGCCATCTCCTTGCTGATCCAAGTGATTAATTAATTGACTAAACAACTACATGCCTACAACTCGATTGCAAACTGTTGTGTTGTGGAATGAACTGAAAACTTTTAAGTTAATCTAATTCATGAATACTTAATATGGAGACTTTGTGGATTGCTGTTTGCATATTTATGAGCAAGCCAAATTTCTACGATCTACTACTACTTCTCTAGTCTACCTAACATACCTCAAATCACTGTTCTTCTGCTGTTAGCACTGATCCCTCTGGCTTCGAACAAACTGGACTAGAATCACATCTGAGTTTGATTAAATCTGACCAAATATGGCAAGTCCAAGCAGAGATCTTTGAGGCTTGAAAACATGTCATTAGAATCAACACAGACTCGAGCCGTGCATCTCTGCTTTAGGCTACTGCTTTACATTTAATGGAAAGAAAGACGCAATGAATGTAGAAACTGACCAACCCTGACAGCACCACATGAAGTCCAATCTACTTAAGGCCAGACAACAGCATCTATAAATAACAAACTAGGAGATTTCTATTTTTAGAGTGATATTGAAGTGATATAATGATCAGGACAGGGACACATAACTAAATTTAAAAAAAATATTGTTTAAAAAAATCCACAAATGAAACTGAATGTGTCTGTGGAGTGGTTGGTTATTCAAAGCTTCTCATTATACTTGATTTTTCTGAGCTGTGGTTTGGAGGCATCGAGGCAGAACTGCTCACAGTGTCAATAACACAGTATGACGGGCCTGTGTAATTATAGCTAAATGATAGCACCATGCTCAGACAGTCAGAAATACACAAATAATGAATAATTTCTCTGCAATCAGAATCAATATAGAAACAAATAGCAGAGCCGTGACCCAACTTGTGTGCACATAATGAACAGGGCCTAGAGGGAATTGTGATGTTGCAGCAGTAATTACAGTCATTATAGTTGTTATTAAAGCACCTAAACAGAACAGCACATGTATGACAAACTGAGTCTATGTTCACCAATAAAGCTGCACACTATACACATGGGAAACCTACGGGCTAGCTCTCATTAGCACCTACACTTGACACACTTTTCTTATATTAGATTATGCTCCTACTCCAACTCTAGTCATGTATCGGGTAATAAAGTAAAAGCATTTTGAGAACCCATTTATACTTTACTTTATTAATTTGGCCTTACACTATAATGTCTATATCGACTTATCATGCAATATATGACAGATGGAACTATAATTTGGCAAGTTAGGATTTAACATGTGTACCTTTTCTTTGTACTAATGAGAAAATTGGACACATAGAATACTTTTTAGTAGTAATTCTGCTTTCTGGTTTGGTTTAAATAATACTGTTTTTTGTCAATATTTACATGAGCAATGTATGACAGTTCAACATGTTTTAAATAACTGCTTTTGGTTAAAAAAAATAAATTAATTAATTAATTTATAAAACTAAAATAAAAGTAAGTTATTTTTTTGAAGAATAAAAGAAAGAAAACATGGTAACTTTTGTCACTCAGTTTCCAGGTGTGTAGCTCACAAACCCTCTGATTATTGATAATAGTGTTTCCATTGTGAGCTCCTTTGTTGAATTTTTACAGTAAATTGTAAAAGGAGCTATTTGTGAGGAAAGGGGAAAAAAGACTGAATAGTCAGAAGGAAACCATAAAGAAAACCTACCGAGACATTTTTATGTAATCAGAGACACATGTGGAAACAACTGCCTTTGACTTTCTCAGACTATTGTTTCTGTCATAGTTGAACAAGAGAGTGACAGAAGGAACTAGGTGGACGGGGCTAACAGTTTATGTTTTAATATAGTTATTTTAACATGTTATTTCCTTTTACAATGGAACATAATGACATTCACAATGACATCGGTGAGGTCATATCAACGAAAACAAGAACAGCAACAACAACAAAAAGCATGCAACTAATCCGCAGGGTTATCTTTAGTTTTGCCCAACAAGGAGTGGTAAGAAGAAAAACTTAGGGCCTGTTAACATGAGAACGCTTACGGGTAAAAACGACAAAATATTTTAGTGGAAGTGCCTTTCGTTTAGATGGTGACAGTGATTTTGGGCCCTAAAAAAGCAAAAATCTGAAACCACCCTCCAGAGTGAAAAAGTTGAATACGCTCCACAGTAGAGTTTCCATCTACACTGCCCAAGACGCAAAACTCTGGTCAGATCTGATCAAATCACATACGTGTTTACGTCACATACATACAGTACACAGAAACCTGGCGTGCATACCCAGTCGAATTCCACACACTTTTGCATCACCGTATGCACGCAGATTTCCTCCTGAAAATGCTCATCTAAACATGGAATAAAAAGTGAAGACGTGACACCACTTTTATGTCTTCTTTTCAGACCCTCATCATATAAATGTAGCCTTATTTAGTCCCAGCCCCATCTTCTAATTTAAAGGTGCATTGTGTAACTTTTTTGGTGGAGGGTCCCATCAAATGCTTTTCTCCATGGAGATGTTACTGCTTTGTCTGGAATGTTTCACAGTATGGCACTAAGCCTCTCTATGTCCATGGATACCAAACCACATCTGTGGAGAGGCAATCCCACTCACAGTTAGAATGCCTGCTTTTCTGGGTATTTTTGAGCTATAAAACCACCTGCGATTTAATAAATGTAAGGTAGAGCTATTTAGTTTAGTTTAGTTTAGTTATTTAATAAGACAGGGACAGTGCACAAAATACATTAAACTTAACAGGAGAGATGCATTCTATCAGGTTGTAGCACCAGTGCTAATTTCCACCTGTAGTCTCTGGACAGGTTGATGCTATGGTTCATAAAATCAAACATACAAAAAGAATGTCTTTATAATGTCCGGAGCATCATAACAATTCTGTGTCATCATTTAAACCCAGTTCTCTCAGCACCTTAAAAACACCATCCTTATCAAAATCATCAATTAATTCATTCACTCCAGAAAATCACACTCTTTCCATACACTTATCAGTCCACATTTTGGGCACAGGTTTGGTTTAAGAGGAGCCATTGTTTCTCCAGGCGTGAGAATGTGCCATAGTTTGTACATGTGATCAGCTCTGTTGGTAACATGTTCCACTGACAGACGGCGGCGTATGAAAAGATTGAGTTTCCAAATGCTGTCCTGCGTTTGGGGATCCTGTACTTGCCACGTACAGTGGATCGAGTGGCTCAGAAGGAGGTTTCGGACGTCAGAAAAACAAACTGTTTCATTGGAGGAGCAGCAGTATCATGAATGATCTTAAACAGCAGACACACATTTGCATACATGATCAGGTTTTCAAAATGTAGAATGCTGTGAGAATATGAAGAATATGGCAGTGGTGGAATAGCCGACTTTTTTTGTCCTGGGTCTTGAGAGCGCTTTTATGTAATGATTCTACAGGCCTCAGAGTTGATTTAAAAGCCTGTGACCAACTTGTTATGCAGTAAAGAAAGTGTGGCATTATCATTGCATTTAGATAAGCACCTGAGGCTTCAGTAGTTGGGGAGTTTCTGATGTATCTGAAATTGGCCATGTTGAATATTATAGTGTTTGTTAACTTTTTAATGTGCTTTTTAAAACATAAATTTGGTTTCAGAATAATTCCTAGATATTTTACCTGCTCAACATGATTAATCTTCTGCCCTTCAATCAGAATTTCAGGATAGTTTTGAGGTTTGTGACGATTTGTAAAAAACATAGAAACAGTTCTGTCGATATTTAAAGTGAGACAAGAGTTTTTTAACCAAGTAGAAACCTTAGACATATTCTCTGACCGTTTTTGAGCAACTTTGTGAATTTAATGTCATACAATGGAACATTTCAGGCAAAGTAATGACATATAGAAACAAGAAGGTGACAGACCCCAATCAAAAAGCTACATAGTGCACCTTAAACATAATAAGCATTCTTTTGTATTCTTCATACATTTTTACATGTGAGGATAAAGTGTAACTGTTATATCATTGTAACCTAACAATCATCCAACAATGTTATTCTGATATTCTTCACTTATTATTCAACATACAGGCCCTTCATAAAGAATACATAGAAACCCAAACAGATCCCTAAATGACTGGTTTATGATAAGGTAGGTGATCATATTGTTAAGCTGCTATGCGAAGATAAAGTCCTTTAGTCATCCGTGGAGCTATTAAATAAATGCACATTTTAATTCACTACTTCAATTCCCTCCTTTACCGACATACAGTAGGTACATCAATCCATTGTCACAGGCTTAATTGCCGTAGCTGATAATTCCTCCCACCTTTTCATTCATAAAAAGCGAAGTCACTACACATCTCCACCGGCGCGAGCTCATTACAGATTAATACAGATGAGCTCTTTTAATTAGCCCTCCCGCCCACACAGGAGCAGTTTAAAGCCTGATCCTTGTACATCCTTGTATACACTTGCAACTGTGCATAGTGCGACTCTTCCTCCCACATAGATTCTACATTACAGCCTGGAATCATTAGTGAATCTTTCTCTATCACATTCTCCTAGCGTTGTGTGTCTTCAGTACACAGCACAGCAGCACCACATGCATAAATAGTTGTGGTCTGTAATCTCCGCTTTGAGCCACATCTTTGTTTAGTGTCACTTTGAAGAGTTTGCATGTGAAAACCATACCATAATCTGATTTCTGAATGCGGCTATTTCTATATTTACCTTAGTGTCATTTAGATGAGTTCTTCCTTCAGGGCGAGATGGGGGAATGCCACATATAGATAAGTAGTAAAGCTTGTATGGAAGAAAGGAAGCTGTTTGGGATCACCTCCATTCTACTGCACATGGCTAGCTCCAACAACATGGTTTTGATGGATGATACTGGCTTGTGTAAAATAACTTCTCTGCTCGAGGCCCTAGCGGCTGCACATCCTGAAATCCATCTCTTGCTTTGTTATTATTGAGGTACATGGCAAATCCATGTACGATCAAAGCACATTTAAGCTGTAGCAGTGTGAATTGTCATATTGAATACTTGCGGCACACCCCTGGAGGTATAGTTAAGTTAAAGGTGGGAGGCACAATTTTATTCTTGTAAATTAGCTTTTTTTTTTTTTTTTTTCATGCCGTATATTGGAGAAACAGCTCATTGTGACCAAATCAGATGTACAAACTATTTAGATTTAGATTCTTTCTTCGTCCTTTTGCAATTGTAATGCAATGTTAAGAATGTGTAATGCAATGTTAAAAATATCAGTGAACATGGTCAAGTGTACCAATGTGCAAAAATACATATAATAAGGAAATAGCATGAATAAATTGGGGTAGAAAACATCTACTTGATTATGGGTCTGTCTTGAAATGGTAAAATGCCTTGACCTGGACTAAAACTCAGGGTTAAAGGCCCTGTATTAAACGAAATTTACTCTTGTGAGATTTAAGCCATGTTATAATGCTGTATAATGATGCTCATCAAAAACACACATGGGGTTGTGTTTGTTTGTTTCATTCACACATAACTGCGTAACCCTTTATTATTAGTCAGTCTACATCTCCAAAGCTCAAGTGCTCTCCACCTTGTGATGTCATGAAATGTTTTCAAGTTAACAGCTACCTTTTACCTTTAGTTCAGTGGAGATTGGCAGTTCAAGGGCTGAAATGATCCAAATGATTCCAGTGAAGGTGTATGTAATATAAAAACACAGTGGAGCAATTCCTGTATTACCACATGACATCACAAGGTGGAGTAGAGTGTTTTCTCTTAGAGAGAAAAACTTGTCCTAAATATACAGAGTTTGTGTGAATGAAACAAACAACTCCAGGTATGTTTTTCGTGAGGAAACTAAATTATAACATTGATCAGAAAATAGCGTAAAATGGTTTCCTTTAAGTTCTTCATCCATTAAAACACACACAAAAAAATCACAAGAATCATGTTTTTTGTTTTTTTTCTTCTTTTTACAAGGTTGTAGGCTAAGGTGCAGAGATAAATATTGCCAGATTAGAACTGTGATCTGGATCCAAGCTTAAATGTAAAATACTATCTTCTTTTTTTTCTTTTTTTTAATCATCCATCTACTGAGCTCTTGCTTTCTTTAACCACATCGCCATTTTGCACAGTCAAATAAGCACAATGCAAGGACAACCGATCTCATCTCTTCTCTTGATAAAAAGCACAAATGCGTTGTTGTATTACATTAAATTGCATTTGCGCCACATTGGTACTGAAGCTGTGATTGATGCTGTCCATTAGTCAAGAGGAGAGGTGGCTAACAGCTGTAGCTAAGTGCTGCTAATTGAAGTTGGGTCTGGCCATAAAACTTTTATACAACTCATTAGCAATCGTCCCAGCCAACGCACAAAAGTTTTTAGGAGGAAAAAAGTTTGGATTGGGTGAAGGTTACGGGGAAACGGAGAGACGAGGGGAGATATTATGCACTAAGCTACTCTGTGTAAATTTCAAATAAGTCTTGTATAAGAACTCATGTCTTTTGACTTTGAAGTATCACTGTTCACTTCCAAGGTCTCTATACCAAAGAGTAGGCCTGTCATGCTAACCCATTTTGAAGCACAATATATTGCTATAGAGAAATACTGCGATAAATGATAATATTATTTTTTGCCATTGACACAAAGCAAAGTAATCCCAGTAAACTTTTTTAAATAGACAGTATCATTAAAAGTCCTGAGCTGCATTAAATACAAGGAAGAATAAAGCAATAATTAGCCAAATCAGTTCTTTATTCTACCCTCTACAGCTCAAATCTCACCATACAACACAAAAATTGCAAAATCTCCTCACTATTGTAAAGAAAAAGTACCACGTTAAATACGGAAGACCAAAATACATTGTTCCAGCTGCCATATATTGAACGATAAGTCGATATTGTAATTATCGTGAAAGGCCTACCAGAGTGACACCAAGATTCAAAGTTAAAAGTGCACTTTGTAACTTTTCGGTTAGGGGTCCTTCACCTTCTTGTTTCTATGGATATGTCATTACTCTGCTATGAATATTCCACACTATAGTATTAAACAGATCTGCCTTACATTTTTTTTCAAGTACAGGTGCTTTTATTGCTCAAAAATACCTAAACATACAGACTTTCTGACTGTGAGCGGGTGCCTCTCCACAGATCTGACCAGTGATTTGGCCTAGTTTGGTCTTCATGATGATAGAAAGGTTCAAAGCCACACTGTGAAACATTTCTGACAAAGCAATAGCATCTACACAGAGAAAAGCTACAAAAAGACAGAAAAGTTACACAATGCTCCTTTAATAGACCAAAAACAAAGTATCCTATATGTCCATCTATTGAACACTGTAGACTCTAGGTGTCACGGTGTGATGTTAAGTTCATTTATCATTTCCACTCGGTGTAATTATTCAAACCATTTTGCTTACTCACCCGTTACAGGGGAATAAAACAACTGTCAGTAGAAGTCTATGTGCTGATTCATGAGAAATTATTCTGAACTTTTGGTTTCCAGATGCATTTGGTCAAAGACAACAGCGTTTTTTTTATTACTTCTCAAATGTTTGCATCTAAAAATACTAGATAATATTTGATTGTCTTAACAAAGGAGGCATGGGATATTACCAGTGTTTGAGAGTCAGCATCCAAGAAAGATTTTATTTAATTTTTTTTTTTGATGATGATGATGACTGGGACTTTGGGCACCCTAGTGCTCCATTGGCTTGATTTTTTCCAAGTTACATACATCTGAAATAGCATTGTTTATAGTGATATTTAGTAACATTGGGGCAAAATCACATGCCACAAGATTTAGCAAGATAGAATTGCACATGTGAGGAAAATCATCAAGTGAGATTTTTTATGTTTAGATGTTTAGATTTGGCTCAGAAAAAAGCATTAATGCTGGTGAGCTACATTTGTAGCTGTATCAATAGTTTCAAAAAGTTGTGCTACATTGACAACAAAAATATCAAAAACAGGACAAAATTGTAAACCAAGTCACACAATTCGTTCACTGTAAATTATTTTAAAACCTCATCTTGCCTCATTCTCATGAACTCTATCATACCAATCACTAAGTTTCTCCTTACAACCTCTTGTATATAACTGTAGAGCTGATATATTTGTATTTGTTTCTATGTGTGTGTACATCTATATCTATATCTGTATCTATCTATCTATCTATCTATATCTATATCTCTATATATCTATCTATCTATCTATCTATCTATATCTATATATATATATATATATATATATATATATATATATATATATATATATATATATATATATATATATATATATATATATATATATATATATATATATATATATATATATATATATATATATATATATATATATATATTTTGTTTGTTTTGTTTTGTTTTTGTTTTTTAGAGAGAGAGAGTGAGAGAGAGAGAAGATAGATATAGATAGATATAGATATAAAGAAAATTCCTGTGGCTCTGTGGTTTGTTTAAGTCTAATTGTGAGTTTTGCCTCTTTTTCTAATAGTACGCTCTGCTGAGACTTGAATAAAGTGTCCCATCTTTAATACAACATAAAAACAGCTCAAGCCTGATAAAAGAGAAAACCATGTCTCTTACCTTTCAGCTGTGGAGGAGGCTTTCCTCTGACAGATCACCGCTAAAGAAGAGCTTCCTGGTGTCATTTCCTGTTTGATCTCCCACGCCACCAGGTTACTTGGCTTTACTGCCAGGAAGTTGATGCCTGCCTGGAACCACACCCTGCAGATGAACGCATCAGAGAAGAAGAGAAGAAGAGAGAAAACAGGTTAATATCACAGCCACTAACACGACAATTACATTTCTCTTAAATTGAAATTAGCCCGACAAAGGATTTTCTTGGCTGAATTTCCTGGAGATTTTCTTTGATCTTATATATACCATACACTTTGTTGAAAACAGCTTTAAAATTGATCGGCGCAGTGTGGTTCCGCCTCCTACGGTATGTTTTGGTGGAAGGAGACAAAAAGAAGAAAGGGGAAAGCACTTCTGGTAGCAAACATTTTTTTAAGAACTACTTCAATTCAAAGTGTGAAAAACGTTGCTAAAATATATAGATGTATTCAAATCAAGCACAGGGAATTATGACAATATACGTAGTCTATGGTCAGTAATGAGGACAGCTGAACTGGGAAGGGCATCTGGCAAAAAAAAAAAAAAAAAAAAAAAAACTCAAACAAATCAATAGGCAAATCCTCATGTGCAAGGAAGCAGCTGGTTTGCTGTATTATTGTAAATTCAATTGCACCCACAAATTGAACGGTCATAACTGGAAAATTGCAAATGCAGCAGTTATGTCACACAGTGTCCTCTATAGAGGAATAAATCTTGTCTTCATAGGCTCTTATTAAATAAGTAAGTACAAACATATTAAAATACATGAGATTTTTGTAGTTAAGTACTGGCTGGCATAATTGCAATATTTGTTAGAAAAAGCACACAATTACATATGATTTTTATTTTTTTTTTTTCAAATGTTTCCAGCTCTAAATGCCTAAAAATGACAATTTCTACTAAACAAAAGATAAAAGGAGCTGTTAATTTGAAACCTACAGCTTTGTGACATCACAAGGTGGAATAGAGCATTTTGAACTTCGAGATGCAGACAGAGTAATAATAATAACGCATCAGTTATATATAGCGCTTTTCTGGACACTCAAAGACACTTTACAGAGCATTAATCATTCATTCCAGACTCAGTGGTGGTAAGTTGCTATTGTAGCCACAGCTGCCCTGGGGTAGACTGACGGAAGCAAGGCTGCCAGTCTGTGCCATCAGCCCCCCTGACCACCACAATCACTCACACACATACAACTTTCATACTAGGTAATGTGGGTGAAGTGCCTTGCCAAGGACACAAAGACAGTTTTTTGCGACTGGCACCTCACTGTGCCACCTGATTTTCCCAACGCTGTCCTATCCAAGTACTAACCAGGCCCAGCCCTGCTTAGCTTCTGAGATCTGATGGGATCAGGCTTTGACAAGCCGGTATGGCCAGACTAATAATAAAGGGTTACTCAAACATGTGTGAAGGAAATAAAACACAACTCCAGGTATGTTTCTGATTACATGATAACATGGCTAAAAGCTCACAAAAGTTAATTTTGCATAATATAAGACCTTTAAATTATCAATTATTTGTAAAAAATAAATATTTCCAATCCATCTCATTCTTGCTCCTTGTTCAGGATCACGGCCGGAGCATGTTCCATTTGCCTGCGACATAAAACACAGTTGACCTGAGGGAGTTCCCAGTTAATCACAGGGCTGACATTTAGACAGACAGCCAATAGCAGTCACATTCACACCAAAGGGCAATTTACAATCACTAATTCACCTGTCTGTTATATGTCTGCAGGAGGTGGGCACACAACCAGAACCACAGCTGCTACACTGAGCCTGTTAAATACTGTGCATGGCCATTTGCATATAGAGCACAGGCATTTTAATAAGTGGAACAAAAGCTGGCAAAATTGCAGTTTGATGTTAATTTGTGCAAAAAACAGAAGAAAAAAAAGAAAAAGAAAAAAGAAAACATAATTATTTTCACTTACATTATGCTTGAGGTTGCCATAACATATTTCATACTGTAGTTTACGCATGTGGCTCAACTATTTACATCCCAAAGTTTGGTGTGGTTATACCAAGTCTATTTTCCATGTTTTTTTTGTTGTTGTTGTTGTTGTTGTTTTGTGTGTGTGTGTGTGTGAAAAGCACTTATATTGGTGAATAATTAGGATGTTATGAATATGTTGTGAAAGTGCGAAATAACTGGATGGTTCCTAACCCTTCATTTTTAAAAGTAAAAATCAAGTATGACTTTAACAAATGATAAAAGAAAATATGACTGCTGCACGATCTTTCATCCAAACTTGCATTCAGAGTTGAAAACCAGAGATGGGCTTTATGAAGGCTTTGGTGTCGCCCTATGTCTCCTCTTTGAACTCCCACAATGCATTGCACCATACCAAATCTACAACTTCCTGTATGCTCTACTCCCATAGCAGCACTGTATCAGACAGAGAAGAAAGCATTACACTAGTGTGCAGCCTGTATATTCATTCTCAGTGTGACCGTGCCTTTTCATCCCAACTCCTCCGTCCCCAGGTATAATCTGTTCCTCCCTCCTCCCTGCTGTTTCACTTTATTCCAACATGGCGAGGTCTCCTTTCTTGTCATTTTCCATTTAAAATCTCATTTCCCTCCACCATTTTGGCCCCTGCATTATCATACCTGCACGGCATCCCCACCTGCCTGTTCTCGCCTCCCTTATACCTAAGTCTTCTATTCCTTTGCCTAGTCTCTTGTTTTTGTTTCCCAGCACACTTCTTTTCAGCAGTTTATTCTTAATCTCTTTATTTCATTTTTCCTTCTGTGCGCTAATCCGTCCCAGCATGCTTTGTTCTGTTTATCACCTTGACGAGACCCTACCCAAATTATTAGGACTTTTTACTAACATTTTGTGCACTGCTTTTGGGCGCATATTTAAAAAAAAAAAACAAACATGGCACCCACATTTCTTTGTAAACTTTATTTTAAACACAAACACAAGAAGCCAATCCCCTTTTGTACTTCACCGTGCTTCATGTGTTGCCAGATACTGCTGGTAAATATGTCATCCCGTGCCATCCGCGTTTTCTATGTGTGAGTGTATATATGTGTTCTATTGTAATGATAATAATCCCTACACATTGCCTTTGGTGTTCACACAAGAGAACAGAGCCTCATGATTATACCAGGCCTAGGTTTTCTTCTGCTCACAGTACAGCTTTAAAAATCTTCACTGTGTGTGTGTTATGTGCAGGAATTGAAAAGGAGGGAGCCAAACAATGTCTTTCATATATTTCTGTTTAATAATTTTCTCGGTCTCAAATTGTTGGATCCATAGGTGCAAGAAAGAACCTCTATATGTCCAATGGTAACTGTATGTGACAATACTATACTATTTATCATATTATGTGGTGCACCTTTTTCACTTCAAAGCTACAGATCACTAGCCAGGCTGGCGCCACTTAGTGCCTTCACTCAATTTCATTTCTCTCCAGTGACTAGGTCAGGAATTGGAGTACACTAGACGGTTTGCAAGAACCCCGGAAGTGTGAGTTCGGGCACCAGCCAATCAGCAAAGAGCCATACATTTTGTGTTGTCAACAGTTCTCGAGATCAAGGATTTAAAGCTGAAACAAAAGCAATGTTTGGTGAATTTTATCAATGGGAAAGACGTTATTGTCCTTCTTCCCACGGGATTTGGGAAAAATTTAATATACCAGTTAAGCCCATTAGCAGCGTATTACATACGTCACGACCAAATAGCAGTGATTGGTTAAATAAAAAAACGTGAACAAATTCTAATGCTGCAACGTCAGACGGTTTCCACGAAGTGAAATCAATCGCTGCTTCGGTCGTGATGCATGTAATGCGCCGTAGGAAGAGGGCAATAACGTCTTGCCCCTTGATAAAATTCACCAAACTTTCTCTTTGTTCAGGCTTTAAATCCTTGGTCTCGGGAATCTTGGCCAAAACAGAATGTCTGGCTTTGTCTACATCCATCTCGACCACTTTGTTTGCTGTTGTGCTGTACCACAAAAGGGACCCATACAGGTGCTTGAGTTTGACGTCATGCCTTCACAGCTCTTCGCTGACTGGCCGGTGTGCAGTCTACAACTTCCAGAGTTCTTGCAAATCATCTAGTGTATTCTGATTCCTGACCTAGTCGCTGGAGACAAATGAAATTGAGCGGAGGCACTAGGTGGCACCAGCCTGGCTTGCAGAGTCCTACGTGTATCACCAATTAAGAAAATACAGTTGGAGAACAAAGTTAGCACAGAGCAGTAGTTATATGCGAGTAGCAGTGAATACGGGTTGATCGCCAAAATGGTGTCTTGAAAATTCTCAACTAGAGTCATGTATTAAAGCATTTTTTGTCATACAGTCTTACTCACAGTGAGAACAGTAACCAAAAGCTTTACTCAAGTAAGAGTACTGTTATTTAAATAAAAATATTACTAGAAACAAAAGTATCTGGGCACTAACAATTTCCCCAAACCATTTTACTCCCACTTGAGGAATTTCAGGGAGATATTAAGGGATATAATTTTGAAGTAATGGTACTTTTAATTGAGCACAATTTTTAGCCACTTTCTCCACCTTTGATCCCCACCCTATTCCCTCCCTCTAAGCAACATATCAGTCCTTCCACTGACTATTAAATATAAACAGCTATACACTACTTATAGAAACTGCAGCACTGTCTAAATGTACTGGGTTTATTGCGTTGTCATTTCTAATCTTCACTAGCTCAAATGCATCTGTAAAAATTGAACTTCAATAACTGCAATATGAAACTTCTTCATAAATTTCCTTGGACTTGGCTAGACCAAAATAGGAAATTGTGCTTCAAGAATTTATTCATCTCTAAATAAAACTTTCCCCAAACTTTTATAACTTAATAGAATTTCCCCCTCTCTCTCCTTCTCTGCTCGTCACTGCTGAGCCAAGCCTGCACAAAGATAATCCACTTCAAAGGGAGAGAAATGCAGCCAGTCTGAGCAACCAAAGAGCGTCAGGCGGCAGGTGAGGCAGGTACAGTAGTGACAGAGTGACAGGAGCCAGAGGAACACCTGACGGGAGCCTCCACAGGGTGCAATCTCAACACTGCAGATGTCAAGGTCAAGTTAAAGACACAAAATACAAACTACATGCTGAAAAAAAAAAAAAAAAAAACACAACAGTAAGAAAGCTCACGTCACTTCATGGCTTAGCTCCAAGTTGAGTCTGAAAAAAGCAGCTTCTTTTAAAAATAGAACTATATGAGAAACAGTCTCTTCAACCAAGCAGTATGGTGGTTGCTAGCGCGCTCTTGTCTCACAGGAAGAAGATTCCAGGTTCAGCTCCCGGGCTTTCTGAGTCTGAGTTCATGTTTCTCCCTGTGTATGGTGGGTTTCCTTCAGGCTCTTCCTGCCTAGCTCAAGATCTGGAGATGGATCTACTGGTCCTGACAGGTTGCCCCATCATCAGTGAAGGATTGGTCAAATGCTTAGGCTGTATATATAAATGGACACAGCTATCCCACTAGTCACCATGTTCTAAATAGGAAGTGAATATGGGGACTCTTCCACCTCCATCCACTCTGTTTCCAATTGATTTTACACTGAAAAACTGTCGCCCCTCACTCTGTAACTGCTGCTGTGAGACTTGTAACTTTGGTCTTAAAATGTCCATATTAACCCTCTCTACATGATCCTGGTGTTTTTTATTCCGCTATTTTGTACGCAAATAAATTCCTATTCCTAATACGGCTCCAAATTCACCCCTATAACTGCTAGCATTGTGAGCTTCATTTGACTGGAGCAAAACACTATGACTGAGGTCACACTGGCCACTTCTTTATACAGTCTATGATCAAATGCAGAGGACAAATTTCTTCATGGGCAAATAAAGTACCTTGCCTAATCTGGCATTGGACCAGTAAAAAAAATAAAAATAAATTAGTCAACGATGAGTCAACAACCCCTTCAGTGGCTTGGATAAGCATATTTATCACAATAGAAAGGTGAGGATATCAAGCTTGATTTCCATAGTGAAGTGTCTTCCTGGTCTTACATTTCCTTTTTCAGTCAAGTTGATAGTTTGGTTGAGCCCTCACTGTAACACACAAGCTATTTCTTGAAACGCATACGCAAGGAAAGATTGCCTTCCCATAATGCATCAGTGCAGCAGTACGTGTGTCTTGTCAGTTGACGGACAGGGCTGCGTCCCTAAGCTGCTTCTGTCAGATCTGCGTACATCAACACAATGTTTCCTTTTCCCAATCTGTCTACTTCCTTTACTAACACAGTGAGACAGGCTAAAACCCACAACACACTCCTTATACTTCAACATATGCTTTTAATATGTCAGTTCATCATGACAGCTCACTCCCAGGCACTGTCTAATTAACTAACAAGATCATATTTACCAGCTTGTTGCCTTGTCCTTTCAACAATTACACAGTGCCGCTGATTTCCCTATTCTTGATTCAGCCAAAACGATATTGGCTAATGTCAAAGCAGCGCACTTAAAAGTTTATTTACGTGGACCTGCGGAGCTTCTACTGCATTACAATTGATTTTCCTTTACGTTTCTCTGGAGCAATGCCTTGTTTATGGGCACTTCAACACAGTTTTGGAGTGGAAAAAATGGACTATGTGGTAGAAGGAAACAGCACAGTGTTGTGCCAAACAGCAGCTCTCTAAATAGCATTTTTATTTTACTCAGAAATCATGGCCAATGGGTGTCATTAAATTATGATTTGAGATTCTAATCTTATTTCTATGTAAATGTTTAAAGGGCTTTACCAAAAATACAACGCCTCCAAACAACATTGTTCAAAGTTTTACTTAATTATCTCTTTGTTAGGAGCAAGGCACAAGCAAAGTGCTTTGTTATCATGCTTTTGGAAAATGAAAACCTTGTAAATGATGATAGATATTATAGTTATACCATAGAGTTTATAGGTTACCAAACTTTTTTTTTTCTCGTAAAAGAGTAAATTTCATTCTTTGCCCCATAAAGTATATTGTAAAAGTTGTACTTTGTGTTAACTTAGTTGGCATCTTATTATACCGTTTTTTTGTTTTTTTTTTCATAATCACAACACCCCGATGAAAGAAAAGTTGGGACGAGGGGGTGTTGGTCGTCTAAACTCATCATTTCACAATTTGAAAATCCAGTACAGCTGCTTTAAGATTGCTTTGTATAAATATAACAAAATGTAAACTAATAAATGTATTTATAAGTCCATATTAAAGAATTTCCTTTGGGATCAATAAAGTATTTGTCTGTATATCTATTGCCACCAATGTTTTTGGGTGTATTATAGCCTGTAAGTATAGCATTTATATTCTGAATGTTTCAAACCGGTTACAAATAAAAAACAATAAAATTAACTAAATTTAAAATTTAACAAAATTTATCCATATGATTAGTGAAGGTGTATGGCATTTAAAAACAACACAGTAGAGCACTTGCTGTATTACCACATGACATCACAACAGTGTTTTCTGTTTGAGAGAAGAACTAAATATGCAGGGTTTGCCTGTTGAATTTGTGTGAATGAAACAAAGCTCAATTCCAGATAGGTTTGTTTGTGGTGAGGAAACAACATAACATAGATCAGAAAACAGTGTAATATGGATGATAAATACTAACAATTAATATCACACATTAACACTGAGAGGTCAGTGCATAGATGCCACTCGAAAAAAATATGTCAAGACAAAATCTAATTTCCAACTATACTCCAAATATGACAAGTACATTCTTAGTGTGGCTGCCCCAGAAAAGCTTCGGTTCACTGAGAAAATACCATTACAAAGCAGTCTCCCTCGCGATATTATTTCTGCTCTCTTCTGAAAGCCCTTTCTCTTTCCAGTCCCAGCGCAAGCCTGTATTTTATTACAACTCATGCTGTAATACGTGTCAGAAGATGAGGGATAAGATTTTATTTGCTCCCTGTGCCCCTTGTACACTCAAACCTATACAATATTGCAACATAACATCTCCTACCAAGATCACAATCAAGGTCAGCAGCCTCATGTATGGCTCCGACAGCGACTAAATCACCACAGAATTCACCATAACTCTGGACCCCAGGTTTCCTTGAGGAGCACAAGATGATATCAAAGTGGATTTACTGGGGGTTTGGGGGAGGGGCAAGGGAAGAGATAAGGGAAATATAGAGAAGAATCAGAAAGACGTGTAGTGGTAAATTATGTTAAAGTATCACATTTAAGGGCAGTGCTTTGGGCATTGCAAATGAATGAAAATTATGTTATGTGATGTGCTGCATGAAGATCACCTTGGTTTCATGAGAACACAGGCGTATTTGAAAACAGTGAGGCACTACGTGTAGAGTTGTGTTATCTAGAAATACTTGGGCTGATATTTGGACTTTTTTAGCATATTGTCTGTTGGCCTTAAATCTCCAGTTCATGCAGATATTTTATTTTGGTTTATAGTGACACTTTAATACAAAGAGAAAGCTGCACAAAACATGACTACGCCACTCTCGCAGAGGTTTATGGTAAAAAAGGGATGTGGATGAGTTTTTGGTAAATTTGAATTACATAATAAGAAAATAATCAAAACATATTACCCCAAATATATCAGCAGATCTTATCAACCATCAATCTCTACTGTTATCCACATTGTTTTGTTCTTCTCCTTCCATTTTGGTGGATCGCTAGGCGTTAAGTGAACATCCATATTCTGCACGTCACTTTTCCTTGCATGTCAGTAAACTGATGACCGCATTTTAACTCTCACAATGGACAACCAAGAGGATGAATGAGAACTGAACAACAGATTAAGAATTGTATAGGCATAAATTGGAAAGGGGAAGTCGCCCATTTCTGTCAAAAACTTTCAGGTAACTTTGAGTCAATTAAATACATGTATTTGTCTAGACTGGTGTTTTTATAATGTAGTATTTTCAGTGAAAGTGTGCTGATTATTTTTAACAAATCTTAAATCAAAGAAAAATATCTTCGCTTAAATGAACAATGGACTGTTCAAAATGCACATCGCCATTCACTGCAAACCTTGTCATCCATTTTAATTGGATAAAAGGACCGCATAGCTTGACTCTTCAGAAATGACAGTCCCAAACCGACATTGTTCTCTGGGAAAGTACAACCTGGAGACAGATGTTTGGGTGTCATGGAGATGGGAGAGTACAGCGACAGATGTGGCTAAATACTCCCAAAGTAAAAGAAGACATATTGTTGTCTTAAGTTGCGTTGAGCAGATGTTTTTTTAGCAGGGACATTGGAAGGCTAGCCTGGGAGCGAGAGATATAATTCAATGAGTTTATTTTACATCCAAATCTGATACTTTACCAAAACAAAGCTCTAAAACAGTTGTCTATTTAAGTGAATAAGGGGTCCACTTTTCTTACCCAGAACAATATGTAAGAATGACTAGTGATTATCCTAATTTATAATACATGTGTTCGATAAAAACATGAGTGGCATCTCAGTAAGCACCTGTCAAATCATTAAAATCTTTCTGCTTTTCCCTCACAGTCAAAACATTCCTTTTATGGAGATTACGACTCGATTACAAGTGACAATCTGACAACAAAGTTTTTCATTCAGAGACTTTTAAACTCTGAAAGTTTAAGCTTCAAAATGCACCTTCTGTTGAAAAGGAAACATTTAAGTATTTTGGTATTAATAGCACTAAACCTGGAGCACACATACAACTGGTTTTGGAGAGACAGCACATGCGCGTTGGTTTTTGATGTGTGGCAAATTGCAGGGTGCGGGTTCACCAATCGTGCCGTAAACAGGTGCATGTGTTCTCAGCACAATGGCAGACAGATGGAGAGATGTGAGTCTGAAAGCGTACTATACACGCACGGTGAACATTTCAGAGAACATAAGAGAAAAGCGCTTTGTTGGGGTGAGAAGCCAAATGTTTCTCTTGGTAAAAACAGATGTGGTGTCAGTCATTTTTGTATACCTTTATTTACAAGAGCAGTGCAAGTGTGAAGATACACGCCTATACAACAATACAAAAAAATAAAAACATAAAGAAATAAAATGTGCATTAGGCTACATATAGGCTAAAACACTAGACTGGCAATATCGCCATTTCACTTTGTGCTGTTTTTAAAGGGCCCGTATTTTCCGATCTGTTATAATGTTGTTTGCTCATTAAACCACCTATAATTGTCAATCTCTACTGAACTAAAGGTAATAGGTTATCTTTTAACATGAAAACTACCACTGCATGACATCACAAGGTGGAACAGAGCATCCTGAGTATCAGAGATGTACACAGACTAATAATAAAGGGTTACTCAAACATGTGTGAATGAAACAAAACACAATGTCAGGTAAGTTTCTGAGGAGGTAACAACATTCTAACATGACTAAAAGCCCACAAGAGTTAATGTTATGTAATATAAGACCTTTAATAGGTAACCACGTACTGTAATACAACTACACCTGTCACTCACTTATGTTAGAGCTGCATTAAATATTGAATCACATAACCATAGCATAAACATAAGCATATTGTCACAGGGATCAGCTTAACTAATTGTAATTTACTGAATGCATAGTTTTGGGAAAAATCCTTGTGTCTTATTACAGAATACTGTATACCTGCATTAAAATGAATTCATTTTCTAACATATTCTTTTACATGGTCCAAAAAAGTACTGAATACTACAATTACTAAGATAAGAAGAAAGGTTTAAAACAGCTTTATATTTGTACTGCATTTATTTATCACATATGAAAGATGGAAAATTGCACATGAACTCTGCACAAGAGCGAGGTGTATTATTCTCACAGTTTGAAGTCTAAATTGTACGATCAAACACCGCACTGCATTCTTTGATTGTAGGGAAATGACTGTGTTCTGACTGCCGCCAAATTAAATGAGTATTCTGTGTATGTATTTTTGGTATACATTTAGATACTGCAAACATCATTGAATCTGTTACTAGGACTTTAGCCAAAAATCGCTTTAGAGCCATTCAAAAACCAAGGATGAGTGGGCTGAAAGCACGGAGAGCAGTAAAGTCCAATTATTAGGTCTGGCAATCAGCACTCGAAAATGACAGGGCTTGGACAACATCAAACTCTAAACAGACTATAATGAAGACAGTTGTCCTTGTGCAGCCCATTGAGGAACACTTTTGCACACTGTAATGGTTAGACATGCACTCGTCATCGCACAAAAATGCTCCACACTCAGCGGTCCGCCTCCCTGTTAGCAGCTGGCCTCTGCGTTATATAAGACCACTGCAAAATGACTATTGTGTAATTATGATGAAAGCAGGCGAGAAACGGGGGGCAAAAATGCTACGCTCGTTTGACCTAGCATCCAGTCATGAAGTAAACATGTGGAGGGCCTCGGGAGCCTGCTCCGGGATCACAGGATATCTACAGTTCTCTGTGCACACATGTAGGCTGTGTTCATTATGCATGAGTGAGGTGATGCCCCCAGTTTGCCTTCTGCTCCAGACGAGAATGTGTGTGGCATTAGAAAGCGCAGCAGACGCTCCAGTCACCAGCCTTCAGGCCTGTGTATACAGCAAATACATAGAGTGTGCATCTGCTACGGTCTGAACGAGGGAACTTGTCAGCCAAGGTTACAGGTTTATATTTAGGGTCATAGCTGAAATTTTGCTCTAGTACAGTAGGTTTTTATTATTTTTTTCATACAAGTGTTTCATACTACAAAACTTTTTTTTAAAGCAGGAGTCAAATATTGAGCTCAACAGACCAAGTCCACTGTCGTAAATTTCCTGTTTATTTTTTCCCCACTGACATTTTGTTTTAAGAGTTTAAATGCCTCAGTTTTCATATTTCAGACCAAAAACATGCCTAAAACAAATCTTAAATAAGTCTTTGTGCTGTCTTCTGCTAAAATGTCACTGCAATAGGTGGGCCAGACAGGAATTCAATATGAGGCCAAATAAAACTGTATGTAGGCAGTGGGAAATGTTGAGAGAAGATGCATCTAAACTGGTGTGTTAATTATAAGAACAATCAAAAGTTAAGAAAATTTTACAACCATCATTTGGTGCCCCCCTAGTCACTACAGCAGTTTTGAGAACGCACAACCTGTGCGACTGTTAGCCTGATCACTGGGGGGCATTTCAAAGCAGGACACTGTTAATGAAACATGTACTGAGTGATGTTTTGGGTAAAAAAGAAACTCCCCTCACACATGGAACACAGCCGCCCACTCTCTCTTCCACCACACACAGGATTAGGACGGCATATTTGAGCATAAACAAAGACACAGACAATAGTGGTGGGATGTTGGCTCAGAGCTGCAGATGCTCTGAGCGACTCCCATGGGCGCCGGTCCCAGATTAGAAGCCCGAGCGTCTTTCTAACAGGAGATTATGGGTGCAGCCAGACACTGAATGCACCAGAGCACATCCACATCACATCCCATCACATCAGCAAATTAGGGACAGTCCTGGAACCCCGTCTACTTAAGTCTTCAATTATTTATATGTTTGATCTCATTTTGTCTGCTTTTGGGGAGCTTTAGCAGAAGCAAGCAGAAGAAAGCTAATTTAGAACACAGTAACCCACATTTCCAGTGATATGAAGTGATATGACCATTGCTAAATGGACCACATGTAAAAGATAAAATAAATGATTCATAAGGCTTAGTCTGATATTAAAGATAGATAAAGTCTAATCCATAAATACAACTTAGCCTCGCAATGTTTAGTATAGGTTCCATGATGCATGAATTTGTTTACATCTGTTAAAACTACTTTACAGAGCACTATTCATTCACACAGTGCACTGTAGCAGTAAGATACTTCTGTAGCCATGGCTGGCAAAGGGCACACTGACAGAAGCAAGGCTCCCAATCTGCCCCATTGTTCCCTCCAACCACCGCCACTAGGCAAAGTGGTTGAAGGTATTGATAAGCAGGTATGGCCAAAACTTTTATTACAAAACAAAAACCAAACTCATAGTATAATAATGTATAAGGACTGCTTGTACTAGAACAAGAATCTTTGTCTCACCTCACATTTTAGTTTAAGCAAAGGTTCTTTTGTCCAATGAATGCACTTGCAAAATGCATCTTTGTATTTATTAGAGTGGAAATAACCCCTGATACCTGTTCCACCTGTACTGTCCTGGAGAAGACTTGCTGAATTACTCTGGGCAGACTTCAGGGCCAGGTCTGAATGTGCTACAGAAACGCTTGGCTTTGAGTCCTGTGAACCGCTGCTATCACTTTTTACTTTCCAGGGTGGCTTTATTGATACTGCATAGACAGAGAGCATATTTTTATGGTAACGCTGGGGAGAATATTAGGATAATATAGGCTGCGTGTCTCGAGGAAATGCTTACTCAACAGGGCAATAAAGCTTTCCACAGCTCATTTGGACGGTAAGATAAAAATTTAAGATTTCGGACCCTCGTTTATTATAAATGGACGTCTTCCAAAAGCACCTAATCCCTCCTAAGTGAGCCGATGGCCACTGGAGGCTAATCATTTTGGAAAAAATCAGTCTTTCTGTCTGTGTGTGTGTGTGTGTGTGTGTGTGTGTGTGTGTGTGTGTGTGTGTACGTGCGTGCGTGTATTTGTGTGTACGTGTGTGCGTGCGTGTGTGTGCATTTGGCAGGGCTATTTATTGACTGAACCATCCCATCTGGGGCTTAAGTAACAGTCCGACTGCTGTACCCGCTCTGCACAGGAATGAACAAACTCAAAGACAAACACGCGCTATAGATTTTATCTGAGTAAACAAAGACTCACACACAACACTCTGCCAATGGTGAAGCACTACTTGGCAAAAAAATGGACAAACATGTCAACAGAGACAGGCAAACAGTGCACAGGATGAGCTGGAGCATGAGTGGAGTGATAAGAGGATGTCACCAGGGCCCTTACAACAATACATGTCATATCAGAGGCTTGTCCGCAGAGGAGCACACTGGCAGTTAGCTGACACGCCACACCGCCACAGGTGAAGATGTGGAGAGAGAGAGAGGAGTTTTATCACTCTTCAGTCGGTCTGTGAGCTGTCAGTCATCCATCTGCGCTCACAGGCACATCCACTTTGGCTGTTCTGGGAGAGAGCTCTTTAAAGTCAAGAATATTTCCCAGGAAGTATGCAGCATCGACAGGGGGGGATCCAAAATATGATTCACGTTACAAATATTAAACAAGACAGTGCAAGGGTCTGTCTGAGCCACTTACTGTATATGTAAAAGTGCTCAAGTGGAGACTATTTTGCTATATAGTTTGGTATTTTTGCTTGGTCGCATTGGTTCTTCTTGTGCAGCGTTCAGGACCGCACAGAAATTTTAAATGCTAAAACCTAAAACTAGCAGTGACTCAAAAGTATTCTGACTAGGGATGCACAGATATGATACTGTTATTGGATATTGGTGCCAATATCAAACATTTTTTGTGGATCGGATATCAGCTTCCAAGGTTTCAGTTCAGGCGATATCCCATTTCATTTTATCCTATAAATCAGTGTATTGAGACAAAAATGTCTCATAATATCAGTAACTTGTATTTTTACAAAGCAGTTATTATATCAGGATTTTTTTTTGTACCGTATGCTACTTGTGTTTAATGTTAATAAGTTGTATTTTCAGTCTCTACCCTAGTATTGGTTGATATTGGGTATGGGCAAATGCTTAAAGC
The DNA here is from genome assembly GCF_026225935.1 of Boleophthalmus pectinirostris. Taxonomy (NCBI): domain Eukaryota; kingdom Metazoa; phylum Chordata; class Actinopteri; order Gobiiformes; family Gobiidae; genus Boleophthalmus; species Boleophthalmus pectinirostris. The sequence continues at coordinate 22,235,958 of NW_026571353.1, read as the reverse complement.
CAAAGTATTGACATTGATAAAAGCTGGATGGGTATGTCCCAAATTCTGACACTAATGTAAAAATGTATTTACCAGTAATGACCCAGCAGCTTGTTGGGTTATTCTATGGGTGTTTTGTCTTTTTACATTGGTTTTTGCTAATGTATCTTTATAGATTGTGTTGCTGCAAACGCCAAGATTCTGACCTTTGATTGGGGTTATATTCTAAGCTCTAATAAAGATACATCAACAAACCAGCAGCCGCCAGCAAAACCAGATTTTAAGGTAAAGTATATCTTGCATAAAAACATAAAAACACACACACAAGAAGAAATTACTAAGAGACATGAAATCTAGCCACATTTTGAAAAGATTGGTGGATATGAAACCATCAATCTTTTGGATAAGCTGTTTGGAACAGGAAAAAATCTTCTGTTCCAGTCTATGTACAACATTCACTCAGCATTTAACTGAAACAAAAATATCCTGTATATTCTAGATTATCAAAATGTCCCCATCACCTGAGACTGACCCCCATAAAAGACTGTTGTATTGGCTTTTTTTAAATGACCATCTGCAATGTAACGACACTCCATATTTAATGTATGTAGGTTATAGGGAAAAGGTCAAGAGGCATTTACTCAATTATTTAAGAATGCTAAGTGGCCATGTGTTCAGTCATGAGAGGGACACAAAGACTGAACACAAATGTAGGAGAGTTTACCACACACAGTACTTGACCCCAAACCCCATTCTGTTAAAAGCCTACAACTGGTATTAAATTAAAGATATATATTCAAAGTGAGGCCACTTTAGGATAGTGAAAAGTATTGAAATGCTGAGTACAACAGTTTTTGTCAACAAAAATTTTGTGTTAAACGTTAGCCATAAACCATGCACAATCCTCCACTAAGGTAGTGGGAGATTGTAATCGCTCACTGCTGCAGACAGGTTGGCATAAATGTTACCCGGCGAGCCAGAACCACACACTGTGACAAAACTTTACAAAGATGAGTGGATCTGTTTCCCTAATTTCAGAGGGCGTGATTGACAGGAGGATTAACCAATCAGAAAGACGTGTGCTCTGTTCTTGTCAAAAACAAACATGGCTGCTTAGTAAAAAAGGGGAAAAACAATATAATGGAGTGAGAAACAGCTGAATTTTAGAGAAGCAACAATCGAAGCAGCAAATTATTACTTATCTCAGGTAAAAGAAGCTATATATTTCATTCTGAATGTTGCAAGAATTTTAGAGAGGAGATGTCTTCTATATTTGAGAGACCATGTAAAGTTTAGACAGAGGATTTTCACTTTCTATAGTTTTTTGTTTGTTTTGTTTTGTTTGATTTTTTTATGTAATTTTGTGTAGTGGAGAGAGAGGAGTGGGGTGTGAGAGGGTTTTGTTTTTTGTTATGTAAAATGTCAAAATTGGGAGAAAAAAATGAAAACAAAAGAATAAACATATAACTTACCACAAGTTTCAAGTATCGCGTGTCTGACCAGGATAAGGAAAGAGCATGGGGGTATTAGAATGCTAATGTAGCACGGCTAATCTTAAGCAGAGTTAAAAGGTTAAAACAGTCGCCTGCTGCGGTAGAGATGCAGCACCTCAGGGTTCCATTACTGTCAGTGCAATTAAAACCCCAGCAGAGGTGCACTTTAAAATGCCCCTCAAATCCTCCCTGCCCCCCCTCTGCCTCCCATACACACACACACACACAGCAGTATCTCATAATAGCATCTTTATACGACAAGGCCTGTGTGTGCGTGTGTTTGAAACTGATAGAATATAGCGGTGTAGAGCTAAAGAAGGCAGGAAGGGAGAAGAGTGGTACAGATTGTGAGGTGAAAAAGATCTCATTGGAGAATAACAATGAGCTGTAGAAAATACAGGGGAGGGGAGACTGAACTGACAAAGATGCAGACAGACAACTCCAAAGTGAATGAGATGTGAGAGCGTCCTGCTACAACGGCTACCATAACATAATAGGACGGTTGTGAGGCTTAAAATTGTTGATGGTCTATTCATTTGTGGGTAATTATTCTGGACCAGTGAATGGATAATACTGTGTAATTATGTAGTTTGAGGTAATGAAGTGCTTTTGTCACCAAAGATCAGAGCGATTTTCGTTCCACACACAACTCTAAACAAGCCACAACTAAGAACACAAGTGTCATCCGTGCATGGGCAAAAAAAAAAAAAAAAAAACTCATGTAATCACTTATTAAAGGGCCCTTATTACACTACTTTCTAATGTGATAACACAGGAAGTGCTCCACTTTGTTTCTAAACCTTCATAAGAATCATTTAGATCATTTCACCTCTTCAATTGCCGAACTCTACTGAACAAAAGGTAAAAGGAGCTATTAACGAGAAACCCGTGGCTCCGGAGCCGCATGCGGCTCTTCAGCACTCCCCTAGTGGCTCCCTGGAGCTTTTTCAAAAATTTGTGAAAATGGAAAAGAAATTATTTTTTGGTTGTTGTTTTAATCTGGTTTCTTTAGGGGTAAAACCCTCGTTCATCTCTGGTAATGGATTGATCCATCAGCTGTGTGTGCAAATGCAAACACATGAAAAATGTTTCAGCAGAACAAATAGAAGAGCTGAAGCGGGGGGTGGTGTCCGGTGCCTCCACCTGAGAAGCGTTTTCCCCGAAAAAAAAAACAAAAAAACAAAAAACACGTGCGCAGACGGACCGCTCAGAACAACATATAACAAACCAAACGGGATTCACGCTTCTGTCCAGATGCTTTGCACCACCTCGGAACCAGCCGCGGTCGAGCGCGGAGGACCGGAGCAGCCCGGACCTGTGGTCCACAGCACATTCTCGCTTTTCCCGTACAGACGACTGCACTGAAGCACTCGGACCCAGTCCTTTGCGCGCTGGTCTTGCTCGCCCCCGTCTGGAACCAGGACATGGAGGATGAAGCCTCCGGACAATCTGACCAACACTGGACCCACAGCCCCGTCTTGAGGAGCTGCGTGCTGCGTGCTGACTGCTCCCATGTGTTTAGCGCTGCTGCCCGAGTTCAGAGCTTCTGCTCCGGGTTTATTTTATGAGTGCTCCTATGCACGATCAGAAGAAATGCGACTGCTGCTCTGAATGCTTCCATCATCATCATCAAAGCAACAGGTAAACGTCGGTCGCACTTTCAGCGCATCAGCTCCTAAAACTCCTTTTATCTCAGTTTACACGCAAACGTGAAACCGCCGTTTTCCAAAATCTCCACTCTAGGCAGAGTTTTTAGAAAGATTAGTTTTCAGAGGCGAATTAACGTGTAAACGATGTGTACAAACTCAGGGAAATGTCTCCTTTTTTAAAAATACCAGTGTACGTGTAAACGGGGCCTAAATGACGAAGGAATAAACACCACCTGATTTCAGTGGCTACAGACGGCGCAACGAGTATGAGAGGGTCGCAAAAGGGGTTTGTGTAATCATGAATGCTCATTTTGTATTTGTAGCCTACTTAGTCCTTTTAATAGTAGGCTTATGACAGCCTATGTTGCCTTCATATTAGGCTTATATAAGGCTTTTCATTTTGTGCGGCTCCAGGCAGGTATGGTTTTAGTTTTTTTGGGCCAATATGTATCTTTGAGCATTTTGGGTTACCGACCCCTGATCTAGACAGACTAATAACGCAGGATTAATCAAACATGTGTGAATGAAACAAAACACAACTCCAGGTATGTTTTTGATGATGTAACATTATCACTAGGGCTGGGTATCATTAAGAAGTTGCCGATACAATGCATACCTTTATACATAGGCCACGATACAATACATATAATGATACAGTGCACTTTCAGTTCGATACGATATATTTCCAATTGATCTGATACAGTTCAATAAAAAAATAATGGCTAATTAATGGGTGTGACACTAAAAGTCTTTGTTAAACCACTTCTTGTGCAAAGTTAATATAAAAACACACCCATTTTAATCATCAAAACAGTGAAAATGTCAAATATGTTGTATAAATGAGTTTCCTTCCTCTAAACAAGCAACAAAACTGTAGTGCTGTAACAAAATAATTTAGTAAAATATACCAAAGAATACTCTTGGTGATATACCAATACAGCAGCCCACAATATCGATGTTGTATCATTACATTAAACGATACCACATCATTATTTTTGCACACTCCTAATTATCACACAGCTTAAAGTTCAAAAGAATCAATTTTGTGTAATCTAGAACCTTTAAAGGAATATAACCAACTATTCTATTCTGTACTATTCACTATTTCATTATTATGACTTTTAAAGTGTATTGGAAGAGCAAATATTTGTCACAATAACACAAGATGGAAGTTATTATAATTTAGCCTGAAAGCACTGATGGGACTCTAAAATGTGTTGCAATTTACTCAAGTTGACAAAAACACGCAAGGTAATTGTAAAACATTTTTGGTATTTCTGTTGCACAGTTGTACAATATCAAGCAGACAGATTTTTTCTCCTGGCCTTGCACAGCACCACTGTGTGGCCCAAGGTTTCCCCCAATAATGATTCTTTAAAATGATCACATTTACAGGTGCATTATTTAACTTTTCTGACAGAGGGTCCACTACCTGCTTGTCCCCATGGAAAAGTTATTGCTTTGCCTGGAATGTTCCATGGTATGACTTTAAACATATCCATCTAGCATTTATTCATTATAAATGTTTCTAGTGCTCAAAAATACCATAATTCCTTCAGTGAATAGGGGCAGCTCTCCACAGATCTGAATTGTAATGTAGCCTAGTACTGTAACCTGCATGCCTCCCTCGAGATCAACAGGTTCAATTTATATTGTGGGACATTATAAACAACGTAACAATATTTCCATAGAGACATGCAGGTAGGGGATCCTCCACTAGAAAAGTTGTGCAGTGAACCTTTAATATTGCTAGTAATTCACAGGGTTCAAGCCATAATCATTTGAATGAGGAAAGGAATTTACTAAATAATTCAAAACAGGAAGGAAACATTTGCTGAAACTCAAATGCATAGCTTAAATTTATATTTCAAAAGTACATAATGTTTTGGTTTCCAATGGAGAACCAGGAACTATATTTCTATGGGAAATTCACATTTTTTGAAGAAATAAACAACAGAAAATCCACAAATGTTGAGCCTTTTCATTATTTGTTTGGGATTGGCTCCACAAACTTGTCATTACTCTTATGGCTTAGGGTCGTTTCAACTGACAGCACGTTTTTGAGAATGAAAAATGGCACCACTTTTTGAAGCTATTGTCAAAAAAAGTAATTTCACCTTGGTTTGTTCATGCTGTCAGAAAAGACATTAAACTATGGGGCACTTTTTTGGTTTGTTTGTTTCATGTGGATAGGTGCAGTAATTCCAGAGATATTAACCCAAAACCTGCAATCTGCAAAGTGACAGTAAAAAGCCATATACTACAGCGGAATTCTAGCTCGTACTTAACTTTCATTTTAACCTGTAAAGACTCTATAATGTTGTCATGTGACCTTAAGCTTGTAGCAGCCAAATCAGCTGTAGTTTGCAGTACTTTTATACAGTGATGTAACATAACAAAGTAAAAGTAGTAAAGGACTGTTCTTGAGTAAAGCATGTATCTAGGTATCTGTACATTTTAAAGTGGATACTTTTTACTTCTACTATCTGTACTTCCTACTCCTCTACATTTTTTTACAGAACTGAAAAGTAAAAGACCCGCTGAAAAGGCTAAGAGGACAGCAACAATAAAAATACAGAAATAAAAACAGCTAAGAAAAAAGTCAATTCAACTGTTTCTAAAGAGCAAAATTCTTTATCAAAATTACTACATTTGAAGCTTTATCATTGAGTATGGAGAATTAGTTTACAGATCAATAACACTGCTCCATAAGCATTAAGAGTCATTCAGTTGAGTCTTCTTTCTGCTGCTTTTCATTCATTTCTTGTATGTTTGATGTTGTGACACTGTTGATGTCTTTTTATAGTTTATGAATGAAATAAATAAATACATACATACATACATAAATAAATAAATAAAATAAGCTCGATGCGATTTATCATCCAGCCATCCACTTTGCCAGGTGCACCGTTTACCACCTTCACTGCGCACTTTACTCCTCGGTGAAGTGGCCCTCTCTCCACACCCGCACACAAACCTACTGGTGATTGTTCATTTACAAATGTTTAATTGGTAAAACCTATTTCAGCTCACTACTGCACATTCACAGTTCCAGTCGCACACTGCACTCCAACAGATACATGACCCTGGTCATTCATAAAGCCTGCACAGCTTTGGGCTGCTTTTCATTTCTGTTCTCAGCAGCAAGTAACTGGAACATTCAAGAGACTTTAAAACTTAGTGTGTTTTTACCACTGTCGACTTTTCCAAACTCCATCCAGAGTATTTTATAGGACCACTGCACATGCATTTAACACTTTTATATCTTTCACTGTCTCACATCTCTATTCACAGTTTCATGTTGATGTGTGAGTGTATTCTGCTTGTGCTGTTTTATGCGATAGTATAAGGTGTTGTCAATTGACTTACCTGGTAAAATATTGAATGAATTAAAAAAATAAAAAATAAGATCACAAAAACAGCACTTTTTACTTTTCACTCTGTAAGTACATTTTAAACAGGTAATTTAATACTTTTACTTAAGTAGATTTTTTTATGTGATACTTTTACTTTTACTTGAGTATTTTTTTTGCTCCGGTGTCTACTTTTACTTAAAGGTGCTCTATGTAATGTTTCTGGTGCAAGTCATGAACATATGGTAGGGAGACTGCTTTCCCTGGAATGTACCACAGTATGACATTGAACTGCTTGTTATTTAATTATAGGTGTTTTATTGCAATAAAACATTATCTTATGCATTCTTCTGTAAGCAGGCTGACCTCTCAACAGATCTCACCTGTAAACTGACAAGGGGCTTGTCTCAAGTGAAATAGATAAGTTTAATATCACACACCCAGAAAGTTACACAGTACACTGTTAAGAAGATACTGGATTTGAGTACTTCTTCCAATACTGCTTTTATAGGAGTATTTCTATGTAATGTGAAGGTTGAGGTCACAGTGACATTGAAGTACATTGATAGCAGAGGAAGTTCATAGCTCTACACTGTGCCTGGTATAATGTCCCACACCAGACACAGACTAAATAGTTATTATGCTGACAGACAGCCAGGCAAAATGTGAACGCTCTGAGCATGGAGACACAGCTATGAATTAAGTCAAGTAACAGAGTGTGAGACAAAAAGACAGAAATTACAGGGTGGAGGGAGAGCGGAAGACAGGAAAAAGACGGCGAAGGGAGGAGGAGTGACACAAAGATGAATTGAGAGAGAAAAGCCAGTGACAGGACGGCCGCAATGACCTTTAAAAGCTGAAGAGAAATGGAAAACCAATAGAGTCCGGAGCCTGAATGCTTCCCGTCAGCTCCATACACGTGTGAGGGTGTTTGACGGACATCTCTGTCTCGTCCTGCTTGTCTGTGCTCCAGGTGCTGTGCGGTGATAAGAGCCCCGCCCCTCCTCTCCTGCCTCCTGGCACCATTGAGTCGACTAATTCAACGCGCCACTGACGGAGCGCTTGTTTCCGCTCCGAGAAGCAGCTCTTTGGAAGGCGTTCAACAAAAACATTCAGTGTCGAGTTTTTAGTCTTTCCTTCAATGGTTTTTTAGTGTATGCAAGTTCACTGCAAAAGTTTAAGTGAGGTGACACATGTTTAACTATGAGTACTTGATAGATTGAAACCAGTTCAGATTTTATAGCCCTGGAGTGGATTCTGAACAATTTCGTTGGTTCAATATGCTTCACAGAATAAAAAAAAAGTATTGAATATGATGTTAAGCACTCTCATAGTAAGAAAGTTTGATTTCCAAGCTGTGTGGGAAGTTCATGCATGGAATTTGACCATTCACCTGAACCTAAAGCATACACCTGATCCATGACAGGATTACCAGTCTATAATAAAAGTGAGACGATGGATAAAGCCTTTGTTTTATTGTGAAAGGGCTTTGGGAGGAAGTTGTTCTCAGTTGGGGAGTATTGATTCAGTTTTCAACTTCAGTTCATTGCTTTTTGAATGGCAGCTCATTGAAGTAGAGTCTCCGACACTGTATTTTGCTTACTTCCATGAAATATTAATTTCTTACCCCGTTATAATCATAACCTTTAAAGGGCTCATATTACGCAATTTTCTGATTTATGATATAATGTTGTTTCCATATCACAAACATATCTGGAGTTGTCTTTTGTTTCATTCACACAAACCCTGCATATTTAGGCTGAATTCTTCTCTCAAACAGAAAACACTCCACACACTTCCATAATGCAGGTGCAGGTGATAATACAAGTCTTGCACTGTGTTTTTAAACTCCATACATTTTCACTATAATCATTTAGATAACAATGACAGTCTCTACTGAACCAAAGGTAAAAAGTGACTGTTGAAAACTTGAAAACCACCACCACCACTATGTGATACCAGAAAGTGGAACAGAACAGTTTTAGCTCTGGAGATGTAGACAGACTAATAATAAAGGATTACTCATGTGTGAAGGAAATAAAAAAATAAAAAAAAAGGTAAAATGAGGAATGGGACAAACAGAAATAAACAATAAATGTTCTGAAGTTGAATTGTGTAACTTTTTCACTGGGGGGCCGTCACTTGCTTGTTTCTATGAATATTGCTCTGTCTGGAATGTTCCACAGTATGACATTAAACAGCTCTACCTCACAGTTAGGAAATTACAGGTGCTTTTATATCTCAGAAAAACAGGCATTTGGCTGTGAGCGGGGTTGCCTCTCCACAGATCTAAACTGTAACTTGGTCTAGTGTGGTCTCCATGAAGTTTAATGCCATATAATGAAACATTCCAGACGAAGCAATAACATCTCCATGAAAAAAAAAAAAACATTTGATAGACCCTCCAGCAGAAAAGTTACACAATGCGCCTTTAAAAGTAACCATCTCTTACTGTCCTCCTGAACCACGACAGTATGTGAACACTGCACAGTGCCTAGACTTGAGAGGCTTGTTTGTTTCTGTGCTGATGAGGAGGAGGAGGCACCTGCTCTGGCAGCTGCACCCCCGCACACGCCTCACACTGCACCCAACGGATCCCAGGTGGCACCATCACAGGTAAATCACTGAAGGAAAGTCCGCCCAAAACAAGCACTCAGCAACTTTGTGAGGAAATAAACTTAAAAGAAACATGTCAGCATCTCATCTATAGTCGGACTTATTTTTGGAAGTCGATATTTCAAGGTTACAACTGTGTTCAAAAATAGAATGTTTCATACATCATTCACACTGATGTATGAAACATAATTATTTTGTATTCATCTTTAATGAACAAATAAAAGGGAGAAAAAAGAAAAAAACATGAATAGATGATAGGCTATTTGAACTTTAGTTGATAGATTTTAGCATAGTAGTGTCACCTGATTGTGTACATTGCATTTCACCTGATGTGTACATTTATATTTCTGAATAATCTTGTATGGTCTTGTATTCAAGCCTAGTACTCATAAAATGTCCCTCAGTCTATCATGCTTCTGTCGCATGGCCCTGTCCTCTGGCATATCCTCATATTAAATGCAACTGAAAATGTTTTTTGTTTTTTTTTTAAATGGGCTCCTGTTCAGCTAGAGTTCAGCAATAGGCCTGCCATGATTTTGAAGGACAATATATCGCTAAGAAGAGCTATAACTATAAATTATCATATTGAAACTACTCTATCATGTAAAGGCCTGTGCTGCAGCAAAAACTAACTAACCAATAATTAGTCCAGAAAGTTACTTTTTCCATCCCTCTACAGCTCAAATCTTACTGTACAACAGTAACTGAAAAATCTCCACTACTGCAACAAAAATAATGTTAAACTAAAAAATAAAGATACAAACTGAACACTGGCCTAGAAGTCAATCGACCTGACTGTATTATTATCCATTAGCTTGTTTCCTGTGAATGTTTATTAAAATTGTTTAATGGCTATTTTCCAATTTACATTGGTTATCACCAATTGTGATATTGGGCTATGCAAAAATTAACAAATGAAAACTAACATGCCTGATAAAAGCGTAATGTGTTTTCTTCAAAGAGTGGAAGATAAAATGACAATTAGTGCCCAGTGTTAATAAATCACACTTTTATCTATATTATAAAAATACAGAATTTGCTGAATTTAGTTTGACAACCAACCCACAGAATGCCTCCGTGTTTGTGTTCAGAGGCTGTTGGTTTTATTGTCCAGACTTGAACACCTGCTCTGCTGGTGTGCCCCTACATCGGCCAGGGCTCTCTCACTCCCTGTTTCTCTCCCTCTGTCTCTCTGGAGCTGTGAGGTCTATTGTGATGAGAAGGGGAAGCAGGATTTCTGAAGTGGTGTAATTACCCCTGCTGGCTCACCTGCCACCTCCCCTGTCCAAGCAGCATGAGAGCAACAACTTGGCCCCACATGGGCTGAAGTCATATTTGTGTAGGGGTTTTTGTTTTTATCAGTTCAAAATATGGCAGTAAATACCTGTTATGTATGCATATAAAGAGATTTAGTAGCATGTGGAAAAAGTCATGAATTGACTGCCCCCAACTAATTTCTTTTTTAAATAAAAAGTTATATTTTTTTTCACAAAATTGTCAAAGTCTGCTCAACGAATGACTAATGAATTAGTCTGTCAAAACAGTATTTCTGGTGTTTGAAGTGGCAGGGAAATCTTTGCCAAACTTAATTAATGTGGTGCCTTTTTTCTTCATGAAAACAGATAAGTTTGAAAACAATAACAATAAAATTCAGCAGGTTCGTTTGTTTTGACTGTGTGCCAGGGACTTTCACCAGGTATGTGAGAGGGTCTTTTAATTATGGAATATGTGTTTTTGTGTTACTATCTTCCTTTAGCAGCTCAGACAGAAAAAAAACACTTCTTTAACTTACAAAGACTTCAAAGGACAAGAACTTTCTGAAAAAAAAAAAAATAAATCCCCTGTGTAAAATATGTGCACAGTTCAACACAAGAAATACACTCCTGGACACCTTCCCTGTCTCTGCTAAAGCCACAAGTCAGTGGTCTTCAATCAGCTGTACAAACTCACCCAGCCCAGAACCCACCCATCAGTTTGACCATGATTGATACACTCCTCCCCCTCTCCTCCCCCATTCCTCCCACTCTCCTCCTCACCATGTCCTGGCAGCAACACAGATAACACAGTCAAGCGTGCTACGTACTAGGTTTATAAGAAAACTCTGTGAACAATATAACACAAGGGATTTTGCGAGGTAGCGCTTCGCTTGATTGTTATGTAAATGCTGTGGTATATGTGTATCATGGTAAATAATCCCAAGTGCAAAGCCAATATACTGACACCTGGTGCCTGGAGTTGGTATCCCTGGACCTATATACATTTGTGTACAGTATACTAGATAAAGATGATGATGTTTATTCTCGCTCTTCGTACAGATAACACACCATTATACCATCTTTTCACATTTGTATACAGCACATTTCTATCTTGGTAAATGGTCACATTTTTCTATATCTCTATTTTTCTATGCTCTACCGATGATGTTTATTTAGAACAGGGATGCCAAACTCATTTTGGTCCGGGGGCCGTATCCAACCTACTTTGATGCCAAAGGGGCCGGATCAGAAAACTCATGTCATATACACCCCAAAAATAGCAATAAGTTCAAATATTTGTGCAGAGAAACGCAAATCTATTACAGAAATCTTTTTTAATTGATGAACTCTTTCTTTTACAAAATATTATAATATTATGAACAACCTGAAACTTAAAATAAATGCAATTTCAACACAATGTTTTAACATGAACTTGTTTGCAAACAGGAATAAGTCAGTTTTTCTTGGAAAATCCTGCACTCAGCTCCATTTTTCTCATTTTGGACATTTTTCTGATGAGGGTGTCATGGTCAACGGTCAAAACGATCGTCCTTTAAGAGCGTTTGGAAAGACAAGTCTTCATTTGTGCTGCTCTGGTGGGAGGGGCCACGCACAGAGACGCTGGAGACGCTGCTATGATAAGCACCGCAGAAAATTAACAATATTTTAATAGAAAATATAATTAAAATATTTTAGCAAAAAAATCAACCGAGGGCCAGATTAAAGGTCTTGGAGGGGCGAATCTGGCCCCCGGGCCATATGTTTGACACCTATGATTTAAAAATTGGGGTGGCAGTAGTTCAGTTGGTAGAGCATTCGTCCACTAATCTAAAGTTTGGCGGTTCAAATCCCGACAGATGAATGCTGTCGTTGTGTAATTGGGCAATACACTTAACCCACCTTGCCCCTAGTGTCTGCGTACACCGGTGTATGAATGTGTGTGTGAATGGGTGAGTGTTTCCTTGTTGTAAAGAGCTTTGAGTGCCTTGAAAGTGGAAAAGCGCTATTAAAAAAATGTGACCATTGACCATTCAAACCGTCAAGCTTCAGATCAGAGGACAAACTCTTTACGAACGGAGCTACTGTCGCCCAAAAAAACAAAACCATAATGGAATAGGCAAGGCAAGGCAAGTTTATTTGTATAGCACAATTCGTACACAAAGTAATTCAAAGTAATAGCCATAGTGCTCAGAACCAATGCAGATATATATTTTTTTTTTTTCTAGGCATGAAACTGTATATCGACACTGAATTAAAAAATCATCATAAAGTCTTTACCTTTATAAGGGAGTAGCTGAGCAAAGCCAATTCACACCAATTCCAAAGTTGTCACTTCAGTCCCTGTTCCTATTGCACACACTGTCACCGCACCTTTGGACAAGATGTATTCATGTGAGCACAAATGATTAGATTAAAATCCACTGTCTACAATCTGGCATGTACTTGTTTACATTGGAGGTGCCTATGTGGTTCATTAACTTGCCCGGCTTTCTGTGAAGGGCTAACCCAGATCCCTCTCTCAGTAAAATGAAGTAGAATGAGAACATGTCAAAAATACTGTTTGTTTGACTCAATCTACCGAATGTCAGTTAAGCACCCATTTTTAGCTTCCTTGTTAGTTGACCGAGCTGACAGCTGCTTCTTCTCATTTGAAAAACAAATTTGATGAACTCCAACATTCACTCATTGTCAGCCCGTTTGCCTGTTAGTAAAGGACTCTCAGTAAAACATCAAAATTCCTGCTCTTCCTCTGTGCTGTCACAAGCATCGTCTCTTGTCTCGCTAGATCCTTTTTCGCGTTTCGTCTTTTTTCCAAATTTCTTGCATGTTCTTCCTATCAACCCGCCCACCACTCTGTCTCATGCAGCACACATACATCCCACTGGTTCCTCTCAAACTGACGCACTTTGGAGAATCCTCTGGTGCCTCTCCTACCTGCGTCCCATTAGACTGTCTCTGCCTCTTATGTAACTCCACATTCAACTCGCTTCTTTTTGTCGTACTGCTTCCAAAATCTCACTCAATCCTTTATTCTTATTTTTGTGCATAAGTTGATGTGGTTTGTTAAATGCTACACCTCACAATGTTGCATAAAGTTTGCATACTGCTTAAGGTATAAATAAACACTTGTCTGTCTTAGCAGAATCCAGGAGACTCCACAGTGTTCATGCAGTGCAAAGAGTAATACGTTTTTGCCTCTCATACCTTTTTTTTAAGAAATTTTCACGGATCTGCAAATGGTTGATTATGTGGTTTAGTTCTGAATCAGCTATTTCACTCAAACAAAATATTAGCCTGCTATACTAACATAATGTATTTTCAAGGCCTTACTGAGACCTTCGCCTTCATTTATTTACATTACAAGTCTTGTATGCACAAAATAAAATCTTGTGAGTCTTGGTAGAATGTTGTACCTCATCAAAAAACATAACTGGGATTGTGTTGTATTTCACTCACACATGTCTGAGTAATCCTTTATTGTTAGTCTGTCTCCATCTCCAAAGATCAAAATGCTCTGTTCCACATTGTGATGTCATGAAGTGGTAGTTTCCGAGTTAAGAATTGCCTTGTACTTTTTGTTCTGACAATTCCAGGGATGAAATGATCCAAATGATTTTAGTGAAGGTGTATAGAGTTTAAAAACACGGTGGAGCACTACCTGTATTAACTCATGACATCACAAGGTGGAACAGAGTGTTTTCTGTTTGTGAGAAGAATTCCAAAATATGCAGGGTTTATGTGTGAATGAAACAAAACACAACTTAGGTATGTTTGTGATGAGAAAATAACATTATTATTATTTCACTTTGTGGAAACCGTTTGACCTTGCAGTGTTAGCATTTGTTCGCTCGATTTTATTTATTTTTATTTTTTTATTAATCAATTGCTGTTATTTGTTTGTGACATATGTAATGCGCCACTAACTGGTTTATTAAGCCTTTCCCAAATCCCTTAGGAAGAAGGGCAATAACGTCTTTCCCCTTGATTAAATTCACCGAACATTCTCTTTGTTCTGGCTTTAAATCCTCGATCTCGGGAACTGTTGCCAACACAGATTGTATGGCTCTTCGCTGATTGATTGGTGCCCAGACTCGCACTTCCGGGGTTTTTGCGAACAGTCTAGTGTATTCCGATTCCTGACCTAGTTGCTGGAGAGAAATGAAACTGAGCGGAGTCACTAGGTGGCATCACCCTGGCTACAACATTATAACACAGATGAGAAAATAGAATAATCTGGGCCCTTTAACAGCAATGTCGCAATATTTTTGGGTTTTGGGTTGTAAATGTGGAAAGGCTGTTCGCATGGATAACTGTTCACCTGGCAGACTGATGGGCAGGTGGAAGTGTGTCCAGCTCATGCATGTTCATTTGAGCAGAGCAGAAAGCATTTCAAATAGACTCTGCCCACATGAGAATCACACCATAAGTGGATGGAGGCTCTTCTTCTGTGTGTAATCCCAGAGCGGGGAAATACAGGTTTCTGCAGAAGCCTTTTGTCACCCGTGTCACCCACACCTTAAGGTAGGCGGCCTTTTTCCTCTCTTCTCTTTTGATGAGATGGATATTTGTATGATTCATGAGAAAGTTCTACCCTCGTGTCAGGCTATTCTCAATTCTCCTGATGTTTATTAAGGAAAAAAGGCAGAGCTGGTTGAGGATGACCACGTGGGATCAGGATCATGAGCGGGAATACACTGGACAATGATGTTAAAGGTGCAATGCGTAACTTTTCTGGTGGAGGGTCCGACAAATGCTTTTCTCCAAGGAGCTGTTATTGTTTTGTCTGGAAAGTTTCACAGTGTGATTAACGTTTTTCTAACTTCAGCTCAGGTTACAGGTCAGATCTGAAGAGAAGCAACCCTGCTCGCAGTCAGTTGAATAAATGTAAGGTAGAGCTGTCATACTGTGGAAGATTCCAAGCAGAGCAATGACATATCCATAGAAACAAGTAGACAGACCCCCAATCAAAAAGTTACATAGTGCACTTTTAAGTTAAACAGAACATTGACATATTCCAAAACTATAAGACAAAAATCATGTGCATCAGTCAACAACTTTTTTGACACTACACAATAGAAAAACCATGGGCATAAAACAGTATTGCCATAATAGTTACAGCTGTGGCAGAGTAGTTTGTGCTTTTGCCCAATAGGAGTATAGTTCAGTTGTCATATTTATTGCTTTTCACTTCCAGAACTCATAAAAATATACAAAACTAGAGATGGTTCACCGGGCGCTCGCTGACAGGTTGCCCCAGCGGCATTGAAGAATAGATCAAATGCAGAGGACAAAGTTTTACCTTAACCTTAAAATACACATTGAATTGTTGCCACGAATGACTCGCTACAGTGGAGAGCAGGGTTGGGAATCGCAAGGTTCCTCCTGATTCGATACCATACTTGATACATGGCTTACAATACTATATTATCACGATATATGCAATAATCAATTTATATATATATTATTCTGCAATATATCACTATTTTTAAGAACTAAATACATTTTAACAACAGTATTTCTTTGTTAAACCACGACTTGGGCAAAGTCAATATGGAATAAACTAGTTTTATCTATCAAAACAGTGAACATACCAAGTGCATTGCATAAACAAGACACTTTTCTCTAAACAAACATCATAATTGTAGCACTGTCACAAAATAATTTTGTAAAATATTCCAAAAATACTCTTGACAATATATATCAAAACAGCAGCCCAAGTTAACGATACTGTACCACCAAATGCAGTATCAGGATATATGGATATTCTGGTATTTTAGCACATCCTAGTGGAGAGTGGGCCCCATCTACAGCCCCTAGTTTCTATTCTATTCTAGTTTCTAGGGAAGCTAAATGAATGAGCAGTAGACATTTACACTTTAACTTCAAAGCATTAGAACCTATCCATTTTTCACCAAAAGGTTTGCCAAGAAAAATAGATGTCATCTTTTTATGGTAAGTGTTGAATAAATCTAAATCTTGGACTAAATAATGCCAAATGACACGGTATTTCATTTTTTATTTATTTATTTTTTTAGATATTCACAATTCCTTACCCTGTCTTAATGGATCTTAAGATCAGTGGACATTATTTTTGTAACCCACTCGACATCTGTATTCATTCAACACAACACAGCAAGTACAAGTACAAGTACATTCCTTCTCATTCAGCCGTGCCTTCATGTGCAGCACTGTGTTGTTGTACTGTTGCCATGTCAACAGTCAATCACAGCTCCACACACCGCGCAGGCAGCTGTCACTCACACACACACAAACACAGGCCCAGCGATGACTTATGAAACAAGTACAAAACAGGCAACATTTCCTCTATAATATAAAATACATTCATAGTTCATTCATGCCCTTTGGCTAGCTGTAAGATCACTGTGTTATTATTGAGTTTAACCCTAACCTTGAGCTGTGCTTACAGTCAAATGCAGTCATAAATCTAAATAAAAATCCATTTTGTTTTCCTGTCACACTGATAAACTCAGTTATGATTCCATCTGCAAGCTGTAAATGTGTGCTTTATTGTCTGCTGTTCTCAACACCTGCTACCAGAGCTTTTATTAAGTAAAGTCCCCAGTGCCAAAAAGCAGCGTTTATGCAAATTCCACATTTTTATTATTCGAAAAGAAAAGGGAGTGTTTATTGACCGATTTAGAATATTATGTGCACAGTAACCGAAAATATGCAAGGATAAATTTTAATAAGCAGAAATATTGTAGATACTGCCATGTGCATAGTGAATAAGTCACAGCTAAACACAACACAAAAAGAAACCGTTTGAAAGCAACTTCAGCCCAAATGGACAGCTTGTCAAAATAAGGTAAAGTAGCCAACTTAAAATGTAGTTATCCAAAATGTACATACTAAATTGTAAAGCTTCTTTAGGTTTTAAAATGATAATCACAGATATCTTGATTCATGTTTCAAATTAAGGCTTCATTAATGGCTAACTCTAATCCTTCTATCATAATGAGTTACTAAATTAGGAGACCACTTGGGGGCATGGCAAAAGACTTACTAAACTTAGATATCTGTTGAAAATCCTACTGTCCAGACAGACACAAAGAACAAGATGCAAAAATATTTCAGTGGCCTTAGTGCTTTGCCTCAAATGGTTCACTATGTCATTTAACTCATCTGTCAAGACAAGTTATTGGTCAGATCTGTGGAGAGATGATCCTGCTCACAGTATGCATGCATGTTTTTTTAATAAATTCATGAGCACAAGTCACAACTTTGAGAGGTCAGAGTAGTGCTTTGTGAGTTGCTAACAACAAGTTGCATGCTAACAGTCTTACTTCCTGGCTCTCGAAAGCTAAAAATTCAGTTATTAGATGATGCCGACAGCACACAGCGGTTTCAAAGAGCTGCTTTTACAATATATCGAGACTGTGACAACACAAAATTTACATGAAAACACCGGACTCAACCACTGGAAAAGTTCATATGCAAAGCGGACAATGTTTGAATGATAGTGACAAACTAGAGACTGGATTGTTCTGTAGGAACAATGGAGGAAATACAGCCTATAACTATAAACTCTTTCATGCATTCAGTGTAACACATGTCACCCCCCTCTGTTCTCCATCTCTACCAGTGTCCAGTAGAAAACCTGTTACCACCAGCGTTCTGTGTGATCCAATATCCCGGTTCTCTGGTCTAAAGCTGAAGGTCTTGCTTCTTTCTTGCCCAGCCCTCCCACTTGGATCAGTCATTATGCAGGCCCTCTCTGCCTCAGTCTCCGATCACTCTCCACTGGAGCACTCATTAGGGCCCCTCTCCCTCATGTCCACACGCTCACTCCCCCTGTGTCTCTGTGTCACTTCTAATGGTGCACACGAGTAAAAAG
Source organism: Boleophthalmus pectinirostris (assembly GCF_026225935.1). NCBI lineage: Eukaryota > Metazoa > Chordata > Actinopteri > Gobiiformes > Gobiidae > Boleophthalmus > Boleophthalmus pectinirostris. Next base: position 22,217,757 of record NW_026571353.1, on the reverse strand, counting down.
CACAGCAACCTCCTCCTTGTAGTGACACCAAAAGTAACTGTAACAGAGACATTTTACACAGTTAGACATATTGAATTGAACGTGTTGAGATTTAAAACTGATGGGATGAGATTGCATGATACTGGGTTATTTAATGAAAACACAAGACCACACACAAAAGTCAACTTGATTTGAAAATGTGGGAAACACTTATAATGACAAGTTCTATGACAAAAACAAACAGCCTGACAGGTTAACCTTTTCTGAACCTTTCATTTTCTTGACTTCACCACACACTGTGGGGTCAGCTCTGTATGTTCCTACATCTCTATGTTCCCGTGTTTGTGTTATGGCTGTTGGGTTCAGGCCTGTCAACAGAAATTTGGGGCCCCAGGGAATGAAGCATCACATGGACCCCTCTTCTAATATAAATTGATAGAAAGAAGGTTCAATTCTGGGATTCTAAGATCACAGGGCCTGAGACAACAGATCCCTTTTCCCCCCGGACAAGGTAAGGGTGGAGATTATAAATGTATTTTTTTTTTTAAATAAATAAATGTGAAAAAAACAGGGTTGTAAAACACAGAGATGTGAGATGCACTCAAAATAAGTCCCCCATATACTAGAATACATAACTTAAAAATATTGTTGTGGCCGGCCCAAACCTTTTTCTTTAGCAAAAAAAAAACTATTAATGTCTGACATGCAGCTGTAAAGCAAGAGAAGAAGTCAGTACATGCTGCTAATACACATGTGAAATACACATAGGGCCACTACATAGTGTGAGGAGGCCACATTGAAATAGACAGGTTAGCTTCATATCTAATCAAATACCAAATCCAAAGGCTGGTGCTTTGAGTCCAACTCTCATCATACACATCACTGGTAGAGCTTAAGCAAAACATATACACAGAAAAAATCTAATTATTTCAGGCAACCACACAGTATAGGAACAACTCTACCTGATATAAACCAATGGGCAGTTCTCCTGATTCTGTGTATTTGGCTCAACAAAACTGTGCAATCAATAAAAGTGTCTGCATATTAATGAGGGCTGCAGATGGACTCCCCCTGGGAAAGGTCTGAGTCCAGTGACCGTGCATTTGAGCGTGGCATGGAGCCCAAAAACATAAAGAGCCTTTCATTAATTCACATATGACTCAGTATAAGAACATCTGTCCTTTAAGTAAAAGTACAACTCTAGTACAACCTGGAAAACTCAATGACCCACAACCTCAACATTATATCTAGGGATGTAACAATAACCGAAATATCGTGATATATCGTCAAAATTATCACAAAAATACCATCACAATTAGGGGTGTGCAAAAATAATGAAATAACGATATGTGGTATCGTTTAATGTAATGATACAATATCAATATTGTGGGCTGCTGTATTGGTATATCACCAAGAGTATTCTTTGGAATATTTTACTAAATTATTTTGTTACAGCACTACAGTTTTGTTGCTTGTGGAGTGAAAGGAAACTCATTTATGTGACACATTTGACATTTTGACTCTGTTTTGAGGATTAAAATGTTTGTGTTTCATATGAACTTTGCACATGAAGTGGTTTAACAAACACTTTTAATATCACAGCTATGATTTAGCCTTAATTTTTTATTGAACTGTATCGAATCGATTTGAAATATACCATATCGAATCGAAAGTGCACTGTATCGAGATATGTATCTTCTTAATGACAAAGTTTCTTTGCCCAAATTCGTTGTTAAAGTGCAGCAACAGCTAAAAACCATAGATTGTATGTATAAATGGACATTGTTGCGGTGTTCTAAATAGGACGTTCACATGCAGGCTCTTCCACTGACTTACATTAGAATATTGTTGTTCCTCTCTCTCTAACTGCTGCTGTGAGCCTCATCATTTTGGTCTTAAAATGTTTGTATTAACTCGCTCTACATGATTCTGGTGTTTTTTTGTTTGTTTCTTTTTTTTTCACAGTTTTTGCTGTCAAAAAATCCTGTTCATAATATAGAGCCTGGTTTGCTTCTCTAATCGTTAGCATCACAAGCTTCATTTGAGTGGAGCCAAACTCTATGGGTGACATCACATTCACTTAGTCCACTTTTTTATATAGTCTATGGTAAAAACAGAACTATATATACACTATAATCCTTTGATGATTAAATAACTGCTATTAAGCACTTGTAAATCTTAATTATTTGGATTAAGACAGACATTAAATATAGACATTAAATATTGTTCCGTGAGAAGCATATTGTGAAAATATATCGAAAGATTTGGGTATTGTGACATCTCTAATTATATCCATGTTTTAAATTTTTTATTTTTTTTTCCATTTCAAAAAACTAAACAACAAAAACCTCTCTCCACACTCAAAATCTAAAAGAAAACAAAAACACTGGGCAATCAAATGTTCAAACTTTAACTGTCGACAAGGTTCAATCCTGCCAGAGTGTCCAAAAAGGGGTCCAAACTTGTTTAAAGTGCTCTTCCACCCCTCACCAAGTGTACCATGTGCAGTAAAATGATTTCAAGCATTCATTAATCCCAGTGTTTACCACAAGTTTACACTAAGACTATGGTGGCACAAGCAATCCACATTAGAATCATTTTAGTTCACACAATATTTTGATGTATAAATGTTACTTAATGCCTCTAGTGAACTAAAAAGCGCTGATTACAGATTAATAATTGTTACTTCCTTATGTTTATGATAACACTAAAAGCATACAGTATCATCTGTTTTACCAGATTTTATTCAGCCAGTTTTGAGACTATGGGGAGGGCACCATAGTCTCCTCTATCAATGAGAAACATTGCAACCAATTTATCCATACCTATCCATCTTTTTCTTTCTTTCTTGTTTCTTTTCTATATTTTCTGTTTTGTTGTGATTCATTTGCAGTTTTATCTCTGACCTAAAACAATTAACTCACATTATGTTAGATCTGTGCTTCACACTGGCACACATCAGGAACAGTGACTTTGCAGCATCCACAAAGCACATTCATTGGTCTCATGTTGACATTTTTACGACGTACTGTTTTTCAACCTCTTTTAGACCCGGCTCCATTCTCTGCTTAGCTCTCCAATAGCCTTCTGTTATAAAAGCAATCACTATACAACTCTGTGATGGATATTGCAACAGTTTTATCTGCAATCTACAAACACTAACATTTTGAAGAATTCTACTCTCTCACCGTGATTTCTAAATTAGCTTGAAACAATCTCTCAGGAATTGTCTGACAGCAAAATGGGAAGAAAATAGACTGAAAACGGAACTCTTAAAACACCAGATTTGAAATTGTTTGTAATAGTTATAGACGTGGAGAGGTGGGAATTACACAACCAGCATTTCAGGTAGAGACACATCTGGCAACAAAAGCACAAGAGTGTTGTTTGTGAAAATGAATAACTTTACTACCTATGTTTGACAGTGGTTACAATCTAGGTCTTGTTAGAAGAAAAAATTGAGAGATGTCAACGTAAGTTTTTGAAGTAGGGTGGTCATGTCTGGCTCACCTCACAGCAAGAAGATCCATGTTTTATTCCTGTGACTGGGTGGGTTTCCTCTGGGCTCAACAACCCAAAACATAAGCAATAGGTAAAGCTAAGGTGGCCCTATATTAGGCGAAATTGACTCTTGTGAGCTGTAAGTCATGTTTCTAGCTCATCAAAAACATACCTACAGTTGTGTTTTGTTTCATTCACACATGTTTGATTAATCCTTTACTATATGTCAAGTAAAAGTCTCTCCATTGCCTAGCACCAAAGTACATCTGTGACATGTTAGTGCCATATAAACCATCTTGCACTCTGAGGACCTCACGGACTGGCCTCCTGCTGATGCCCAGAGTCAGGACTAAACACGGGGAGTTAGCATTTCAGATTCATGCAGGTAAAAGCTGGAACAGTCTTCCTGAAGTGGTGTGTGAGACAGGCCTCTACTTTGATGCTGTATAAATCCAGGCTCAAAACAGTTCTGTTTAGCTGTGCATATGACTGAAAGGTTTTCATTTTTCATTCTGCACTCTTCTCTCTAATTTAATGTCTATCTCTGTTTTGAATTTTATAATGATTGTTTATGTTTTGATTTGTTTGTATTGTGATTTTAATGTATTTCTTATTCTGTAAAGCACTTTGAATTACTTTGTATATGAATTGTGCTATACAAATAAATTTGCCTCGCCTATGTCTATATCTCCAAAGCTCAAAATGCCCTATTCAACCTTGTGATGTCATGAAGCATCTACTTTTTATCTTTAGTTCAGTAGACATTAGCAATTCCAGGTCTGAAATTATAATTCTTGTGTAGGTGTATTTAAATTCACAATGGAGGACTTCCTGTACTACCACATGACATGAAACAAAACAAAACTCCAGGTATGTTTTTGATGAGGAAACAACATTATATCACCTGAAAAAAAAAAAACCTTTCAGCTTAAAAAGAGATCCCTGAGTCCCTGGGCACTACACATCGGCGCCCACTGCTCCTGTCAGGTTGTCCCAGTGACATTGAAGAATCAAATGCAGAGGACAAATTTCCCTACGGGGGCAATAAATAAAGTGTAACTTAAACCTAAACTTAAACATCTTTTTATCATCCACCATATTGCGGGGCTTATGGTGCAGCAAAACAAACATACACAGAAAGTGTCATCACTAAAACAGTAAACACAAACCAACAAAGCCCATATGTGTGTCTCAACAGAGGACTGCCCGTTTTATTTGGCAGTTGGAGCTGGTGGTGGAGCTCTGTGTCGGTGAGTGTAAGGTGTCACAGCAGCTCGTGTTGCATGGGCAGATAAAGCTGAGTCCCTCTTCCACCAGGATGTTGAGCGACTAATCACTAGATGACTACTTTAATTAATTAGCCCTGTGCAGCACTCGCATGATAAATACTAATTAGGAGACACAGAGGGGGTACTGTGGAGGGGGGACTGCAGAGGAGGCGGGATTATGAAAAATGAGCAGGATGGGAGATAAGAATGACAAAGATGCTCCATCAGTAACAGATGGAGTGTAGACATACAGGCTGAGAGAGACAGATCATTTTTTCACTTCAGTTCTTGAAAGACTAGTTTTGTTTCTTCATGTTCTTCTTTGTTGAGATACAATAGTTCCTCTGTTGGATTGGATAATACCCAGGCCAAAGCTTTATAGCCTGGCATCCACGCTGGTTCTCTCAGTAGAAGATCTCTCAATATGGTCACCATCTCTTTAAACAGAATTGTGCAATCAGGTCATTGGTCTGTTTACTGTGCTGCTGGACAAACTGCTCTCCATCATGGAAATCCTACAGTGAAAGATGCAGGACTAAATTCATTCAATACGTCACACAACTGTACAACAACTCACCCTTATGTCATAGATGTCAAAGCCACCACTGCCATCTGTGCATTGTATCTCCTTACTCCATCTGTAGTAGTTCTGGTTCTATTTTATTCAACTTCTACATATACTGCAAAACGGAATATTTGATTTTTTTTTTTAAATTTATTTATATTAGTATCATTTAATGTTGTTCTTTGTTATTCTATTGTAACATGGGAGCTACACAGTCCAAATAATTTCCCTTGTGGATCAATAATGTCTGTCTTATCAATCATTTAGAACAAACTTCACTCACCTCAGAATAACAGCGTTTAGTGTTTCATGCATTGATTCTACAAAAAGTCCACTGTGTACTGGATAAGTGTGTATTCTTGACTGACCAGGTAGCAATCTTCACTACCAACATTTGTCAATAGATCCTGGTTGGAACTGCTGATGGTACAACTACTGCAATATCTGATGAACTGTAGTGTTGAAAATGTTCTAACCAAGTCATTTAATCAGTGCATTCTTCAAAGTTGCTTACATCCTTCCCAAGTATCCCACTACCAACAAATCAGCTTTAAGAATGTGTTTACTTGCTCCCACAGTATGATGCATTGTAGCTACAGGGTTTGGAATAAAAATGTACTTTTGAAAAGACAACATGGACTAGCCCATATAGTATTACATGATGCCAATTTTTCAACAGTCTAAATTATACTATTTTCTGATCTATGCTTTACTGCTGTCTCATCATTGCTGGAGCTATGTTTTTTTCATACACACATGTTTAGCACACAAACCCTATATACTTAGGCTGTGTTCTACCTTGTGATGTCATGTAGTGGTAATACAAGTGCTTCACTGTGTTTAAATGCCATACATCTTCATTAGAATCATTTGGACAATTTCAGGGAACAGAACATTTTGAGCTTTGAAGATGTAGACAGACTCATAATGCAGGGTTACTCAAACATGTGTGAATGAAACAAAACAGGTATGTTTTTGAGGAGGTAACAACATTATAACATGGCTAAAAGTTCACGTGACTCAATTTTACATAATATAGGGCCTTTAAATTGGAGGATTCAGAGGAAAAGGACAGGCAATGTGATGTCTTTTTTCTGCTTCTCAAAATAATGCAAACTCATATAAAACGTGAATAAATGGTACATCTATATATTGATCAGAGCAGGTTTTCAAACCCCTATAGAGGGATGATCAGAATGCATCACTGCACTACTGCACATGTCTCCTGCAGAAAAGGCCGCTGTCCTGTCACATACCATGTCAGTGTCTCGTAGGATTTCAGCAGAAATCTAGGTTAGTTGTATCGATCAGGTATGATTGTATGTCCACAGTATGCCTGCATCCACTGTGTTGGTAAACAAATGGTCCGTCTATAGTTCTGGGCTGAAGTCTTTATCTGAACCATAAAGCCCCAATGTGACGTATTTCCACCACTACCTTCTGTCTGATTATAAACCTTATCTTTGAGAAAGCTACTTACATACATAGGTTACCAAGCTTTCTACATCTTACACAATATTAAAGGCCTGGTAAAGACAGAACAGGAAGGAAGATAAAACCACCACAATAACAGGAGTATGGAAGCGTAGATTTCTATATGAATAATAGCCCATTCATCTGTGCTAATTTGCTAGGCTAATGTTCTCCAGTGAGCTTAATGGGGAGATTAGCCTGGCAAATTAGCACTGATAAACGAGCAAACATGAGGCATGGTGGTCAATCACAGAGCCAGCCCTGTATTTGTACCATTCTACAGCAATAGAACACATCTGCTGCAAATTACATCTTTGTTCAAGTTCACTGGCTTACTGGCCTTTGCTAATGCTGATAATAATGAACATAGATTTCAGTGAATAATCTCAAACAAAGCTATGCGACTGCTGTTTTGGTGTGTTGGTGTTAAGGGCGTATGCAGGCCAAGTGATCTGTTAAAATGCTACAGATTTCAATTAAGCTTTGAATTGACACAAATGTGAAAATATTGCCAGATTTTCTCCATTCGTTATTTACTAAAGGGCCCATATTACGCTGTTTTCTAATCTCTGTTATAATGTTTCCTCATCAAACACACACCCAGAGTTTTGTTTTGTTTCTTTCACACATGTTTAACACAACAGACCCTGCATTTTTAGGCTGTGTTCTTCTCTCAAACAGTAAACACTAGCACCTTGTGATGTCATGTGGTAATACAGGAAGTGCTCCACTTGTTTTTAAACTCCATACACCTTCACTAGAATCATTTGAATGATTTCAAACCTAGAATTGACAATCTCAACTGAACTAGTTAAAAGGTAGATGTTAATGTGAAGACTACATTTTGAGCATTTGGAGATTTGGAGATGTAGACAGACTAATAATAAGGATTACTCATACTGGCCAACTTTACTTGCAAAACTATTACACAGTGGGGCTTCTATCAAAACCAGTCTTAAGCCATCACCCAGATATCCCAACCTCTCTAGATAAACTGTTCAAATAAAAACTTTCAACAAAAGCTTCTAAGAGTGTTTTGGGCCAACTCTTTCTTATAACACATGGTCTATTACCGAAGCCAGGTGAACAAACTTGAGCGTGAAAGGATTTCTGCAGGTTCTGATGACATTCACTGGCTCACTGGGTAAACTCAACAGCAACTCAATACAAGCAACAGAAAGAAAGTCTGAAAATGGTCACACATGTTGAACACAAACCATTGTATCTGTATAAGAAAACTGTACATAGCAGCCTTTTCATAAGATGTTATGTAAAGATTTAAGGGTATAGTAGCCACTAGCCAGAGACTGCAGTATTGATTTATAAATGCGACAAAACTACACTGAATACACTGCTTATGATGCTTTCGCTGGACTGTGCATAAAATACAGATGGAGAAATCCCAAGGCAAATAGTGTGATCGAACTAAACCACACCGAAGATGTTCTAGCATAAGAATCCATGGTATTGGACTCCGAATCATTCAAAGGAACATTTGTACTGCATGTAGTTTGAGCCTTTACTCTTTTAAAAAAAGGATATATAATGCAAATAGAGGACACATACATGTTTTTTCTAACTCTCAGTATATGTAAATGTCTCAGGTGAAAGCTCAGAACCTCCAGAATCACTCAGGGGCTGCACTAGCAGTGATTACACTGGTCCTACGTTAAGCACAATTGACTCTTGTGAGCTTTACACAGTTAGAATGTTGTTACCTCATCAAAAACAGACCTGGAGTTGTGTTTTTTTTTCATCCATACATGTTTGAGTAACCCTGCATTATGAGTCTGTCTCCATCCCCAAAAGATCAAAATTGTTTAGTAGAAACTGGCGATTCCAGGGATGAACTTATCCAAATGACTCTACTGAAGGTGCATGGAGTGGAGCACTTCCTGTAGTATCACATGACATCGCAAGGTGGAACAGAGTGATTTTACATTTGAGAGTTTGAAGTCAAAATATCCATGAAACAAAACACAACTCTGGGTACGTTTTTTGATAAAGAAACAACATTATAACAGAAATGAGAAATTTGAGTAATGTAGGCCCTTTAAATATTCCCTGCATGTAACATTTCTGACAGAGGGGGTATGAGAGAGACAAGTGACAACCGAGTTACAGATCAAATCTGCAGTATTACATTTTGGTCAACTGCACCATTTCTGTACTATAAATTAGATTCTGAAGTTACTAATGAAATGCTTGTACTTATGTAAAAAATAAGTCAAGGTGCATAAGTTAAGGTGCACCTGTGGGTTACAATAATAGAGTCACAAATAAAAAGGTAATCACAATCACAGTATGTCCTTTCACGTCAGAGGAGGGATAATTCACAGTTAAACAATTTATCAAGCGGGCGCCCACTGGTTCAAACACAAACATACACACGCCCAGAGGAAATGACATTGCTCTGAGCCTGGAGACTGTTGTGGGAAGCCCTGCAGAGCACACAGAATAGGAAGATGTTCTAAAAGTAGAAGAGATGATAGAAAAGAAGAAGGAAGAAGAGGAAAACAAACTATTTTGTCAAAGGCTGCCTTGTAGATGCATTCTGTTTTTATGTGAATAAATGATATATGGTCTAAGAAGGTGTATGAATAATGAGACGCCATAAAGAACAAGAAATTATATGACTCCAAAGCATACATTTTGAGTTGATTCAAGTCAGATACTGAAGTAGGCTGCCAATCCAAGCATCTGCTGTATAAGCCAGGTTTTACAGCATACTCACAATAAATATTGACCTCAAAACATATATTATATAAGTTCCATCTATATTGAATGACAAGTCAATATAGTATTTAGCGTGACAGGCCTAGTAAATAGTATAATAGTATAAATAGACTGAAATCTATATATATATATATATATATATATATATATATATATATATATATATATGCAAAATGTTTTTGAGAAAAAACACTCATGGACCATTGGCATCACAAGAGAAGTGCTAAATCTAAAACATACATTTAAATCTCCATTTGGAAGGTGTGTGCTGTGAGATTTTATTCAAATGATCTGTTCTATAAACAAATAAACATTTCCTGACATCTGGTAGCTGCTTAAAAGTCAATCATTTAATTACAGCCTGTTAACATGCATTATGCACAGTGGAATGTGGTTTACATAGTTGAAAGTCTCTTCCACTTTTATTACTAATGTCCATAACTTGCAAATATTCTGTCAAAAACATATTTAAAACTAAAATGTGTTCAAATGTTAACTTTGCAGTTTTTAAAAGGTTAAATAATATATTTTACATTACAAGTAAAATATTGATATTCTGGTCATTAGTCACCATGCTTTCAAATTCATAATATTGTTCTTATTAATGGAAAAAATAATGGGAATTTTCTTACAAAACCCAAGTGGGCTTCAAAGTTGTTAAGCTCCATTATCAGTGAGTCAGAGGCTATGGATAACACAACACCTGAGTCACTGCTGCTGTCTGCTTCTCCACAATGGTGCTAAATTGACATATGACAATTTACCAACAGTATGGATTATATCATCAATTATGTTTAGTACCCAACCTATTTCCAGTGAATGTGGAATTCGCTGTCTCCAGCATATACTCGGAGAATTATTTCCTTTAACGATTACACTGTAAAACTAGTGGCCGCGTGCCCTGGTGGTTCAGCCTGTGCATATTGTAAATATTGGGATGTCTACAATAAGAACATCTGTAGCTTATTCCAAGTGGCTCCCAGAATAATAAAGCAGACAATATGTTTTCATGAGCTTGGGTCCCAGGCCAAGAGAATAAAAATGTTACACGAGTCCCAAGGCACTAGGCTACGGTGAGCAATTCCTCTCTGAGTAAAAATACCCCCTCCGCTTGTTAGAATAAAACTTATCCTTTAACTGCTTTTTATAACTCCTGGGGTAACCGCGAGGTAAATGCTCATGTATATAAAAAAAAACACAGAAGCAGGCACAGCACAGAGCAGTACCATACACAACCTGTGCATCCCCCTGTGCTAAGTAAGGAAGCTCATAGCTCCAAGCAATGACAATACAATACAATATAAGACCATTTGCATCTGAAGCATCCCCCAAATCAAGCTTGGCAGGCCAGACTCAGAGACACACAGGCAATAGAGGAAAGATTATTTTAAATGAAGTGACTAAATTACTAAGAGTCCATGCAAAGAGGATCACTGTCAAAAAGAAACAAAAAGTCTAATTGTGCTAAGTTTGAACCATATCATTTGAAGACACAAACATGGTCATCTTGAAGCACATTAAGAGGGTTGTTATGGAGAACACTCATCAGAATTTTGTAAAATAATATTATGTTTGTCAAATATTCAATAAAATGCCAGGATTAATGAATTCAAGAAGGGATTAGTGCCAATAGAGTTTTTTGGAAGGGAGAAAATTATTTACAGTGTATTTTCCAAATTTTCACCACACTGGTAAGAAGCAGTATTTCAGAAATTTGCCACATAATCTGGCAATACTATAATAATTATTGTTAAAGACTCAATAGACAAAAACACATATACACAAATTAGTAATTTACAATTCAATGAAGGGACTGATTTTTTTTTCCAGGCTAAATTAACCAGAACCTCAAAAAGGGTAGATGCAAAAAGAATCACTGTTGTGTCAACAAAGGAGCACATAAAACAGCCAAAATATTTCTAATTCTGGCCAAGCTCCTACCCAGAGACACATTAATTATAATTTGTCTGATAACGTCAATCATTTTGCAATGCTAAACAACAACAAAATCCCAGCGGCCTGTCTTCTTCTCTTAAATTCTTCTCCATTTTTCCTCGCCCCGAGCGCCCAAACCACACCAACATGGCTGCCATCCAGAGGTTGATGCCTGTCACCTTTGTGTACTCAAGCCCTTTCAGGATCCAGCAATGCAAATAACACCTCATGAATATGCATGAACCATTTGAGGAGGAGAGGGAGAGAGAAAGAGAGAGAGTGAAAAAGAGAGAGAGGGACGGAGGTAGGCGGTGACAGGCAAATTGAAGGGTTGGGAGAAGCAAAAGGTATAGGAGAAAGAGCAGTGCAGACAGAATGATAGCACAGGCAGGATTAAGAGGATAAACACGAGAGAGACAGAGAGAGAGAGAGAGAGAGAGAGTGGGTGAAAGACGAAGAGACAGGTGACACACAGTTAACTAGATACATCTCCTCAACAATGATTCTCAGCGACCTCTCAAGGGAACAGCAATGAAAAGGCTGGTAATGACACCGCCACATCTGCACATCCAAAAGTTACCTCTGCGACTGGAAGTCAGAGAAGTTCAACTGCTTTTTAACAAGACTGGACTAGAAAGAGTGGGCCGACAGGCAATCTGAACAAGTGCCTCAAACTCTGCACTTTTTGGATACTGTCTGTACATTTTCCCTGGGCTACATATTTCAGTTGATTTCAGTAAAGCTGATACTAAAAAATAAAGTTGCAGTACTATTCATGATAAAATTCATCTTACTTGTATTATACTTTCTATTCAGAAATAAGGTTGTCACAATTCTAAAAAAAAAAAATAATTTGATTAAAAGACTAAGGAATAGACTCAATGCCAACTCCAATACCACAATTCTAATTAAAAACTCATACTAATTTCTTTTATATCATACAGTCTTATATCTACGTAATCCTTCAGTTGTCCTGGTATGTTCCACAGTAGTCCATGGGCGTATACTAGTCTATCTAATACTTATTCTAATACAGCTCAAGATCATTCTAAACCTTTTCAGGAAAGGTTCATTTCACTTCACAATATCATTTCAATACTTCTTCAATTGAGTATTTAGTTTTAATACTACTTTTAACATGGATTTGTATCTGATTTTCAATACTTTTGGCAAGCCTAATCAGAAAAGTTAACAGAAAGGTTAGAGGAAGTATCACACCAGTAAATTAGACTCAAATGCAACACAAGTACTCAGGCAAACAAAGTCTTATTTAAATAACTGAAAGTGTCCTATAAACAGTGAATGTTTATAATGACAACTCAGACTGAAAATATAACAGAGGAATATATGATATTAAATGTGAACGAAAATATCTTCCAAGACTGGGAATACACTAGTAAACTCAGGAACAGGGACTGCAAACAGGGAAACACAGACTTGCAGAGGTCACAAACAGAACAGATTGAGGGAACACAGGGTTTTCAGATTTCAGGTTTTCAGGAGCTTGAGTGTCTGTCTTTACAGGTTGACAATCTGGCAAAGACTGAGGGAGCAGAGGGAGTATATATAGACTGGGCCTGGGCTGATTACAAAATGAGAGGCAGCTCTAGGGAAAGGAGGGAGGTGGCAAAAGGAGGACCGGAACAGAGTGAGAAAAGGAACTGGACTGGGGGAAAACAAGTAAACAAAAGGCAGAACTGTGACAGGAAGTGTCTAGGGAGAGGGCAGTTTTTTTTTTTGCTTTACCCACATGCATGGTTTAGAAAATTACCTGAATGACAATGAACTTTGTATATTTATCTTATCTTCTAAGACAAACTAACTGTAGTTTTTGATATTTGAGCAATACAACCGTTTTCTTGAACTGACTGGTGTGATTGACAGCTTGCTATTTTTGATATTGACATGACACTTTTAGCATCAATAACTTTTTAAAAACACAATTTCTAAAATATCTGTTTTATTTGGTATACTACCAACATGATTCTTCCCCATGACCACTAAATTTGACAGTCACCAAACAGGATAATGAAGCTTTGTTGTGGTGTGTGTTGTGTTTTTGTTTGCTTACAGGATGCAGCGCTCCGGTCTATAATCCTTATTGGTGAGTGTGGAGCAGGGCAGGGCTATTGTAGTAGCTCTGAATGCTCCTCTCCCCCCTGCTCAGACATGGGGTGTGCTTTACACTCCAGACACACTCAATACAGACTGCATCACAACAAGACATCTCCAGTCTCAGGTATCTATTCTTCACTGTTAGACTCATCCTACCTCAAAATGAAGACTGCTCTTGAGAAATAGATCAGTATACTTGGCTTTCCTGTGGGTGAACCAATAGAAAGCATGTCAAACTAAAAAGCACAAATAAACATGAAAAGAAACAGCAGTAATCTAATCTAAACTACAAAGTATGAAAACTACATATGACAACCACTACGTACTTTTTCTGGAGGTAGGCCCACCAGCTGCTTTTCTCCATGAAGATGACACTGCTTTGCTTAAATGTTCCACAGTATGGCATTAAGCTATTACTAAGCTAAACTATTAAGCATACTTGGGTGAGGATCAGTTCTCCAAGTGTTGAGTCATCTGCTTGTCTGGATAGATCAGTTTAATGCCATACTGTGGGACATTTTAGGCAAAGTAATGAAACCTCCCTGGAGACAAACAGGTGACAAATCCTCCTCCAGAAAAATTTGCTACTGAGGCAAAAGTAGCTCAGTTGAGTTGAGTGTTCGTCTTCTGATCTGAAGGTTGCCGCTCGCAACTTAAACATCATGGGTAGAGCAGCAATTTGTGATAATACAGGAAGTGCTCCACAGTGTTTTTAAACTCCATACATCTTCACCAGAATCATGTGGATAATTTTAGACTTGGAATTTCCAGTTCTGAACAAAAGGTAAAAAGTAGCTGTGCTGTTAACTTGAAAACTAACTCTTTGTGACATTGCAAGGTAGAACAGATGCAGGATTACTCAAACATGTGCGAATTAAACAAAACACAACTACAGGTATGTTTCAACAAAGTGGCAAGATTATAACATAACCTAAAGATCCATTTTGCGTAACATGGGACCTTTAATGTTAAAGTGCTTTAAGTGCCTTGAACGTGGAAAAGCGCTAAATAAAATGTGACCATTTATCATTTATCATACAGCGCAGTGCACCTTTATAGATGATGGAAATACAACTTAAACAGTTTAAATTAAAGGAAAGCGACTATTGATTTTGTAAAACTCTAATATTTTCACTCATAATACACTATAATAAACTATAATACAAACTATTACTATACACACTCATAATGTTGTTTTAGAAATCCCTTCTGTATTAAGATATGAACATAAGAATGACCTATGAGGTACAACACTAAAACTATTAAAAGCCAAAAATAACTTTAGACTCTCCAGTAGGCCTGGCAAAAATGTTCATTGTATTATTTTTGTATTATTTTGAGTGCAGTTTCTGAGAAGTGGGAGAATTAAATATATTTTGAATGTAGCAATTATCTGTCATCAGAAAAGACACAAGCAGAAGAAACAGCACTATGAAAAAGACAGGCAATTGTATAAACGCTGCACTAAAACCACATTGACTAAAATATGGATGTAATTGTATTTTTATTCATAAATGATGGGAAGGAAAAGCGAAATTATCTGTTTCATTGTTGCTGGAAAATAAAAGCAGCAATGCGCACGGTAAGTAATGAAACGTAATGGATCTCAGCTTCTGTCAAGGTTTCATAAAATGTTTTCTCTCTGTTGGTAATGCACTTTCTGAGGCACAAGAGCCATAATGCTGAAACCCAAATTAAGGATATAGGCCTATAAAGCATCGCAAAAGTTGGCAAGTGTATATGCAGACTGAATCTAAAAGCTAAGAGTTTGATTCATTTAAGGCTTAGGCAAAGGTGATGTGCGGAAAATGATCTCATTGCTCTGTGTGTATCATAAACTTCAATATAACAGGTCTAAAAATACAAATAATCACAGCGCAGAGTTCACAGTTTGATACTTGAAACATTGTTGTGATGGGTAAAGGTGTATGTAACTTTACCGTAAGAGGGCTTGTCTCCTTGAAGATTTTATTGTTTTGCTTTGTGTGTTCCACAGTATGGCATAAAACTAATCTATCTCCATGGAGACAAGCCACCAGGAGGACATGGGATTCACTTCAGATTTGTGGAGAGGCGACCCACTCATATAAAATGTAATTGAATAAAAACAAGACACATATGTTTAATGGTGGTACTGAGGAATATCCCAAGCAAAGCAAGCACATCTCTAAAGTGCACTTTTATTAATTAAAGGTCCTATATTACACAACAATGATTCTTGTGAGCTTTAATCCATGTTATGTTGCCTCCACAAAAACACCTGGACTTGTGTTTTGTTTCATTCGCACACTGAATTATCCTTTATTATTAGTTTGTTTACATCTATCTCCAAAGCTGAAAATGCGCTGCTCCATCTCGTGAATTGATAGTTTTCAAGTTAACAGCTACCTTTTACCTTTAATTCTGTAGTTTTGCAATTCCAGAAATTAGTGAAGTGATTCTAGAGATGGTGTATGGAGTTTAAAAACACAGAAAAGCACTTCCTGTATTGCTACATGACATGACATTCTCGCAGTTTGACAGAAATATACAGGGTTGTGAGTCAAAGATGTGTGAATAAAACAAAACACAACTGTAGGTTTGTTTGTGATGAGGAAAATCTGAAAATTGCGTAATACAGTATGGTCCCTTTAAGCAATTGAACTTATGTTTTGCAAAGTCTTGTATTCAATTTATTATTATTTTTTTTATTCAGTATCCTAACATATATGCATGGGGACAAACAAATCCTTACATTACCATTACATGAGTTATAAGTTAAAATTATAATAAGTAAATGTGTGTAGCTGGTTATCCTAGAGAAGGCTTTTTCCCTTTGTCCAAATTTGTATTCCTTGATCAGCACTGGTTTACATCAAAACCCATTTCTCTTGATACGTTAGTTGCATCACCTAACTCATTGCAGAGCATGATTTATAAAGCTATTTTACATTCCAGGAGCTTCATTTCAGAATGGCAGTATTAGCACATACCAGACACACAGAACAAGCCCGTAATTCAACTTCACACACTGTCCATATCATTGTCTATCATTGTATTTTGCATGACCATAGAAAGTGACTTCAGTTTGAAGCTAAGTTACATCTTACTGCCAGAGCTGTCCTCTACACAATATTCTCATCACTAATTGACAAGACCGGTGTAAAGCTGCGTCAGCCTACAAGCATCGTGACAGGTGATATGGGAGAGCAGCCTGGTCCAATTTAGGAAATGCATGTTTAATTGACTCAGAAACAAAGTAGGAGGTACGGAAGAATAGCTCCAATCTCAGTGACATCGCGTGGCTGTCTCCCTCCTCAACTCCTCTCAGTCTCCCTCGCTGCGTGTCCCTCCATCTCACAAGCAGTTTATCATAATCACATCACCCGCGAGTGATGGAGCACACTTAAGGCGTATTATTGCACACACACACACACATATACACAAACGCACGCACACATGCAGGGCCCTCACGCGGCTCAGACATCCACTTAAGGCTTATTACATGTCTAACAGGGAATTCAACATGGAAGATTATCCTGGAGACTGTGCACTGGGGCAGGGGCCAAGAGCTGCAGGGGGACCACACACAGATTTTCATATTCGACACACAGAGGCATTGTGTTTTCATTGTGAAGAGGTGTGGAAGCAAGGTAGAGGAGGAGCACTAAAAAATATTTGGTAAATAGTTACTACACAAAAAATAGACTCAAATAAAAGCAGTTTGGTTTTCTTTTTCATTATGGATGTTTTTTTGGACTGAAAAACATGCGTCTTCACCATAGACTCTAATGTCGTAGTACTTCCAAGACTAGCCTCAAAACCGCTTACAGTCTTGTCTTGTCTTGTCTCAGTCTTGAAGGTGCTTGGACTTGAAGGCACTTGTACTCGGTTTTGTCTCGGTCTTGAAGGTCTTTGGACTCAGTCTTGTCTCGGTCTTGAAGGTCCTTGGACTCGGTCTTGTCTCTGTCTTGAAGGCGCTTGTACTCGGTCTTGTCTCGGTCTTGAAGGTCCTTGGACTCGGTTTGTCTCTGTCTTGAAGGCGCTTGGACTCGCGGTCTGACACTTGACGAGTATGATCATTTTTCATTAGGGCTGCTACTGTTGGCAATAAACTTCTTTACCATGACATGTGGCTGAAGTTTACCTAATAAAAGTGCACAAATGCATCTGTATTTGTCATGACATACGTTTGGTAACTGTGCAGAGGCTGGTAAATACCACTGCAAAATCAGTAAGAGAATGTAACTCCAGTTAGAAATTGAAAAAAAGCAGGTTTAAAAATCTACACACTTTTTTCATTTTCTTCACAGTTTTCTGAAAAGAGCCAGAGGAAGTTCTGTTAGAACAAGGGGTTCTCCAACTGTGGGTGAGGGTCCAAAAAAGGACTGGTCTTGATCTAGATTAGTCCAGTCTTGACTACAACAGTATTCGCTAGTATTAGAAGTATTAGGAATATTAATTTATTTCATAACAAAATAGAGAAATAAAAACACCAGGATCATGTAGAGCAGGTTAATACAAACATTTAAAGACTGCAGCAGTTACAGAGAGATGGGTGACAATATTTCAATGTAAAGTCAAGTGGAAACGATGTAGCTCGAAGTGCCTAACACTTTCTATTTGGAACGTGACGGCAGGTATATACAGTCTGAGGTCCTTACGGTAAGCAGGCATACATAAACTTGACAATTACTTGGCCTGGAGAAGGACCTTCACCTGCTTGTCTTCATGGAAATGTTTTGGCTACTATTCCAAAAGATTTTTTTAAATCTCCACTGAGAAAATTCTTAAGTATGGTTTTAACTTTCTATTTCCATGGATTCCTGCAGGCGACTCCAGAAAGATGTGTCCGCAGTGTGCTCTTGTGAATTAAATGGCGAAATCAACTAATACTAGCCATACTGCAAACACTACACTACACTACAAATACTAATACTAATCAATTTTTTCTACTTATGTGAGTTAATAAGCAAATGAAAAGTTAGTTGTAACTTCTGTCTTTATATAACAGGTGCTGGTTTATGTGCGTAATCAGAAATGACGTTAAAATAAAATCCTTGAATCCAGCACCTGTTGTGTTTGCAGTTTTTTAATAAGTTGTAATTCTTAATGTTAGTCATAGCAGGTGGGATGCCAAAAATAACTCTTCGTCCTATAAGGCCTTTATATTATGTAACCTGAAGAACTTTTATCATCCAGCAGCAATTACTTTGGGTGAACTAGCAAAAGGTCAGGAAAGTGCAGTCGTAATATATAGTTCATTTCAGTCACCATGTGAACAGACTGAGTTGCGCTTAGGATAACATGATCAATTTGTTCACCTGTCAGCCTTAATCTAAAGCCTGTATTTGCTCCAATCATGAGACATAAATGTAGGGTTGGATACAGTTTTGAAAAGAATCTAATTACTATTTTTCTATTTCTATTTTTTTCTATATATAGAGGGAACAATAACATTTTAGAGAAGATTGAAATATGGTCTGGTAAACTAATACAGGAATTTCAGAACATGTTTGTAAAGGTCTAAACTAGTACAGCAAGTGTTTTCTAGGATATTTTGTTCTTTGGAGAGGACATCCTGTTATCTAAATAACTGCAGCCTTTGCGTCTTGATAATTCTGCCAGCTCAGATTGTTATTTCGACTCAACTGAGATATTTTGTGTAAACCTATTAGAGTGCAACATTATTTTCAGCTAACCAACAAACATGAATGTATAAAGTAATCATCATGGGGAAGCATACATGACCCTCTTTAGTCACATATAAATGAAATAATTGGGTTACCTGACCAGTCAGTCCCTTCTACATTCTGTTTGAGTCCAGGAAAAGACTAGAATCAGATCACAGAACGTGAAAAATCTCTGTCCAAACTTGAGACAATAAAATCACAGTTGCTAATTTGTGGCATGTGTCTCTCAAATGCAGAAGGCATCTCCTCTTGAAAATTCTCATAAACATTCAGAACAAAACATACAGCTTCTTTAGTTTGGTGCTTGACTTGTTGATTCTATAAAAATCTGTGGTGTTTCTCAGTCATATATATATATTTTTCCCCCTTTTTAAGTGTAAGCAGCTATGTTTGTTGGTTAATCTGTGTGTCAATAACACCCTCTGAAATCAGGAAGACAGGATACAGCTCCAGACCCACTTGTCTTTATGATTTTTTTTTTTTTAAAACGTGTGGTTCTGGCTAGTCAGGTAAGTGATTGGAGCATTTATGTTTGTGGAAAGCAGGGTGTAGTTTTTTGGCTCTCTCCACTCGTCCACTGACCCTTTCCCTGTTTCTCATTCTCAGTGGTTTCTTCTGCTCTGCTCCTGATGAATATTCATGTGTTGTTATTTGCATTAGTGGCTCCTGGAAGAGGCTGGGTACACAAAGGTGACAGACATCAGGCTCAGGAGGCAGCACCGTTCAGAGATGAGAGCAGGAGAAGAAATACGCAAAGATGAAATGAAGAAAATAAAGAGAGGAGTGATGGATAGTGACAGAAAGACAACCAGACAACCAGAGAAATTTAAGTGTTAATGCATCATTGTGCAGGATTTTGGCCTCGCAATCAGGTTTTCAAATGATTTAAGAAATTATTTAACAGTCAGTCTCTGATTATTATTTTCCTTTAGAAAGCTCACAAAATCACATTTAAAAACACAGAACTCAGAAGTCTGGATGTACTCCCTTGCCTCGTCAGCTTACTTATCTGTTACATGTTGCAAATAGCAGTCATAATTGGCCCTTTTAACATCTTTATTTAACTTAACTGTTTGTATGAAACTGTAAGAATGGCTTACACTACGTACACTATGCAACTTTTTCTGGTAGAGAGTTCAAGTTACATGTCAGATCTGTTAAGAAGCAAAGTGTATTTTCAGATAAAACCACCTCTAGTGTCTTTCCAGGCAATGCAATAAATCTACCTTGTGACCAGCATGTGATAGCCCTGTTAGCAAAGTTACTTAGTGAATCTTTAAGCCACTCTTAAAAGAGGTACAGGAGCAAATGTTTTTCACATAACCATGTCACTTCTCCTTTTCTGCTCGTATCCTTGTCAAAAACTGGCCGACTGAATACTACATGAACCAGAGGGCTAACCCAGGAGGGCTAACCCAGGAGAGCAAAAGTAATGTTCTGTGTCTGTGTAATGTTTGTGTTCCCACCTGAGGGTGAACTGTTCCACTGTCGAGTCTGTCTTCATGTAGACGCCAAATGACACCATCCTTCCGCGGCGTATGGGACTGGGCGGAATCACAACCTCCACATTCTCATCCAGTCTCAGTCGGTCTCCTTTAGCTGAAACCGGGCCCACAGACATCGCTACAGAGCCAATCTTCTGAAAGTCCTGCAGTCCTCCTTCCACCAGGGTGCTCCACGGTCCCCCCAGGCCCAGTCCTAGCCCCCCAAGCGGACCCACATTTGGGCTTTTCCATGGTTCATTTACAATAGAAGGGCATTCTGGACCTAAGCCATCTGCTGGTAAGATGGAGAAGTAGATGTCCAGGGAGGGGAGGGCCACTTCAGGAGGACGTCTTCTCACTTGTGGAGGTGTGAACCAAGCTGGGGGGATCTCCAGACGCACCACACAAACACCAGATTTTTCCAGCAGCCGGCAGCCAGCCGAGGGGGAGGATTCAGTGGGGTCTCTCACGGCGATAGCGCGCACACATGGGAGCAGGTTCAGAGGGATGGGCTCAGGCTCATCCCAGCGCCGCCCCACCAGGTAGAACAGGACCTGGGACACAGCGGACACAGAGGTAATACAGCTACAATCAAGTCTATATCCTATAATCTATGAGGGTTTTATTATTGTGAACTACAGGTGCTACGTATCATTAGATTATTACATCCAGGTTCAGTGTTCATCATTATACACACTCAAGATGGCAATAAAATAATCTTAAGCATCTGACTAAAACTGTGAGTACTAGATACAAAAACATTTTTAAAAAGCTGGTTTGTGATTTCAGTTTGTATGAAAATTCCTTGCATGCAAAGACACTATTCTATATTAGTAATGACTTTGTTAATGCATACAACTGTATGCTGTATATTCACTATAATTTTCCTTATCACTCTACTGTATAATTTTTCCAACAATTGGCCATTTCCCTAATACCTGTATCCACGGCCGTGTAGACCCGACTTTTGACATTACGATGTGACCTTTCACCCTCCAGTTGAGTGTCACCTGATTGGTTACAAGGCTGAGATGAGGCGGGGCTCCCTGCAACAGCTCCACTGGGATTGGCTGTTCGGCGCTCAGGTTTGAGTAGCTGCAGTTTACTATGGGCAGAGAGTGGGGCGCCCTCACACCGGCCCCCAACTGGTGGAGGAAGAACGGCTCTGTACGCGATGAGAGGCTGCCGTTCCTCATCACCTCCTGATTGGCCTCTCGCAGGAAGAAGGCGGAGTCTGCTCCAGTCAGCTGGCACTGGGCTGGGAGGTAGGTGGGCAGGGCGGAGGAGAAGCGCGGCTGTGGGGGGTCCTGACCTGGTCCAGAGCCCCCTCCTGCTGCTGCTACTGCCACACTCTGGAACACTGAGGAGAGAGGAGGGGGAGGAGAGGGAGAGCCCAGGTCAATCAAATATATTAATGAACATACAAATAGGTGTAGCTAGATAGATACATGGTGAATATTTGTAAATGAAAACTGAGAATATAATCGATATTAAGAAAAATGGATGAACAAAAGGGTTGAACAGAAACTTTCAGTATAATCTTCTCAGCAAATAGGTGATGTTCCTGCACTTGAGTGTTTATTTTTACAGTCCTTTCACTTTCAGTGCCGTTCTTGAAGCTCAGCCAAGTAGAGATGCACTGATCCAGCTTTTTCTATTCCAATACTGATGTCGATACTTTGGCTTTAAAGGTCCACTGTGTAACTTTTGCCTACCTTCTGCATTGAATATTGAGTTTGTGGGTAATAACTTTTTATGTTTATAAAACATTGCTTTCAGTTTAAATGTATAAAAGATTGCTTGATCACAAAAGTCTTTAAATCTTACATTTATTTTTCCTACTTGATGATATCATTGCATTTTGTTAATTTTGCTGTACAATTTTCATGTTGCTCAAAACTATTATACAGAAACATGCTGCGTGATATCTATGGAGTGCACAATTAGTTCAGCTGTGTATAATGTAAAACTTAATCTGCTATTTTGTTAATAAACCAGTCATAACACAGCAGCAACACTCTGTCACTGACCTGTGAAATGAATTGGCTGTGTGCACAATGTAATCTAAATACAGGCGTGCATATCTCAGCTTTTCCCCATAAATTCACACATGCATTACGAGCTGACACAGGCGTACGCCACAGTGCACCACATTTCCACACTCTCCCTACAACAGAGGATATGGGCGTAAACACATCGCTGCTAAGAAGTCTGTGATTGTGAATGTGATAGCCTCAGCAACCCACAGCACCCGGCCTTAATGTATAACACATTTTAAATCCTCCATTCAAAACGCATTACACCGCCATGCACTGTATATATATTTATAGGGATGGCTTATTGCTCTTTGGGAGTTTCTTTCCATACATTTACATGCAGTTATGCTATTGCAAACAATATTGTGAATGTGTAGGTTGTCATCACAGGAGTTTTTGCCATTGCATCTCATTTTCTAAGGGCAAAGGAGGCCACAAGGTTCCTCACTTCTCAGACACTTGTTATTCCTTTGATGCTAGACTCAGCATTATGTTCTACAAGGTATTCATGACTTGTAAACTGTAAGTGTCTCAGTTAATACATCCCAGAAAGACTATGAATAACAATGTCACATATCCATAAGTACGAGCATCCATACTTCTTTTACAGATTAGTCACTGTAGTTTTGAACAAAGCCTAAATCAGTAACAATGTCTGCTAGATAGTAAGAAAGCTTCCCTGAAGGAGGCGATTTTAAAGAAGTTCATGCAAGTTCAATGATAGTAAAATATAAAAGTGTATCCTTTTTACAAGAAAGGCAAAAGTGGTTAGTGCTACACTCACAGCAAGAAGTTCATGGGTACCATTCCCTGGCCACACAGAGCATATCTGAGTGGAGTTTGCATCTGTGTCTTTTCTGGGTTTCCTCAACCTCAACAACATGCAAGTAGGTTGACCCAAAGTAGTTCAAGACAAAATCTCCATCTTCTGTCCAAATAAAGCATTTAAATAACATTACACATTAAGCATCTAGAGCATAGATATCAAATCAAGTTTCACTTCTGAAAGGACAGGTTTGATTAGGTTAGTTTTATTTTTAAATCCCACCTGTCTCATGCATCTTGAGGAAATATCTACATTCAAAACTTGCTTTACATCCTTGCCATTGTCTTGGGAAATATTTAGTGCATGTGGATTTTGAAGAAAACAATTTCAAAATGTTACCAACATTTGAGGCCAAGCAGACGGATTTCCATTATGACACCCTGAGGACCCCATGGTGGCTCAAACCATGCACAAACACCAAAGTGGGACAGTGCGTTCATGTGCTGCAGCGTGCGCCCACGTCCTGGGGTACCCGAGTGTGAAAATATAATGAGGGAGGGATGGCGTGGCGCAGTCTGGGGCGAGGCATACTGAGGCAAAACTTCACAAAAAATAATAGCAGTGAAATAAAGAAATAGCTCATAGAAACATGGATAAACAGGCTGGGTTTGGTTATGGGGCAATGGCCATGGACGAATAAGTTAAGGCAGGAAAGAGGAGACAAGGGAGCTGAAAGGGTGAGAATGGAAGAAGGGAAGTGTAGCCTTGGAATGACACACAGAGAAAGGAGGGAATAGAAAAGACACAGGACAGATTGGAATTTTTGCAATTCACACACTGACTGCTGCATCTATTTGCAAACTTGTTTAAGGTCTGAAAGTTTCAGAGTATATGCTGGGACTCGGGGGTGACAGCAGTGAGGGAACAGCGTGTTCATACATCTGCTCAATTTATCTGGGTAAGGTGGAAGAAATCATGCATAGGTTTGGTGTGTATTTAGTTTAAATTGAAATAATGTTCTTATTTTGGAGGAATTAGCAAAGGAAAGACAACTTCTGTTAACTGGTTGAACTGTGATTTATGTTGCTATGGTCACTGGTCAGCAATTATGAATGCCCTCTTTAGTTTGTTGTGACACGTTTTTTATAAAACAACAAAACCAAAAGAGGTGTGAAGATGTTTTTGTTTGGGGGTACGTCATTTGCTTGTTTCTATAGATATGTTATTGCTTTGCCTGGAGTGTTCCACATTATGACATTAAACAGCTCTACCTTCCATTTATTCAACTATACATGGTTTTATAGCTATAAACTACCTAGAGAACACGCATTCTGACTGTGAGCGAGGCTGCCTCTTCACAGATCTGACCTGTAACTTGGTTTGGTTTTCTTCTCCATGAAAATAGAAAGGTTAAGTACCATACTGTGAACCATTCCAAACGAAGAAATAACATCTGCATCTTTTCCACCAGAAAAGTTATACATTGCACCTTTAATGTGTAATCTTGTCACTTTAAAAAACACATTGACAACCTCAAGTATAGTTGATAATACATTCACTCCATCCACAGAGTCTGTCCAATGTTAAAACAAAGTAGGGTCATAGCACATCATGCATATTGAAATGTTGCCAACATCAATTTTCACTGTGGTTTATAATCGGGTGAGTGACAGGTAGGTCGTGTGGTCAGATACATCAGCACTTTAGCAACTTCTGGACTCTAATCAGCAGGACTTGTCCTTGAGATGTTCGGATGATGTGTATGTGTCCGTGTGTGTTTGTGTGCATGCATGTGTGTTTGTGTGCATGCATGTGTGTGTGTGTGCTGTGTGTGTGTGTGTGTGTGTGTGTGTGTGTGTGCGTGTGTGTGTGTGTGTGTGTGTGTGTGTGTGTGTGTGTGTGTGCGTGTGTGTGTGTGTGTGTGTGTGTGTGTGTGTGTGTGTGTGTGTGTGTGTGTGTGTGTGTGTGTGTGTGTGTGTCCACAGGAGTCTTCTGAAGCATATGTCCCAAAGCTGGACAGGGACCTCCAACAGCTGACACACAATTTACACCCAAATCTGCTCAGACACAGGACTGTCTCCTGCAGTTCACCCACCCAAAGGCAAGTAATTATTTATATTAATAATATTCATTCAGTCTTTTATTAAATATGCTTGATTTTTGTGTTATATTGAAAATGTGAAAAAAGATTAGGCTCATTTGAAACAGTTTACAGTTTGAATACAAACTTATTCCTCACTTTCCTATTAGCATCCTTAGAATTACATACCGTAGTTTTTTTGCCTGCGCCTAGAAGCCATCTAAAATGGCCAATAACATTACTACTATGACTTTAGGCCTACTATATGAATGAATCAACATACTGAAATTTCTTTGCATATTTTAGTTTATCCAGTGAAATCCTGCCACAATAAAAGTCATGTTGAAAACTCATTTAAATTATGAATCACTGTGATTTCACGGACATTAAGCCAACATTTGTATCTTCTAAAATAATCAAAACATGAATTTGAATACAATTCAAATATTGTATTCACCATTCTCCCATACTGTGCTTATTTTGTATAAACCAAAATACTTCAGCATAAACGATTAGTAAATTTATGAATGATTATTACAACCACATGTCCAGAGAGAGTGGATATGAGTAATAACAGTAGTCTGACTAACATTACGCCATGTCCTCTTGTAGCAGGTTTGAGCCTCTGAAATTTGGCATCTCTACTCTGGTATGCCATTGGCTACCATTAGAGCTGGCATGGCCCTCAGTCCCTGGCATCATTATCTTGGCACGGAGCAACCACAACAGGAGTCCATGCCCGCTGTGCCCTGCTGCGGCTAGCGTCTGTGTCAGCTTTCATAACATAACTGCCCATACAATGAATGGTAGAGCATCTCTGTAAAAAAACACTATATTACTATGAGACAGGACACAGTGATAGTGTGAAGTATGTGTTTGTGTGTGTAAAATTGGACAGGCCCGGAGCCAGATGCACAGAGATTTGACAAGGCCCATCTGTGATCCTTCTTCCCAAAAATGTCCATTCGGCTCTTTATCCCAGTCCAAACACACAGCCAATAATGCAGGCACAGTGGAGCGTGTAGGACGGATGAGCCACACTGCTGCAGATGGGGAGGGCTCAGGAGAGATACTGAGGGGATCATGGGGCTACTGCTTTTTTATGGGGTCGCATGCTGGACACACTACAGGTACACTGGACTGGTGAGGCATGCTCCTTATTCCCTATAGGACTGAGTGGTTCAATAAATATTAAACTATTGACTTTCATCATTGCTGTAGGGAATATGACAAAGTAAGTGAAAAAGGTCAAATTACATGACTACAGTTGTGTCCTGAAAAAGCCTCTATTTAGTTCAATTCAAAGTAGTATTCATGTCAAACCATGAATCCTGGATTTTACTTTTCATAAAAGCAGTGACTCATTGGTTAGAGCATTTCCCCACAAATCTGATGATTCAATCTTAGCTTTGACCATTGATCACTAATGTTGTGTCCTTGGGCAAGACACTTCTCTCATCTATATGATATGTGAATGAGGGGCAGGTGGTGGTCAGAAGGGCAGTAGTGCAGAGTGAGGTGAGGTATGAAAGCTGGAACAATATAATACAATATATTTTTTATTGTGTGCACAATTTATTTGTAAAGTTAGGGAGATTTGCGGTGTTTTTGTTGGAATATTGTAGAATAAGATTTGAGCTCTAGAGGGTTGAGAGACTTCTTTTGCTAATTATTGATTCACTCTGCCATTTATTTGTTGCAGCTCAGGCTTTTTGATGATACACTGTATTTAAAAATGGTTTACTAGGATTATCTTGCTTTATTATTATTGTGTCAATGGCATAAGTAGTTTAAATAACATCATTTATCACAGTATATCTCTGCACAGATAGTTTGTGCTTCAAAATATATTATGGTGATAAGCATAGGTGTGAATAAACACTTGACATTGCAAAGCCCTTGGATCAGCTGTAGACTCCATGAATATGTATGGCCTATAAAGTTCAAAGTCACGTGACAGATCATGTGGCACAGATCATGTATTTGTGATAAGTATAACACTGACATTTCAAGTTGAACTTTGGAATTGCAACATGTGAATCATTTCTCGTTGTGCTTCCTGCATCTGCAATTTGTTAACATTTTACAAAAAAAAATAAAAAATAGAAGATAAAAAGACTACAGTATCTCTTCGCGGGCGCTTCTTTCAAAACCTTTTTTTCCTTCTACACAGAACAAAATTGCAGCCACAATTTCACAAAAGCACACAAGGCAACGAAAAATCCATCATGGGAGAATTTCCTGTAAAGAATGAAGTCCATTGATCACCCAGATGGCACGCTATCTGAGGGAGATGGGAGCAGTGCAGGGGCTCAGACAGCGAGGGCAGATGTATAGAGAAGAGTCTGCAAGAAAGGAAGGAGGAGAGAGGGATGGAGCTTCTATTTCGGAGCGTAGAATTTATCATGAGTTCCAACTTTATTTTTGTGATCTGTACAAGTTACGTCACCTAACTTTTTCTGTCTTTTTCCTGTTATACTGGGATACCTACCTACATACTTAAAATTGCCAGAGAATACTGCAAGGCGCTGAGGTTGTAGCAGTTTTCCGATTCAGTTCACCTGATACTTCTCTTAATATGAATTGAACAACTCTTCCACATTTGTGTCCTTTCTAGACCTGTCACAATAACAACTTTTAGAGCACGATATATTGTTACATAAATATACTGTGATAAATGATAATATTGAAACTACTTTATGCCACTGCTGCAACAAATAAATAGCAGAATGAACATATAAGTAACCATATAAGTTAGTTATTCAACCCAAGCTTGAATATTATTGTATTACAACAAAAAAATACCCCAAATCTCCCCACTTTTACAAAGAATGTACACACAATAAATGCTGAGCTAAAAATATATTGTTCCAGCTGTATATATTTGCTGTAGTAAATATTGTGACAGGCCTAGTTCTTTCGCATTGTAGCCATTCCCTGGAGTCCCAGTGCTAAATTGCATTAAAAAGCTTTTTACACTGAAAAGACATTATGGAACTTTCTCCAACCACACTTTTCAGCACAAAGGTCTACCCCAACACCTAAGGCATCATCTTCAGTTTTATATCTATTGGCCAGACCAGTCTCCCCAAAATTGCTGAATCCAGGTCAAACTTTGTAACATGTGAATAAATGGTCATCAGGGGCCAATTAGGAGAACAAGGGCTGAGAATGAGCTCGATATCGCTCCACATTATGAAACGCGGTGCAATATTCAGGCAAGAAACAGCCCCCGTCTGGGAAGTTTTTAATGGAGCCATTTGTTAAAGTGCTGTTTAAGATGTGCAGCAAATTTAATGTTTGAGGAGGTTTGGAGTCTGGGAGTAATGGAGACTGGAGCTCCACAAGTTTAAAGATGCAGTTAACTGTAAGTGAATGTATATGGCACTATTATTAAATATCCTATGTTTGAATTTAAGGAAGTTCACTGTTGATAACTGGTCTGCAGAAAGAGTTAAAGGTGCACTATATAACTTCCAAGCAGGTGACCTTCAGATCTGTGAATAGGTGGTTGCAATTAGAGTAAGAAAGTATTCTGAAGGTATTTTTAACCTTGAAAATACATGTATATGCATGAAGGCTACAGTAATGCTGTACCAATAAAGCTATAGCATCTCTATAGACACAAGTATAGGTGGCAGACCCCAAAGAGAAAACTTATAAAGGGAACTGTTTATGCTTTGTTTGCTTTGCTTTGTTTTTATTCCATATTTGAGAACTTTCTCTACTTTTATATTGTAGCACCTAAATATACATTTCTGAGCAAATATATGGGGCTGTGGGTCTGCAAAAACACAAATGAGAGAAATATTCCTTTTCCATTTATTCTTATAAAATATCTGTCAAGCAACTGACCTCAAATTAACTTTCTCCTCCATTGGGAAAAAAGAAAGGTATCACAATTTCCAATCTTCACTCTTTGATAACACTGTCATGTTCTTTTTTTCATCTGATCTGTGAGAGTTAAATCAAAAGAAACAACATTTGTATTTAAACCATATCAAAGCTCTTCTAAGGCTTGCTTTGTCAGATGAAGATACTGTTCAACCTTAACTTGAGGATTCTCGACCTCTTTTTATGAAATCCTCTGAGAACAATGTCTAACACACACATACTCACACACACACACACACGCTTATGCGCACAAACGCACTACCACACACATGAACATGTTGATGGATGTTTCTGTCATTTCTGGAGTCACAATTCCCCAGAAACAGGCTGACCACGACGCGCCTCCTGAGCCCCCCTCACATCGCCCCGATTGGGCCCTTCCTGATCTATCTGTCTGCTGCTCTTTCTCCATTTGGGGGGCTTTGCTGCATTAGCTCGAGCGTCTCCCGCCATGACCCTGTGATTCCTTACATCTTTGTCATTACACCGATCCCACAGGGAGGTCAGCCAGACAATGTCACAACTAATCATTTTATATCAATCATCTGCTATAGCACCAACTTTGTCTTGTAGGTGCCAAATTTTCATTATCTGAAAATATATGAGAAGTGGGAGAGGGGGTGGGGGATGCAAAAAATATTAGCTAAGGTTAGGGCGGAAATGATTAATCAACAAATTGTAACTAGTCAGCTATAAAAAGCAATCCTACTTTGATAAATCGTTATGGTATTTGGATTCTGGACAATATAGACAAATACCAGTAAAACAAAAAAAATTACTATAAAGAACATTTTACATACAAATGCCATTCAAATCCAACTTTATTTTAAATCTAAAATCATTACAAGAATCCTGTACCCCAGTTGAGAAACACTGATTTGTGTTAGAGAAAAAATTGTCAGGGCTGTACACTTGTTCAAATGAAGTCCAAATACAGACTTTACACAAACTATTATAAACCAAAGACTGAAAATTAATCAAAACAAGTGTACTTTGTTTACCTCAAGTTTGTTCAAATGTCTATGTATGATGTTGAATAGAAGCTCCTAGAAATTATATTCTGTAAAAATACAGTGTCATAAGTGAATGGTTATACAACAATTCACAAAGAAAGTGCATGACTGAGTTATGAGCACCCTGAACTAAGATAAATTACATTGAGTTCACTTACTAGTTTCACCATCAGAAGTCCAAGGCACGATGTCTTCTCAATGATCTGCCCTTAAATGAATTTCTTTGTTTGTAAAAGTATGCATGTATAAAATGGTGGTTGGTAGATGCAAAAATCAGTCATAGTCACAGTGGACACAATTATTTCAGTAAGTTAAAATTTATACTTCCAAATGAGTACACATGATTTCATACATAGTTTTACAACTCATGTCTTTTGACAACCTCCGACATTAGAAATTTCAACACAGGCAAATTTCAAACTAGAGGTCCAGACACTTTGAGGAATTCTAGCATGAAGTTATAGACATGAACTAAATGCCAACAAAGGCCAGAACAGTTCTGGTTTCTTTGGGTGAAAGTGTGAGAGCCTGTTGTGGAGCAAGGGGTGGCTACACTTCCAGGAGAATGTGAAGAGCAGTTTGAGCTGGTCATGAGCACAGTGAGAAGGAGGACAGGTTGAAGAGCACTCTGGAGCACACATCACACACAGATGCAGACATAGGCCAGTGCACAGAAACAAATACAAGTCAGCTTCCAAACAAAAGCCCGTTTAAGAGTTGGACCTGGATCTCCTGACTAGAATAGTGACAAAAGGATAAATCCACAGTCTTAGTACCATTCAATTCTATCGTTCACTGGGCCAGAGCCAGGCAGCCAGTGTAAAGCTGCTTAGAAAGAGGCTAAAGAACTTGTAGTTTCAGCAAACCTAATGGACCAATATAGAAACGAAGTGTTGCAGGAAGGCAGTTGTTGGATTGAAGACAAGCTCTAAAACCAATCCAATCATCATCACGTTTATAAAATGGTCATGTGACTTCTAAGATCCATAAGTTGTTGAAAATTCCTTTATATTGTTAGAATTCTTTAGTTCCTACATAACTGGAGCTTGGGTTTCCTGAAACCAAGTGTATGAAAGTGCCTGCTAAAGCTGTGAAACCAACTGATCAGCACTAACATAGATATTAAAAGGCTCATATTATACTATTTTCTGATCTACTTTATAATGTTGTTTTCTCATGAAAAGTATACCTGGAGTTGTGTTCTGTTTCATTCACACGTTTCATCTATGAGAAAAGAGAAAACACTTTGTTCCACCTTGTGATAGCATGTGGTAATACAGGAAGTGAAATTAGGATAATTTCAGATGTAGAATTGCCAGTCTATACTGAACAAAAGATAAAAGGGACAAATTAACTTGAAAATGCCCACTTCATGACATCACAAGGTGGAACAAAGAATTTTGAACTTTGGAGATATATAGGCAAACTAATAATAAAGAATTGTTCAAACTTGTGTGAATTCAACAAAACACAACTCCGGATATGTTGATAACCACGCTGCCTTGGGTTGCAGGTTTGATTCTCAAACTGGATAAAGAACACTTTAGTCTGTATGCTTCACCTTGAACGTGAACTATCCTATACTTGCTCAAAATGAATGATTTCACCTCAAAGGTTAAAATAGAGAGAATGATTTTTTTCTTATTTGTTATAATGTCTGACCAAAGTTCTATGATAAAGAAAGTTTTAGGGGTCTCCAATCTCAATCACAAATCGCCTTGACTTCAACAGGAGCCAAAATGATCCATGGCAAACACGAAGGGCAATCATGATCGGGGGAGGTCAGACGCGAAGAGAGCAGGCGAGGACAGGAGGAGTGGACAGTAAAAAATGGTAGGAGAGGATACAAGAGGTAATGGAGACAAATGGAACGATGAACTGAGGAAATGTACAGCGAGAGAAAGGGGACAAACAAGAGTGTGTGGTTAGAAAACAAACGCAACTATGTGTCTTACATGAGCCTTAACAAGATCCATCCCTTGCATGTTTGACCTTTGTAGTAAAAGGGAAGAGGGAAGCATGTCGTCAAGGCTAATAGGAGGCATTATGTGCACACTACACACACACAACAGGGGGCCTAACCCGCTATGGCACGGGCTGTGAACATGCGTCATTAATGGAACAGATCCCAGGGAAGGAAATGAATGAACCCTATGAAAAAAACAGTAAGACGAAAAGGTCTAACATGAGTCAGTTGCTTAACTAATCCAACTATGATTTCTGAGTTTAGCTGTGAATAATTTGCATAGTAGAAAGAAAAAATTAGAAAATTTAACAGTCAAGGAATTGAAAAGACATCCTTCTACCACGTGTTTTTTATTATCTTGAAAAACATGCATTCTTACTGAGTGGGCTCAGCTCCTCACAGATCTGACCTGTAACTTGGCCTAGTGGTGTCACCTGCTTGTGATAGATGTGTCTAATGCCATATTGTGGAGCATTCCAGGAATAGCAATAACACCTCCATGGAGACAAGCAGGTGACACCACCCTGCACCAGAAAGTCAAAGGGATGAGCATAACTACTGTCATTGTGCTGTCCTTGGATGCACCTCAATTTTACTGACCAACCACTGCCTAATTGTATGACACTTCAAAGATGTTTCTAGGATTTCACAGATCCAGCTTTTTCAGTTCCAATAACAAGTGTGATACTATAGCATTTATTTTCTTTATGCAAAAATTAAATAAGACAAAATCAGTCCAAATGTGTTATGTGTGGTTATTTATCCACTACAGAACAGAAATATAACCACTGCTGACTCTACTGCTGATGAAACAACAATTATCAACCTTACACCTTAAAAACAGAGAGAGCCTTTTTTGCTTAAACATGTCCTTTACAGTTACCTCCAGGGTAAGTACATCAGACCTGTTACATTGTGCTACTGTGCATCGACCATCTAATTGCAACCCATTGATTTCTACTCAGACAAAATGCCACTGCTCTCCAAGCCCGTTATTACACAGGCTTTCCTAAAGGTTGGCCAAGTCTTGATTGCTGCATCAACATGCCCCAAAACCACTCACACATGATCAAGAACGCGTTGGATGTCAGCAACAATCGTAGCTTTGAGGATGACATCTTAAAGGCTCCATATTACACAGTTTTCAGATCAATGTTATAATGTTGTTTCCTCATCTAAATCCTACCTAGAGTTGTGTTTTGTTTCAATCACACATGTTTAGCACACAAACTCTGCATATTTAGGCCGAGTTCTTCTTTTAAACAGAAAACACTGTAATGTTGTAATTCAAGAAGTGCTCCACTGTGTTTTCAAACTCTGTATACCTTCACTAGAATAAGTTGAATTATTTCAGGCCTGGAAATGCCAGTATCTACTAATAATAAAGAGTTACTCAAACATGTGTGAATGAAAGAAAACACAACTCCAGGTATATATTTGATGATGCAATAACAGTGTAACATGTGGATTTTGATTTACTGAGCATTGATGGTCCACCCACCTAAAAATTCATGCATGAGAATAATAGAGAGTCAGAAACTAGTCACAGTCAAATACATATTTCATCTTCTAAGAATCTGAAAATTAAACTGAAAAATGCAATAAGTCAATAAAGACCTTTTGTGATTCTAATTTGCTTCACAGTGCCTTCAGTACATTTTATCTACTCGCATACTAAAGCCTCTTATGTGTTTACATGTGTAATCTGGTGGGGCAGATCTGCTGTGTGCTGATTGGTCTAATTAGTGAGAAGTTGTGAGTAATCTGACTGATGTTCTAATAAGAAAGGGATTATCAGATTGACAGTGATGGCTTCTCTTGTTTTGTTTGGCTACATTCAACCACTTTCAATTCCACTGGTCTCCTCGGTTTCATCCAACACTTTTTATCTTTTCTCAACTCTTCCCTGTTGTCGTGAGTCCCTTATTCCCTGTTTATCAGTCATTGTCTGCACTGCTGCTATCGATCTCTACGGAGGCCACATGAGGACAAACTTTATTAACTCTGACAGGTGCAGGTATTTTATTGTTGCATCCTAAAACAGCAGCTTGGATTTCACAGTTTGTGAAGCACCAACATGATCAACTGCTTATTTATTTGTGGTTGTAGCAAAAGTTATGATCACTATAGAAACGTATACAAACACCTGTCAATGAGAGCAATATGAGCACTCAAATCAGAAGCGCAATTTGAGTTGGCACAATTGTCAAATCCCAAAGACTATAATTATTTTTCACAGAATTCCTCTTTTTTATAAATAAAATATAGGGGTATCAATACAATCTTTGCTGTGCCTGTAGTTTTAATTGTTTAACCTGCCCAGGGAATACAGAAATACAGATGGAAACTAACTTGAGCTAAATCTGGTCTAAAGCATCTCTTCTTTTATGAGATGAATGTGTTTATTCATTTTCTTAACAACATTCCATGGTACACAGGGTCCCTGTGTAAACGTGTTTTGAAATGCATGGGATTCTTGAATTAGTTTATCATTCATATTTCATATTTCAGTCTTTTATCATATTTTAATGCTCCTGGAGTTGTTTCAAATGTGGACTTTGAGCAGAGTTATATTTTTTAATCATAAATTGCAAAACAATCACAGTTGCAAGAACTGTGCGGTAAATATTAGATATTTTTCCTCCCGTCAGTGCACCTTTGTAAACTAACTTCTATGACAACTTCCATGAGATGCTGATGAATCAGTCTTCTCTTTGCCCAGTCCATTGCCTCGACTTTTGGGACAAATTGTTCACTTGCATTCAAACATGTCCCACCTTGTAACTAGTGCTATTTTAAGGCTCAAATTTGTGATTTCCTTTGTTAGTGGTTGTGCTGCCTAATCGGTGTACAGCCCCAAAGACTCGCGGCTCTTCAAATCTCCTTTTACAGGTGGATCTTTGACTCACGGGGGGCATTATTAGCAGTAATTGTCCCCTGTTTAACTGTGACATTTCATAGGGAAAATGTGTGTCTTGAATGTCACGTAGCTTCGAGCCCACACACTTTCTATTCATTCCCTTAACAACATTCCCCTCAACCTTTCACCAACATTGACCTTAAGTGCGCGATAAACCTTTAGCACCATTTTTTTTCACCCTTTCTCCCTGTTCCTGGCAATCTCACTCCCTCCCTCTCTCTCTTTCTATCTCTCTTGTTGGATTCGGCGTTCATCATCACCTCCTTAAGGTCATGTATTGAGCGAGCAGCTGCTGGAGTTGCTTAGGAGGTGTGAACCAACATTGCACATTAGCATGTTTGGTGTTGATCCTTTGTCACCTTCTGTCTCTTTTTGTCTATACTTTTCCATTGCAGCCTTTTGGTATAACAATATCACAGCAAGTGCAGGCTATATGTTAACTAAAACAACTTTAGCTTTTCATAAAAGAAAACTGACACAATAACCCTAAAGCAAGCTTATATCCCAAAAACCCTTCTAAATCTACAATATTGTTAAAAAGCATGTGTTGCAATAAATAAATAGCAGAAAGACTTTAGCACTTAGTTTGCATCTGTAATTAGACACTTGATTGATCTGCAAGGTAAATTATTTGGACACAGTAGTAGATAATAATAATATAGTAAGTATATATTAAAGTAAATGTACAAGTAAAATTATAATATATAAATATAGTAATACAAATATATGTGCTCTATATACAAGAGTTAAGTCGGGTGTACACTGTGCGATTTTTGGCCCTGAGCCGATTTTTTACTCATGCGACTATTTTGGAGATCAGGCCGAGTTTTGGCTTAATCGTGTGTCGTGCTTCATGTATACATGAGGTAACGAGCGCCGCCTCTCGTGAGGGTTTCTCTCTGTTGAAGATCATTCGTATAGTGTGAGAACATGAATCGTCAGCTGTGAACTTTTAAACCCTGCGATTTGGTCGTAGAGTTTGAGCTGGGATTGAGTGAAACAATCGAAAATATCACAGTGCATGTCCGACATTAGTTATTAATTCAATGTTTTATGGGTGAAAATCAAACCATATAACCAAAACATTAACTAAAAATTTCTAGTGCAAATAAAATGTACACACAATGCATTTTGACCCCGCAAAAACATTGTTCTAGCATTCATATATTGACTGCTAAGCCGATATAGTCATTATGGTGACAGGCCTATACATGTATTTATTTACTGTTCATTATGTGACGGAAGAAGCAATAGTATGGCTAGGGAGTTGGTGGTTTCCTCAATGT
The DNA here is from genome assembly GCF_026225935.1 of Boleophthalmus pectinirostris. Lineage (NCBI taxonomy): Eukaryota > Metazoa > Chordata > Actinopteri > Gobiiformes > Gobiidae > Boleophthalmus > Boleophthalmus pectinirostris. Next base: position 22,181,068 of record NW_026571353.1, on the reverse strand, counting down.
AATCAAACCCAAACAATTACTCTTTCAATACATTTGCGAACCAGCCAATAGTTAAATGCAAAACACAAGATCCTAAGCCAAATGAGATGGGGTTTTACATTGCAGGAAGATTGATTAAACATAATGGTAGAAGGTGCTTAACAGCTGGGATCTATAGCTAATGCAAGATTTGACTAGACGCCGAATAAAAGGAACATTTATTAGCAGTTGTCACAATTGTCTTATGACTCAATTACCGAAAGCTACATTTTGTTCCATATTATAGGAGGCATCAGTTACAAAACCAATCTGCTCTTGTGTTTATTAGCCTTAATAAAGCATCCTTCGGAAACACAAAGAACACAATATACTTTTCATTCTAGTTTCTCATTACATTCTCTTACTCTGACAAATAGCAAACTCTTGTCTCTGCCCACAGGCTCAGGTGCTCGGCCAAATCAGGTTCACTTCCCCATTCAACTTTTTTACAAAAATAAACAAATAAAACAGCTCTTGGCCATGGCTTGTGTCCTTCTGAAAAAGGCCAGAGGAGTAGACTTATTTACAGGCACATCTCACTAGTCTATGATTGTGATAACTCTTAATTCCCACCCCAAAGGCCTAATTACCAACGCAAACACAGTCAAATACCCCCCAGAAGTTGTTTAATAAGTAAAAGTGTGTCCTCTTTGTTTGTTCCAGAGCTCACCCAATGTTTTATCCAATTATGTACTAATGAGAATTTTGTGTAGATGCGTTAAATCCCTACCTTTCATGCTGTGATAGAAATTAGTTTTTGTTATTTTTTTTTTTCTTTTCTTTTTTTAAGAGGCATTTTTGTGTGTGTGTACGAACTCAAACTAAATGAATACAATGCCACGCCATCGCTAAACAAATCGTACTTGGTTTATTCAAATGGAGTTTAAATGTGTTATACCACAGGGAGCAGCTCATTAGTGAAGCAGTTTATGAAGTTCATACAAAGCTCCATGACTGTTTGAATTGTGATTAACAATTAGCAAATTAACAGCAGACGTGTCATAGCTTTTGCTGTGTTCAAAATAGATGTGATCTTTTGCAGAAGTCCCTTAGTGGATGTTAATGGAGACTGTGCTACCGACTATGATTATATTGTTACTATATTTACCATGCCTTAGCAGCTATTTTATTGCTTTTGAAAAGCACAAATAAGAAATATGAAACTACCGAGAACATAAAAGCTATTGCTGGGTACCAATTTAGTTAAATGGGGCCAGCATCTCAACAGTACTTTTTAAATTTCTTATGTTGCTTATAAGCACATAAAACAAAATAAACTTCATACTTTTCTATTAGGCATATTTTTACTCTGAAAAACTTTAAAGGTCCTATATTATGTATAATTGACTCTTGAGTTTTAAGCCATATAAGCATGCTGTTACCTCCTCAAAAACATACCCAGAGTTGTGTTTTGTTTCAGGGTCCGTTTACATGAGAATGTTTCCGGGTAAAAACAACAACATATTTTATCGTAAGTGCTTTTTGTTTAGACGGTGACAGTGTTTTTGGGGCTTAAAAATTAAAAATCTGAAACCACCTTCCAGAGTGGAAAAGTTAAATACGTTCTGCTGTAGCTTTTCCATCTACACTGCCCAAGACACCAAAATCTGGTCAGTTCTGCTCACATCGCGTACGTGTTTACCCACATACATACAGTATCAGAACCAAACATGTCATATCATCCCTATGCGTTGGACCTTCTAGCTACTCTGGCAGCACTAAAAAACTTACAGGAGGCATCCCAACAAATGTACAGAATCTGCAGAGATACTATTAGTGAACAGAGAAGGATCTGCAGTTACCTCTGTCAAATTCTGGATGCACCAGTTCGTCGCAGGCATCACCATATGGACACAGATTTCCTCCCAAAAACGCTTGTCTAAATACGGAATAAAAAGTGAAGATGCAACGCCACTTTTGCATCTTCTGTTCAGACCGTCATCGTATAAACGTAGCCTCATTTTTACATTCACCCATCAGTGGAGATTTACAATTTCAGGGTTGAAACCATCCAAAATTATTCTAGTGAAGATGTATGGAGTTTAAAAACACAGTGGGGCACTTCCTGAATTATTACTTATTCTGTTTGAGAGAAGAACACAGCTGAAATATGCAGGATTTGATGTAGAAACAACATTTGGACATTTGCAGTGAAAAAACACCGTAAATAAGCTGTTTTTTTAATCACACACTATTGACAGCTCTTGGGTTTATTTTTGTTGACCCTCAAACTTCCTGGTCCACGCGTTCCTGCAGACACTTGGTAATTGCCCGATATGCAGATAACATCACCTATATGTCACAGGGTGCACCTTGAAATAATTATGGTAATGATTAATTATTTACACAGTAGAAGAAGAGCAGATGAGGACACAGTGTCATTGGCTCTGTCCCGGGGGCTATAACAGGCGGACATACACGGAGCAAATCACCAAAACTTGACAACTGGATGGTCACTACAACACAAAGTCATCCTCATCTTATTTATTTATGTTGACTATTTGAGCATACATTATAATAATATTTAAACATTCACATAGCTTTTTCCCCTCTGCCCTTCTAAAATTAGTGCCTGCATTGACCATTCATCCATCACCGTGGCTGTTACCTGTCAAAGTGCCTCAATCATGGTGAGGGATGGACTTCTCCGCACACAGACGTTCATAAAGAAGTCATACCTGTGCATAAATTCTGTGCAGCCACGACCAGAATACAAATGGTGACCTCCGGTGTCTGTCAGAGCCTGATACAGAAGAAATAGATGCAACGTTTTACTGTCCCATCCCAAAGCACTGCCCCCGGCCAGTCTCACTCACCACTGAAATTCAAACTGCCACTCTATTTCACAAAGTTTCATATATTAAAGGTATATTGTGTCACTTTTCTAGTAGAACATCTGTCACCTGCTTGTCTCCATGGAGATGCTATCGCTCTGCTTGAAATTTAAAAATAGCTATTCTTTTTGTAAGAAAAGAGCCTTTGATTACATGCTTTACATATTATGGTTACTTCCTCAGAAGCGTCACATGATGAGGCGATGATGTGTCTTATAGGCTGCTTTACATGGTTTTGTTTGCTTGAATGTTTCACGGTATGGCATTCAACTTATCTAACTCCATGGAGTTAAAGAGAAAAGCTACACAATAAGAAGGCATAGGCATTTTCATAGCAATAAAGGCCTCTGATTGAATTAAATAATTTTAAGTATCCTATGTTCATTTGGCCATTTTTGTTGTATAATTTCCATCGTATTTATATTTGCTTCTACAAGCGATTGAGGTTTCTGTAGAGTTTTCCAGTACAAAAATGTGCTATAATAAAATAAGACATTAGCAGAACACTGAGTTAAGTGCCTTGGTGGTAGTCTAATGAAATCATAGAGTCCATAGAGTCTTGGAATTTAACCAGGAGAAAGAAAATGCCCAATATTAACCTAAAAATACTTCATTATTTAAAGGTGCATTGTGTAACTTTTTCTTGTAGAGACTCTGTCAAATGCTTTATTCAGATCTGTGGAGAAGCAACACCACTCACAGTTAGAATGCCTGCTTTTCTAGGTATTTTTGAGCTATAAAACCACCAGTAATTGAATAAATGCAAGGTAGAGCTGTTTAATGTCTTACTGTGGAACATTCCAGGCAAAGTAATGACATCCCCACAGAAACAAGCAGGTGATGGACCCCTAACCAAAAAGTTACATAGTGCAGCTTTAACTAAATCAACTTCCATCCATATAACTAAAATAATTTGAGATGTGTGTCTGAGGCAAAACCAAATGCCAAACACAAAAGTCTACAGTAGTTTAAATGAGGTTAGTTTTACCGGGTGCAATCTAAAACCCATTGCATGTTTTGGCATTGTCTGTGTGGGGGCCGCAAAAGGTTAATCTTGTTGTATAGAAATCAAATGGATCAGGATAGCTTTGCTCTAAAGAGAAACATGGATAACCAAATTATACATGACATATCGACCGCTCCCTCTGTTGCGTGAGCTAGCATGGCCATCTCGTGCTCATAAATCCTCATTTGGTCTCATACAGTAGGTCTGGCTGCCTTTTGAAAGGGCTCAATTACAGTGGGGAAATGTAATAGTTAACATACAGTGTTAAGCAATGGGCAGGGTGCAGGTGTGAAATGCAATAACCCATGATAGTATATTCTATCTTTATTATGTCTAATGTTTTGAAATAGAAATAACAGATAGTTTTTATGTCCTGCACTGTAAAAATGGCTCTTTTCCTACATTTTATTACAAACAATTCAAGCCTGATATACACAAATGTCTATGTCACAATAATGGCGTAATAAACAAATAAAAATATAAACATTTTAATATTATATCTCAATATTTTCATGTAAGATAACATTTACAGTCAGATATACAGGTCAATAGTGTGTAAAAGATAGTGTTGTAGTAAAGATCGCATTAATCGAGACCAAGACAAGTCCGAGACAACATGGTCCCAAGATCGAGACCTCTGAGGGTCCAGACCGAGACAAGACCTAGACTTTTAAAGGTCGAGACCGAGACAAGACTGAGACCACGGCCTATCAAGACCAAACTGAGAACATCTTTGTCATTTCCAACATTTATTTGTATTTTGGCACATATATATCAATGTTTTTATAAATCTATCTCCATTTGATCTGGTTAATGTTCATTTAGGCTTAAAATAAGCCAAGCAAACTGTACTGCCCTTAAACACTCTGTGCCCCTTTTTTGGACCCTCACCTACAGTTTGAGAACCCCTTCTTTAACAGAACTTCCTCTGGTACTTTACAAAAAACTGCTTCAAAGTTAATCAAGTGAGTTTTTTGCAGTGATATTTAGCAGACTTTGCACATTTACCAGCTGTAATGAAATATGATCGTACTCGGCGTGTCAGACCTCAAGTCCGAGACAAGACCAAGGCCAAGCGCCATCAAGACCAAGACAAAACTGAGTCCATATGCACTCGAGTCTGAGACAAGACCAAGACTGTAAAAAGGCGGTCTCAAGTACTACAACACTTGTAAAAGAGTAGAAAACAGAGTTGACTCAATTCAAGGGATGGCTATCTTACTTTTGTGGTAATACCAAACCAAGTAACTTTGTACCCCAAAATATTTGCAATTACCTTCTTCACAGTGGCAGGGTTTCAGAAGACTGTGGCACATTCTAAAGGCCAATTATGTTTAATACAGATGGGAGGCGGGTTAAATGTATGTCACTCACATGAAGGTTTTTGTTGTGAGTACTGTGAGTTCTTGGGTCCAGTCACTAACAGAAAAAAATCAGGTCTAACATTCGTGAATTTACCTTTTGGATATTTCAGCAGAAACTCTATCTGAGGATTATTAGACTTTAATCTGACCAGAAAGAGCTGGTTTAGTTGGAACTACAAGGTGAGTAGATTCACACATAAAATTTGTCACAAGCTAACACTAGCCAACAGTTTTTCAGTTACCTTTTTTGTTGAAAATCAAACACCCAAACAGGACCATGAGCACTTGTATTGACCACAGGCTACTGAAAGTGCCTTGTTTGAATTCATTATATCTTTAAACTTTCTTGGCTGTTTACTAATATGCGCATTGTGTCACCTGCTAACTACAGAAACATGCCACTCTAGAAACCCATGTAGAACACCCCCAGCATGGTGTCACTGCAAAGTATCAATAGGGAAAACTGACTCATGCCCCCCACCTGGGAGTATGACATCATCACACAGAAACTGAAAACCACCAATATACACCAGCTTAGACAAAGAGATTGAAAAGCCTCATCTGTTTCCGGAAACAAAAAAATCCGACATGTTTGACAGTCAAAAACAACATATGGTGACACGTAGCAGTCTGGAAGATTCAGTGCATCTGCTGCCATTGTGTAGATGTACAGAAGAGAATCACAGGAGGCAGTTTTCAGCAGAACACACTTTTGAGTCCAACAGCTGCTGGTTCGTAAGTGGCACCATCACACCTCCAGGTGAGAGGCAGAGTGACAGGTGAGGGAGAGAGAGAGGAGAGAGGGATGAAAGGAGGGAGACAAGAGAGAGAGGGGAGAGAGAGGAGAGACGGGAAGAGAGAGAGGGCAGAGAGAGGGCAGAGAGAGGGGAAAAAAGCGACAAAAGAGCTGTTCACTATTAATGTGAGAGTGTGTGATGGCACGACCCCACTGTTAAAGACGTAGCCTAGTTGTTGTGTTTTTCCACATGGACAATTATAGTATGTTTGTTTTGTATGTTTGGAAGTTTAACACGTGTTACTTGCAGCAGCAGCTCCAGGAAGAACTGACTAGTGTCAAACCTTACTAAAACAATAAAGGACTTTTCACACTACAGAGACTCTGATTTCTTCCTGACTGCTACATACATCGTGATGAGAAGCAAATTTGCACAGTGTTGCGTTAAATTAAAGTTATTTATCTTGATTATTGAGTGTCTCATCTGTTTTTAAGTATCTTATTGGCCTCATCCTGGTAGAGCACCTATACAACTTTCTTCACTCACTAAAACCACTGAAGTCCTCATCATATGCATTTTTTCTGTTAATAGAAAATATAATTTAAAGCACATAGAATGAGAATACTGCGAATCAGGCCAATTTAAGAATAAGCTGCTGTCATGATTTAATTTTTTTTTTTTACAATTGTATTTTGCTTTTTTATGTGAATGTTTTCTGTATGAAGCAGGCTGACATCAATTTATTTTCTGGAACAAGGCCAGTCATGGTTTACTGGGCAATCCAATAAGAGACAACAGTGGTAAAGCAATGGTAAACATGCTTCTAAGAACAAATGATTTCTGCACAGCCACAGGGAGAACATGCAAACTCCACTCGAATGGTTTAATGAAAATATAAACAGAGTAAGACTAGACACATTTTTAAGCTTTCGTTTAGTTCACCACCTTCACAAATATGTATATTATTATAGGAAATAGGAAAAAGCGGAAATTGTACATTGCCAGTTATGCTGTTATCTCTGAGTCTACCTTGACAAGCCAAAACATTACTGCATCACATTATTAGCTCCTGAAAACCTTTTAAATTCTACCACCAAGGACATTCACTAAAAGCAGTTTCTTAATTGTGCTGAGCAAGAGTATTTCAGTTGTATAAATAGACACATTCTGTTCAGCCTCACAATAAAATAGCTGTGCACGTGTACAACTACGTGAGTAATCTGACTTTGTAGCCCTGTTAGCATAAGGGACTGTTTCTCTTAAATGTGTGTGCGCTGACTCTAGTAAAGCGGCGAGTGGCACCCCATCCTTCACACTGACCCCCGCAGCACCCAACAAACCCACCCGCATCCCCACCCTACCCCTGTGTAAGCACCCACTGTCCAGATAATGAAGTTTAATGACTCCAGAGCCAGGTTCAACGAGGGAGGAAGAGGATAAGGGCCGCAACAAGGCCTGACATTATAGCACCTGTCGACGTGCACAAAATAACAAGCTTTACACAGGACATCAATCATGAAGTAACAGACCTGCATCAGCACTCACTCTTTAACTATATGAAACACACCAGAGCTGGTATTCTGCAAGTTACAGACAAAAGGTCAACATGATTTTGTGTTGTGGGGCTGTTAGCTAGTATGACCTGAAATGAGCAGTTAAAATAATACACACCATACGTAAGAAAATTATATTAGTTAATACGGTAAAACTAAAACTATGTATTCAAACTACAAGAGATGCAACCAATATGCAACCACCAGTCATTCATTCATACCACATAATTGACAAGGTGGATGTCTTGCCTAATGACACAATAACTGCAAGCACTGGTATGAACTGGGATTGATCCATTGACACTGCGTTATTAAAAATGAATATCTAGACTGGTTGAAATATCAAAAAGTCTGAATATAAATCTTAATATTTACAATTTTAGACTACAGTTCATGTACAAGATAGACTGTCACTCACTTCCACTCCACTCCGTTTATAATGCAAATCCTTCATGCCACAATATACAGTAAAAGACAGCTAATGTATGAATGCGATGTGGCGGTTCCTGAGCGTCTTCAATATACTCCTCTTCACATTGTAGGGCTGCAGTAGTTGCCCTGTGGTTTACACACATACACCTGGATCAATAACTTCCAACCTGATCATAAATCTTTGCCTCGGCGTGAATCGTCCCCCGGCCTGACGCGCACAGTCAGCAGCCCCGCTTCCAAAAGAGCACCACAACAATATGTTAGCAAGCCAAATGAACGAGAAGCGAGCCGCACTATGGGGTTAGCAAGGCAAATGAATGAGAGGTGGGTTGCACAATGGGGACCCTGCAGTCTGCACGCACCTGCTCCTGGGACGCCACACTGAACTTTCTACAGGGCTGCACTGAAAAACAAGTGGTACTATTGTTTCATATTTTTAACATAGTTTTAAACATAGTACTGCATTTAAATTATGGTGAAAAAGTGCTACCAAATTTAATTTTGTGACGACTGAAAAAATCAAAAGTAGAATGCTTAAAATGGGATAATAATTTGGAATCCCAATAGAGTTCAACTGTGACCACCTCCTCTGGTGCCAAAAGTCAATTTTCCATTCATTTTTCCCATAAGCTTTTTGAACAATTCAAAGGCATCGCGGAGGCTAACCAGCATGGTAATTAATATTCATAACACGGTTGTTTTAAGTCCAAAAATCACATGTAAAACACAAGGCTCTAAATGCTTTAATAACTTAACTAAACCATCAAGCCCTTATTGTCAAATGTTGATGACCTTGACCTTTCGGCTAATCCTAACACAAATTTATTTTTACATCCTTAGCAGGAAGCCTTTTTTTATACCGATGAAAAGTCTTAGCTCAGCTGAGATGCTTTAGTGATAGACTGTATTCATGGGTTTCAAGAGATGGCAACGGTAAAAATGAAATAAATAAATTAATTAATTAATTAAAAATACATCTAAATATATCTTGAGAACAGGAAAAGGTCCTCAGAAAAGCCTGCAAATCATGAAGGAATCATTTGCCTGAAACCATGAATACGTGGATGTGATGTTCAGCAATGGCTTTCTCCTGTCACTCTTCCTAATTGAAGCGATCTGTGGTGTGACTGTGAAAGCGCATACGTCCCTTTGGTGATCACTGATAATCTGATCCATAGCCCGGCCTGTGTGTGAGCTAGTACTGCTGATTGATTAGGAGTCACGTACTACTCCTAGATCTAGATCAGAGTGAAGTATCCAGCTGCACCTACAGACATCATCAAAGCAGGAGGCTGGTGCAGTCTATAGCATTTATCACCTGTGAATTATTATTATTATTATTATTATTATTATTATTATTATTATTATTATTATTATTATTATAAGGTACATTTTATAATTTTTTTGTTCTGGAAGTACGAAAATATGCATTTTTCCTCCAAATCAAAAACTATATCATTTTTTTTGTTTTTTTTTTGTTTGACTGGTCCCCACTCCCTGACACATCTCTAGTCCGAACAAACGTGATCATCCAATTAAACAAACCAATTTGTGTGTTTCAGTGACACATGTGAATTGAAATGGCCACACATCATTTACAAACAAAATGACATTTATCTCACCTAAGATTAATAGAGTTTAGTGCTTTGCTTAGGGATGGGCATTCGGTGAAATTTTCTTAATCGATCGTCGGAAGAATTAACGATCGATTATCGATTAATCATTAACATTTTTATATTAAAATTATCATCATTATTATTACTATCTGCACTACTAATCTGCATAAATAAATTCAACTTTATGACATATAAACCGTAACCACTCTAGAGCCAGAGTTTCTTGTACAAGTCATCGTTGCACATCATTCATATTTGCACTTCAGTACGCTGCAGATTGACCGACTGTTTGTGTCTCGCTCCTTCTGAGTGCAGAGAGCTACACGTACTGACCCTGTTTGGTCACTCTACGCTGCGCACAGCAACCTACATTCGGTTTGTCGATTAAAATGAACGTAATCGATGAAATTCTTAATGATCAATTATCGATTAATTGACTAATCATGCCCATCCCTAGCTTTGCTCATTGATTCTGCAGAAATCTCTGATGTTTTTCGGTCCCATGTGGTATTTTTATTTCTTTGATTAGCTAATCCACCTGGCAATCATGCCCATCTGAAAACAGGGAGATCCACTGATGACTAGACTCACATCTTTGTAAAAATTATCAGAAAATACATAAACTGTAGAAAAACTAATAACAGCATAATGTATATTCTATTGGTACATATATATTTGCTTGTATACAGTGTGTGTGTGCAGTAATATCTATAACACCTGAGTTGGAATAATTGGATTAACCCTAACCCTGTGAAAATATTACATACAACTTTATACAGCTTTGACTGCCAAAGAAATAGAAGACTTGCATGGCTAGGAAATGTGGAACAGTCTTGAAGGAGGTACTCTGAGCCAGATCTTAGTCAATTTTATTTAGTCATTTCCCATTTACTTTGGACACAATTTGAGCAAAACATTTAACAGCACTGATGTGAATCTGTAAGGAAAGTGCACTGGCCTTTGAGGTATGTACACACTGTTAACAAAGTAACTGATCCACTCATGCACTATTTACAGTGTGTTTGTTGGATCTGACAAAAGACCTTGGCATTGTTTCTCACACAACACAATATCACGCAGTGGCTCCATTATCACTGCTGAGCTTTCATTCTGAGTTTAGCACCAATGCTCTCTTCAGATTACTTTGTTAAAGGGCCCATATTACACTATTTTGGATCTTTTTCATAATGTCGTTTCCTCATCACAAACATACATCGAGTTGTGTTTTGTTTCATTCACACATGTTTAACACGGCAATCCTGCATATTTAGGCTGACTGCTTCTCTCAAACAGAAAACACTCTGTTCCACCCTGTGATGTCATGTGGTAAAACAGGACGTGCTCCACTGTGTTTTAAACTCCATATACCTTCACTAGAATCATTTGGATGATTTCAGCCCTGGAGCGCCAATCTCTACTGAACTAAAGGTTAAAAGGTAAAGTATCAATTTTGCATAATATAAAACCTTTGGAACAAGCCAAGTTTCTGATGAGCACTGATACTATGTACATCTACCCGTCTGCACAATAGAGGTAACTTGGAAGGACCATATATTTATTGACTGTCAAAAATTCCTAAAAAGAATTCACTCGAAAAGCATAAAAAGTCAGACATCAAAATACAAACAGAAAAAACACCTGCTGACAAGTTTGACATTTGGAAAACTGGAGTTGTGTTTTTGAATCTTTTCTTTCACCTTCTGGTAGTTACATTTCAGTTGGCAAATTCTGGTTCAAAATGGGTGTGTCTCTTTCTGAAATGGCAGCATACAACAATGTAATTTAAATACTGACTTTCTGTCAAGCCTTAAAGGTCCTGTGCCACATATTTTCCCTTGGATTTGAGTAAAAATCTGTCTTGCCCCAGTACAGATTGGTCAAAACATGTCCGCTGTGTGCTGTCTGCATCCAGTGTAAGAATTGTATGTAAACATGCTAGTTGTTATTAGCTTTACAGTAACGGCAAAACTCTGCTCTGGTCTCTGAAAAACGTTTATAAACTCATCGCGGTGACTAATCAGGATGCTCAGAATGCATCACATCACAGAATGCATCACAGTTTTAACACGGTAAAAATCAGGTACAGCACCTTTAAAATTATTATTATTATTATTTGCTGCTTTGTTTAGTTTTTGAAACTAAGGGTGCACACAACTGAAAATAAAGGAGGCACGCTTTAAAAAACAAGCAAATCAAATATTGTGCAGGCCCAATCCACTTTGGTAATGCAATACACAGTGCAGTTTCCTTTCTCTTACCACCTCCTCCACCTGATTCTTATTGCAAACTCCACTTCCTCCTACATGCTGTCACACTATCGTCCTTATTGTTCTAGTGTTTTTGTGGCTGTCGCTTCTGTAGGCTTCTTCACAGCTCCGCCCTCCTCCTCTGCCTCCCTGTGCCAGTAATCTGACCCAATCTGACAACAATAAACCTGTAATCCAAGCTTTCCGTTACACACTAAAGAACCAGGAACACACAGCAGCGTACAGGTGTAAAGACTTGTGAGAGATACAGCCTCCAATGTACATAAAAGCATGTGTAGGGGTGTATGCATATAAACCCAATACACATACACAGTAAACAATGTATTAGTTTAAGTATGGAGACGATTCTGACTGAATGACTGACTTGGAACTTAAGAGCATTCATTATCACAATCGGATATCACCACAAGAGTGAATGCGTTTAGTGATACGATTGAGATCAGGTGGCTTCAGAAATTGCCTGTCCAAACACATTTTGCTCCACAGTTACCTGTGCCAGATCACTGTATATAAATAATGTTTAAAGGGCCTTTACTGCATGACTTTCTGATCTATGTTATAATTTTGTTTCCTCATTAAAAACATACCCGGAGTTGTGTTTTGTTTCATTCACACATGTTCTAAAACACACAAACCCAGGGGCGGACTGGGACCACAAAACAGGCCTGGACTTTTCCACCACAAATCCGCCAGGGTGGACTCCTTCATTAGAATGATTTTTATCTTTTCAGCCCTGGAATTGCCCATCTCTACTGAACTAAAGTTAAAAGGTAACTGTTAACTTGAAAACTACCTCTACTTGACATCACAAGGTGGAACAGAGCAGTTTGAGCTTTGGAAATGAAGAAAAACTAATAATGCAGGGTTACTCAAACATGTGGGAATGAAACAAAACACATCTCTGGGTATGTTTTTATGGAGGTGACAACATTATAGAATGGCGTAAAGTTCACAAGAATCCATTTTGTGTAATAAAACCTATCTAATCTATTGGAATTAAGAAGCACTATTTTAACATGGAGATTATGCCACCAGTTTGTCACCATGGCGATGTTATTGTATTGCCTTGTGCACCTTTACTGTTTTCTTATAACATTGTCAAATTTGTTTCAAAAGTTGTGGGTTTTAAAGGAAAGATTTCACAATTTTAGCGCAATAATCTACAACAAAATCTTCTGCAGTGAAGTGAAATTGTTCTTATGAAAGAAACGCTGCATTGTACTCTTGACTCTTTCTTACCTTTGTTCTGTAAGTAACCACAATTATTTCAAATCCATTGCAACATTACAATAGTTAGAATTGTTGCAAAGATAAACAAGCACTACACAAAATAATATTCTAAAATTAAATTACTAAAATCTAGGAGTAAAAATACAGCTGTTACGGCGAAACAATTGAAAAGCAATCTGCATAAACACAAAGTAAGTGAGAATATAAAGAATGACTGATTTGAATGTGTTAGCTGGACAATTGTTAGAGAGATGTACAACCTGTTCTGACAGATTTAATAACAGCCAACAAGTGCAGTACTTAACACTACAAATCTAACACCAGAGTCACATCTCCTGGGCACATTCAAGTGTGATTGACAGCCTCATCTAATTACGTGGGGGACGATTCTTTGTCATTTTAACACAGGAGAGAAATAAAAAGGACAATCTTGATTTTTGTACTCGGTGAATAATATGACCAACCTTTTGTAGCGGAGATATTGTTAGTCTGCTGTACATGAATGCAGGAGTACAGAAGAATACCTTAGTGGGTCTCTGATTATCTGGAGATTTAAAAAAATCTACTCTAAATACTCAAAATCGCATGAATGAAGAAGGCCAGGTGAGGGGACAGGCTTCACATTTGTCATCTACTGGTGAAAAAAAAAAAAAAACTACTTGCTGATGGTATAAACTAGGGATGGGCATTCGATGAAATTTTCTTAATCGATCGTCGGAAGAATTAACGATCAATTATCGATTAATCATTAAAGTTTTTTTAATATTAAAATGATCATCATTATTATTACTATCTGCACTACTAATCTGCATAAATAAATTCAACTTTGCGACATATAAACCGTAACGACTCTAGAGCCACATCAATCCATTTGAAATTATAATGTGTTTAATTCAGTTTTGCGCAACTCTCACAGAAACGAAACTTAAAACCGCATCGCTAATTTGCATAAACTAAGCAAAGAAAAAAAATCAGCTCTTGTGAGCTGATGCGGTTCAACTTCTGTTGGATTAAAATACATGACTCAGTGGAATACAGGTTAGTGTGAACATATTTGTGTTTGTCAAAACCAGGACACCGTACAGGAGGTGGGAGGTGGGGACTCGTCATCGACTCTCACCTGGTAAAACTTTTTCCCACTGGACACCGAAACATATGTGCTGCTTTATACACTGAGCACATGGACTCACACTTGTCCCGAACGCAACGGAAAGCGTGGAATTTCTTGTACAAGTCATCGTTTCGTTACGTTGCAGACTGACCGACTGTTTGTGTCTCGCTCCTTCTGAGTGCAGAGAGCTACATGTACGGACCCTGTTTGGTCACGCTACGCACAGCAACCTACATTCAGTTTGTCGATTAAAATTAACGTAATCAATGAAATTCTTAATGATCAATTATCGATTAATCGACTAATCATGCCCATCCCTAGTATAAACAGAACATTACTGAATTACAATTTGACAACCATCATCGCAACATCTTGAAGTGCCTGAGTCTAGAAAGTAATGGACATTTATTTTTTCACCAACCAGCTACACAACTATTCCTATGACCCCTATAAGAGACTGCTTATAGGCCTAGTTATGTGCTTGCTGATGGTTAAGTATGTAATGTAACGCCATGCTCAGATCCGACTATTAAACTCTAAGCAGCTTTCAGTCAGTCAAGTACACAACAAACATGGCGCTTAGTCCCACGGCTTACAACTCGGCACAAATCCCATTATCATCTATCAGTCCGTATCCATCTTTGGACTCCTCTCCCGTGCTCTCTGCCTCTGTCTGTCAATGCTGAACTGTAGGCAAATACCCCATTAGTGTCGATCTATCTTCGTAGTACATCTTTTGCGATCTAGTCTGCCTAATCCCATCTCCTCCCTTCTCTCATATTCCCAAAGCATGGAACGAGACGAAACTCCATTTATTCAGCCGTCTATCTGGTCTCTTCACCATTTCAACTCCGCCTCGGCCCGACCCCGCACTTCCCTCATCTCCCATGTCTCGCTCATCTGATGCTGCAGCGAATTTATCCATTTATCTTTACATCTGTCTTTCCAGGCAGGTTTCCTCTCATACAGCCGCCTGTGCGGTTAAAAAGTGTGGAGAGGCTTGTCCATCACACTGTCAATCATATAGAAGAAGCAGGGGGTGATTTTGGTTGCATCTGGGAGGGCAAGGGTATTTGAAGTAAAGGCAATGAAAAATAGGCTTATTTGTGATATGATCAGACAACCAGTGTATCACAGGTAGAGATTAGCTGATATTTTTTATTTTTTTTTTTTCCATGGTTGTTGCCAATACTGTTTTGAATCCAGAGAAACGATGGTCATTAGGAATGGGATTTTGTTTTTAACAGACAAAATAGCAAAATAAAAACAGGATCAGGTAGAGCGGGTTAATACAAACACATTAAGACCAAGGCTCACAGCAGACATTACAGAGAGAAGGGTGACAGTATTCCAGTGTAAGCCAATGGAAGCCAGGGTCAGTAGGAATCAGGAGCCCCCCATGGTCATCTTCTGGGAAAGATTCATGCAAGAGGTCCTACGTGATATTTAAAGGACACATGCAGAGAAATTGTAGGCCCGAGCTTTCTAAGAAGGAGACATGTAAATTAGTTTTTGATATGGGTCCAGTTAGGCCCTTAGGAATTATAACGTGTGTAGACTTGGAGCATGTTGGACGCTCTTCACTGTTCTCACTGGTCGCGCTGTGCTCCCATCGCACTAAACGCCTGCTCGCGTGTCAACCTGCCTGTACAAAGGGTTAACATGGGAATCAGCCGCAGTGTGAACATAGATTTACAGTGATGGAAATCCAGAGGAAAAATGAATGGGATGTGAATGCTTGTAGTAAATGTTTGCTTTGATTCCCCACACTTCCTGTCTGAGTCTGCGGGCTTGTTTCAGGGTGTTGCCTCAATAATTCACAAGCTTCTCAGAGCCCAGAGGCAGCACTCTTTACATCTGCTCCTTCCAGCCATCTTCATGTGCTTCCAGCTTTGTGCTTCTTGTGTGTACCTATGTGTGTAAGTCTGCCCACCCTGGAGTGTATTTAACAGTATTTTATTACATAACCGTAATTATAACTGGAGAGGAAATGTGACAGCTTGTGACCTAATCCCCAATACAAGCATTACATTTTTACAATTGTGAGAGGATGAGTGCATATGTGTGTGTGTGTGTGACTAATTAAAGGGGATGTGACAGTATGGACAAGGCATGGCTCAGTTATGGAAATTATACTTGCCTTTGATGTACAAACCTAGTTACAAAGTTTAGGCTGTTTAAAATGTAAATAGCATTACAACCACAGACACAGTATAAAGAACTGAACTAAGGGAGTGTGACGTAACCCACAGCGTTCGGCTCCAGTCAAATGAAGCTCACGAGGTTAACAGTTATAGGAGTGAATTTGGAGCAGAGTTCCATATTAGGAATATGAATTTATTTTAAGATCAAAATGATGAGGGTCACTGCAGCACTTACAGAGAGGAGTGACCATTTCTCAATGTAAAGTCAAAGTGTGGAGTTAAAGGAGGAGGCGGAAGTACCCCCGTGAACACTTCATATTTGACAGCTAGAGGGTTATGTCAATGTCTATGTCCATTTTTATATATATGATAACAACATAATAGCAATATACATATTAAAACACTAAGGTTGTGAGGGGTCAGAGAATAGAACAGAATAGTACGCAATACAGGTAAAGTGCACAGTGGGGAGCAACACTTTCAAAAGCCATTGTGCATCTGGTGATTTGGAGTTTTTCCTCTAAAACTTGCCCTGAATTGGTTTAACTGCCCTGGTGCTAATCAGGTACTTAATAGCTGTGAGGGAGAGGCAGGCGGGGAACAATAGGGCAGGAGAACAATAGGAAGTAAACAAGTCCAGGGCAGGTAACAAATCCAGCTCATCAGACCAGCACCTTCAGATTAAAAATGACTTTCAGGTAGCAGCCAAAACATGTCAAAAATTACTACCTCTGAAATATTTTCTGTCGGAGTACAGAAATAAGATTATGCATCACCAATCCAAGCAAACATAATAACATTTTGACATTTTAGGGAGACATAAGCTATTAGTTACAAAATGGTCCTCCAGTTTGGTAACATTCATTTTGCAGCCTTTCATTGATGTTTATTGGTTGAAGGGTTACATGTATAATGTTTGACTTAAAGTCCCTTTTAAACATGTTTTTAGTAACTGTGGGATTAGTATTTCACATGTTATAACTTTAAACCTTAAAGTCTGCATTTGGAAAACACATTATAAACTACACCTGCATTTTCAAGGCATTAGAGCTCCCTCTAACAACAGGAATGAAAAATGGGAAAAGAAATAAAGCCCTTAGACCACATGAATGCTATGCTACTAGAGGTAAGCATTTGTTATGGACACAATTTGACTGTAGAATCCAGAATCCAATAATGGTTTATGGACTTACAAACTATGCAGAGGAAGTTTCTATTTTTACCTGTGATATAACAATCCAGTCAAAATCCAAACTGACCACTTAGAATAGAATAGAAAGCCTTTATTGTCATTAGCCACAGTATAATGAGATGCAGAGTTGCTTGAGTGCTCATAGAAGATGACTTTGGATGAATGGATTAATCAAATAAAAGTGGATACGCAAAATACAACTTCAAGGATCTGTTTGATTAAGGGACAACAATATAACATGTTAAACGCTCCAAAAAGTAAATTTTGCTTAATATGTGCTCTATAAAAATAAACATGACCTGAGTTGTATACATTTTATTCCAATTTTGGGGTTAGATAGCGGCCTCTTTCAAGTATGCAAGTGTGTTCCTTTAATTGCTCTGAATGACAGATCTATTACGGCGTTATTATCTACAGTAAGCAGCCGTGAGGAGGCTCACTCACATCATTCTGTGTGATTAAAGCCACTGAACGCGCTTAATGTCAGTGTGTGAGTGTCTAGACGCGCCTGTGTGTACGCTGAGGACCCCAGCGCATAAAAAGCTGCCACTTGGCTTTCAAGGCACTTGCTAATGTGGCTTTTAAAGGGCTTCTCATCTCATCTCTCAGCACCAGCACCCTCTCCACACACACACAGATACACTAAAGAAGTGTAGTCTCCATCTCTCCCTCATAAACAACCTCAGCTGTATTCATAGTCATTTCTGCACAATGCTTGTCTATTCAGAGCTATTGTCACACGGTTCACCCCTTTTTACCGCTCAGTCTGTTTTGGACTATTCGTTCGCTTTGCTTCATAAATGTTTTATGTGGAACATTCAGAATAATGTGCATGTTTGAGGTCAATAAGCCTGGCCTATCTATGTGTGAAGAGTAATGTCCCTTAAACTAAATCGTCTTCAGTTCTTGAATGATAAAATGTGAGTGTCAAGTAGTGTCCAGTAAATATGGGTTAATATGGGTAATAAAAAAAAGAAAAGGTTATTAAGACTATAACTATCACCATGTTGCATCACTACAGGGTTTTTGACATTCCTGTAATGAAGAAATGTGCATTTGATCCATTCTTCAGCCTGGGCCACACTGTAGAAGTGGAGCTGTTGGGGATACTTGTGATACTATAAATGAAGCCATGCTGTGTTTTTACCAGCACTGTATTTAAATGAGGTGTTATTAGGTTATCAAATTAAATCTGACTGTGAGAACAGCCATCTTCAAGACCAAGAGCCAACAAAGAAATAAAGCAAGTTTTTTTTTTTCTTTTCTTTTTTTCTTTGGTTGAGAAACAAAGTCTTAAATGTGGCTGCCGTCACAAACGGCTGTGTTTGCTTTTATCATTTATTCTCTCTTTTCAGCGTTACTACATATCTGTCTCCTCCTTCGCTTTTGTTCAGTCCCTGTCACTTGAAAAGCTGCAGAAACCCCACAAAGACACACAGAATATATGGAGGAGCAAATCTGGAAAAGTAGATCAGTTTTAAGAGTGATTTCCCAACCCTTTTAAAAAAAAGACCATAGTTTTGTCAAAGATGATGCCAGAAGTTCAAATCAAACAAGTGAGCAGTCTTTAAGTTCAGGAGTAAATGCTGTAACAGGCACCATTACAGTGCACTGTGTAAGTTTTCTGGTGAAGGTTATGCCGCCTGTTCCTGATCTCCTTTTATCTAGTATAGCTTTGCCTAGAATATTCCACAGTAACGCATTAAAGTTGTCCATCACTATGAAGACAAGCACGCAGTGTCACCATGTTATAGGTAACTCCATTTACATTAAGAATTTACATTTATGAAGGTATTAAGAAATTTATTGAGAAATCAAATTGATAGATGTGTTTAATGCATTATTTAGGAGACGCCACAAAATGCAGTCTCCTTGGAGACAAGCATGGTATACACTAGGGATGGGCATGTTTAGTCGATTAATCGATAACTGATCATAAAAAATGTCATCGATTACGTTCATTTTAATCGACAAACCGAATGTAGGTTGCTGTGTGTAACATAGCGTGACCAAACAGGGGTCCGTACATGTAGCTCTCTGCACTCAGAAGGAGCGAGACACAAACAGTCGGTCAGTCAGCAACGTGCCGAAGCACAAATGCGTTCCGGTCGGGACAAGTGGGAGGCCATGTGCACAGTGTACAAAGCAGCACATGTTTCCGTGTCCAGTGGGAAAAAGCTCACCAGGACACCAAAAACATGAAAAAGCTTTACCAGGTGAGAGTAGCGCAATGTCGATGACAAGTCCCCACCTCCCACCCCCCATACGGTGTCCTGGTTTTGACAAACGCAAATATGGTCACACTAACCTGTATTCCACTGAGTCATGTCGCATCAGCGACACAAGAGCTGTTTTGTTTCTTCGCTTAGTTTATGCAAATTAGCCATGCTGTTTTAAATTTCATTTCTCTGAAACTAGTGCAAATCTGCATTAAACACATTATAATGTCAAACGGGTTGATGTGGCTCTAGAGTCGTTACGGTTTATATGTCGTTAAGTTGAATTTATTTATGCAGATTAGTAGTGCAGATAGTAATAATAATAATGATAATTTTAATATAAGAAATCGTTAATAATTAATCGATAATCGATCGTTAATTCTCTCGACGATCGATTAAGAAAATTTTATCGAATGCCCTTCCCTAGTATACACAACCAAAAAGGTTGCGCAGTGCACCTTTAATTAACTAGTATTTCATTTAAAGGCAGATATAGTAGATGTTGTTGCTTTACGTGAAACATAACAATGGAACTTCATGAATAAAAAATCATGAACTCCTTGTATATTTATTTATTTATTTATGCATATATGATTTATTTGTAATCAGGGGAAAAAATGTAATACTGCCAATCATTGTGTCAAACTATGCCTTATTTTGATTTAAATAATAAAGACATCAATATGAAGGCAGGCTGCTTGTTGTGTACACCTCTAGCATAGCCCCAGGTCTGCCCTCGTAGCTTGCACTGCTGTGTTCATCTCACTCTCCCTCCGTCATCTGAGGTGCCATAATTGAAAGTGAAGTCGGGGCCCCTATAGTTGTAAACACTGATTAAATGTTACACTCGCCTCCGGCTTATTGTCAATAACGCCAATCACCAGTAATGCAGCCTCAGCCCGTAGTTAGCAAAGGCAGTTACAAATAAAGTACAGCACAGTCGATAACAGCGCACTTCCTTTAGACACAAAAGTAATTAACGTAAATCAGGCAATACCGCGCAGTAGAAATTGTCTATGATTATTGAGTCTGTGCATTTTGTGAATTTGTATCTTGCTTGTTCCACAGTTATTTGGATGCTAATATCATGGACTGCATTTCGGTTGCCAAGTGAAGTATGGCAATTTCACCTTCTCAACTTTTCGAAAACTTTACATTGAAATAAGCATTATTTAAGGCCTAGAAGTGTATTTTTTAACATAGTGGTGTGAAATTAAGGGCAAAATAAGCTACCTGAACTAAAATATGAAAAGGTTACCAGGAAATGAAGCTGGCTGAATACATTTAGAACATGTAGCCTGGTTGACAGTGCCAGAGTAAAATAAGGACATGAAAAAAGATTGTAGGCTTATAATATTAGGTATAATAATGTTGAAAAATGTAAAAATGGTTTTGATCTTTATTTTTTATTTTTTTCTTTAGAATCTCCTTTCTGAGAATTAGTTGGATTACATTTTCGGCTGACTATTGTGTAACACCAATGCAATCTGTTCATTCAGCTCATTTCCATCAGCTCTGGAAGATTTACCTAGCAATTTGGGGGATGCTTGGGTGGTTTATTCTGTTTCACAAATAGATTTTAATAAAAAATAAAAAATAAATGTGACCTTATTTGTTGTCACATAATGGTTATCCTATCCTGCCTTGATATTACATTTTGGGAAGATTTTAAGGTCAAAGTATATGTAAAATTCAGTGTATAGGAATTTTACTGAATTCAAAATGACGGACCATTGTTGTGCTCCATTAACTGAAAGAGAAAAGCAATGTGCCGTTATAGCTGTTTTAGAAAAGTCCAAAGTTGTTACCGGCATCATGCGCCAGAAGTTCATAGAAAAGCATTAGTCAAAACAATATAAAAAGTTAAATAAGAAGCTGATAAGCCAATAAGAACTTGATTAACTGCAGGGTCACTACTGATCAATGGGTCCGGTCAAGCGGTAACGGAGGGAAACAGGCTGATTTTTTACATTCAAATAGCTCTTATTCAGAAACTAGAGGGACTATTGAAATAAGTAAAGTATCAGAATGTAGGAAAGAGTTAACACTCCAACAGGGTAAAGTTAAACCTGTGATATTCTTTCAAGTTGTTGACAAAAAATTTTAAAAAACTCATGTCGGTAACAGAGGGAATGAAATATGCAGCACTTTTTGGGCAATAAATACAAACAGTGATAACTAGCGGTTCTCACTTACATATCCTTAACAAACTGGTTTGAATATTTGCTTAATATAGTTTTCTACCATATGGTACAAGATTAGGTTGAAAAACCTCTTACTTTTTGAGTAATGAGATTTTTTATTAAGAAAGGTCATGGTAACAGAGGGAAAAGTAACAGAGGGAAAATTGTGCAAGCAAGTAGAAGGTGCATGATTTTGCATAATTTGTCAGCTTTTTTCTTCTGAATACTTTAATATTACTTCAAAATGAAAGGAAACTATTTCTATAAAATATGTCAGTCCTTCCAAGCAAATCTTTTATCATTTTAAATACTTTTTTTTTTTGGGGGGGAAAAAATCATGTACCTTCATCAACAGTTCAAAGATCGAATAACATAAGATACGATGAAATACATCCATTTATTTACATGATTTGCAGGTCTTTGAAATTTGGGAAATAATTTTTGTTCCATGTTGCATACATGGTATGTTTAAAACGTATGGAACTTTAGAACCAAAAATGGTACAGAAAAAAGGTAAACAGTTTCATAAACTAGAGTACATATGCTATCTGTTGAATACACTTTTATATCAGATGCATTATCTTGAATTTTTGGCCTTGCTGTTTACTTCTGCTTGACCAGGCCCCAATTCATGACTGTGTAGCAGAGGTGGGACCAAGTCATTGTTTTGCAAGTCTCAAGTAAGTCACTGGTCCAAGTCCAAGTCAAGTCCAAGTCGTCTGCTTTGAGCTTCAAGTCATTTCAAGTGTTTAAACCAAAAAAGTATGAAATAAAGCTTAGATTTTTGCAGTTTATATGACTTTTAAATTCAACTGTACTTAAAAAGGTCATGGTATATTTATATATGAGTATTTATATAAAAGTTGTAGAAATGTCAGAACAGAAAGATTTAAAAGTACTTAATGACTGAAATAGAAGCATCATGTTCTATGCAGTTCTCTCTGTTTTACTGTGTTGTACTGTATATTCATGTAGTGCATTTGAGGATACCACATCACAGTACTTAATTTACATCCAAAGTAACAAATAAAAGTGGGAGGGACATGTTCCAGTTTGTTCCTGTTATCAAGTCAAGTCTCAAGTCTTAAAAATTGTGATTCAAGTCTGATTCGAGTCCAAGTCACGACTTGCAAGTCCCCACCTCTACTGTGTAGTGTCAGAATAGTTTTGAATGAACACTAAGTTTAGTATGTAGCATCTTATTTGAGACCAATCTCTTGCTATTTTTGCTACTTATTTTGCAATTATTATTAGCATTTATATGTTTGCACTTAGTTATTATGTATCAGCTACTGTGGCTAAATAATTTCCCTTGTGGATCACTAAAGTTTGTCTAAGTCTAAAAGCTGCTTTGGTTTAACATTAGTGAAAATTCTATCATCATCAATATATCACTGGGTCTTCTACAAAACTTTTATTTTCGTTTTGTTGTTTTAGAAAGACTTTGCAGAAATATATTTTGTATTTTCCTCTTTTATTGTTCCTCTGCTGACTATTGCATGTGGTGTTGTGCCGTGTCACTCCCAGTCTCTGCTTTGAGAAAAACGCTACACAGCTTCACATCCACAGCGCCAGCGTTAATGGGCATCCTGAAGCCAAGCGTGAAACTCTCTCTGGCCCTCCTGCTCCATTTCTCCTGTGGTTCAGCTGCCTTATTACTTGTTAAGAGATCCAGTTATCCAATAATGTCTGGGGCGATGCTTGACTGATCCCCTTGTCCATACCTTCCACACATTATATCAGCTTTTTCTCCAACCTGTCCCATTCTTGTTTTCACTTTTTGGCCAGCTCAGATCGCTATCCTCTTGTGTGATAAAGTCTTGCCTTTTTACTTATATAAGTTTATATTCTTGCATAGAAGCTGAATGAGTGTCCACGTCATGGCTGTTCCTGTATCTTTGACCTCCTTGTTAGCTCACATTATTCACATTCTGTTGTGCTAAATCTTACAAATAGAAAGAGAAAAAAGTGTGAATCTTGTTCTGAAGGATGGCATAGAAAACGTCTCTGTAACCCATGCATAATGTTGATGAATCATGTTTCTCAGCGGCTGCTTCCCTTCTGTCATGTGCAACTTTCATTTCCTACATTATACAAGCTTGGGTGTCCACATTGAAAGCACTTTAAAGGCAGCTTTTGAGGATTTCAGTTATAAAAAGGCTCATGTTCAAAAATACTGTGGTGACATTGTTAGTCTTTAAGAAATAGACAAAAAGTGTATAGTTAAATCTTTTCAGAGTAATCCTTGTGTTCATTTTACTCCCTACAGCCAAGAATATTGCAGCCATTATGGTCATTTAAACTAAATTGCAAACTTCCCTCTCAACACTGGAAAAAAGTGAATTTCTTGGATAACTTTAAATTACTAGAATTTTTATTTTGGCAGGATTTCAAAAGATTTAGACAATTAGTTTTTTCTTTATTTTCAATGGAAAAAAGTTATACTCAAATCAAGATGAAGACTACTTGATTCAAAAATGTTTGAAAACCTGGTAGAATAAAGGTGCACTATCTAACTTTTTTTTGGGGGGGTCTGTCACCTGTCACCTTGTTTCTATGGATATGTTATTGCTCTGCCTGGAATGTTCCACAGTATAACATTAAACAGCTCACCCCTACATTTATTTAATTACAGATGGTTTTACAACTCAAAAATACCTAGAAAACAGACATTCTGACTGTGAGCCTCTTCACAGATCTGATCTGTAACTTGGTCTAGTTTAGTTTCCATGAAGATAAAAATGTTAAATGCCATACTGTTTAACTAACATACACTTTTAACTTGAATATTACAAAATGTACTCAAATCAAGATAATTCAAGCAATTTTACCCAAAATGTTTAAAAACCCAATAGAATCACTGTTAATGCCAAAGTGATACACAACTGAATACAATGACTCTCACACATATTATAAGACAAATCTACTAAATTTGGGCAAACAAGTATTGGCATGTTAAAAATAAAACATTTAACCTTTTGCATTCATCCCCCTTTTCCGTTCCCACCACCTGTCACTCCTCCTCTCCTCGCCTCTGGGTAAAAACTGCCCGCTCAGCATCTCCCCGTCCTTCTGAATGTGCCCCTGTTTGACAAACCTACACTGCTTCTTAATTGGATCGGTTAGCTTGTCAAATCTACTATTCCGCCTCTCTCCTCCTGTCTCCTCTTTTTTGTCCACCCTCACATTTTTGCTTATAATCTCCTTTCATTGTTAAAACTGTGCTTTACTTCCAATTTCATTTTGATCGTTTTCCCATTATAAGTTATGGCCATTTTCATTTAAGATCTCCTATCTTCTTGTCTTTGAATCTCAGGTTGTAAAGTTGGTCTACAAGTGAATTATCTCTACACCATTGTGCATTCAAAAAGAAGTCTTTGTATTTTTATTAACTTGCACTATCTCCACCATCACCTCCTACATTGGCGCTGTCTTTTATCACAGATCTTTTTATTACTTGTTAATAGAATTAGATCTTTTCCACATCCACAGATAGCAGACAATACAGCGGTGCCGGTATTGCTAATAGGTTTAAAAGGTGCACTGCAACTTTTTGGAACAGGGTCCGCCACCTGCTTGTCTCCATGGAGATGTTATTGCTTTGCCTGGAATGTTCTGTAGTATGGCATTACATGTAAACACATCACCATGGAGATACCAAGCGATGTTATAGGTTAGATCTATGTAGAGGCAACTCTGCTGACAATACGAATGCATGTTTTCAAGTTTTTTTGTTTGTTTTTTTTTACTAATGAATAGGTGAAACTGAATGCAAGATAGGTAAGTTTAATAGCAATCTGCATAAAGTTCTATAACATCTCCATGTTGACAAGCAAGCAGCAGACCAACCACCAGAAAAGTTACAAAGTGCACCTCTAACCTTTTTAAATCTTTTTTCTTAAACCTTTAGTTTTGTTTTAGCAACATTATAATGTTGTTAGCTCCTCAAAAACATACTTCGAGCTGTGTTTTGTTTCATTCACACATGTTTGAGTAATGCTGCATTATTAGCCTGTTTACATCTCCAGAGCTCAAAATGCTCTGGTCCACCTTGTGAAGTCATGAAGTCATAGGTTTCATGTTAACAGCTACCTTTTACCTTGTGTTCAGTATAGATTGGCAACGAAATATCTTAAATTATCAAATTTATTCTAGTGAAGGTGTATCGAGCTTAAAAACACAATGGAGGACATCCTGTATTACCACATGACATCATAAGGTGGAAGAGTGTTTTCATTTTAAGAGAATGACTCAGCCTAAATATGCAGCGTTTGCGTGTTAAAAAATCTGTGAATGAAACAAAACACAACTCCAGGCATGTTTGCAATGAGGAAACAACATTATAACATACACCAGTCACCAGACAATAGCATAATATGGGCTGTTAAAAAACATATTGCTTTTTCAGGCAAGAGAAGTGCTATAGACAGACACATCTACGTCAAGCGGTGCTGAGTGCGTCCTCCGTCAAAAAAGAGGACCACAGAGGAGCGAGAAAAACACAAATTGAAAAAGAAAAAGGAAGAAACATGAGAGCTAAGAATCTGCAGGAGAGGTTATTTTGAGAAGGTCAGCAGGTTGTTGTTTGGAAAATGCATCCTCTTTGCTTTGAAGTGAGAGGGCCGGCCACTTGTTCAGAGAGGAGGAGAGCGGAGTCTTTTTCATTTCACATACAGTGTACATGGCTTACAAGGCTGTCTGTCAATAGCACTCGTGTCTGTTCAGAAGTGTCAAGCTATATAGTGGAGTGGCCATAGTGAAATAAATGTAGATCTTATTGCACCACGGGAGGAATGACTCAGGCACACAGAAATGACTTGGAATTTCAAAGCAAGTTTAAGTTTTTGGAGTGGCAACCCGAAAAATAGTAATAACTGCACAGACACGAGGAGAGCCGTGTCAAAAAAACGCTTACCCAAAATTGTGAAGAGAAAGCGAAAAAAACCAAAAACGTAATTCTTACTCTCTTCAGTTTTACGCAAAACAATTCACTAAAGGTCACTCTTACCTGCTTTTACCTATTTGACAATTTTTGGTGCTCTGCGCAACTTCACGTTAGCTTTATTTGCATAGAACACATATTCAGTGGCCTTTCATGATCTAACTACTTCTAACCAGTTAATCCAAAGAATAATTGTTACTTTAAATGATAGGCAAAATAATCGTTAGTTGCAGCCCTAGTTTGGTGGGATAGTACCTGTGGACAATATTTACCATACTTCAGACAAATGGCAGTTTGTGAAGAAAAGTTGAACAGAAAAGTTGAATAGAGGGTAGCACTGAGTCTAAAATGGGAATCCTGGAGGAACATATTTAATGATTGAAGAGTGTTTTCTTCAAAAATAGAACATTTACAAAAATTCCCTGTGTCATTTGTTTGTTATTCCTGATCTGAGTCATAAAACCTCCCCCATTAGCTCAAGATATGTTTTAGAGCCCATCATAAACCAGGTAATGATTATTCGATTACTAAAATGACAACTATTTCAACAATCGATTAGTTAAAAGCATGAGAACTTTGCACATCAATTACTAGAGATGGGTGCATCGGAGGAGAGGGAGCAGCCCAAGAACATAGAGAAAAACCTAGAGAAAAACCATGCAACGCCTGACAAAGGCCTAGTGCGGAAACGTTGCATGGTTTGTCCTAATAAATCTCACAATTTACAAGTAAGACAGTGTGCGGGATTTTTCTCTATGTTCTTGAACAAACGATTATTTGCAATTGATCAATGAACTTGTTGCAGCCCTACACTAAACAAAGTATATTATAAAAACAAAATAATGAACACTTTTAATTCTGTGAAACATGACGTTGTGAATTCCAGTCTTTGAGCACAAAACTTCGCCGAGCCTCTGAGTTCACTGCTGCAGCTGCTCAGGTGGTACACTGGAAATGGGACTTGAGCTCCAGATTTAGTCTGTGCTCCCCTGCGTCACGGTCCCCTGTGGATCGGCCCCTCGCCCCTCCAGAGCCTCTCTTCTGTGTCGGCCTCTGCTCTGTCTGCACTTTGTTACCGCCGGCAACAGCAGCTACAATCACACAGAGCCCATTGTCCGCTCTAAAGCACTGCTCACCACCTGTAAGAGTCATGTTTTCTGCCACTCTATTGTAAAAGCTAGTGTTGTCACGATACTAACATTTCAAACACTATGTCGATCCTAAAGAATATACTTCTAGTACTCCTAGTACTTTATCCCAATTTCAATACCACAGTGATAGTAAAAAAAAGTATTATCATGTGGTCTACTGGTCAGAGGTCTTCAGCATAAAAAGCACGCATGATTATTAAGACT
This sequence comes from Boleophthalmus pectinirostris, assembly GCF_026225935.1. Lineage (NCBI taxonomy): Eukaryota > Metazoa > Chordata > Actinopteri > Gobiiformes > Gobiidae > Boleophthalmus > Boleophthalmus pectinirostris. The sequence goes on along the minus strand of NW_026571353.1, from coordinate 22,152,865 downwards.
TTTTTATTTCAAACTATGGTTAAGAATTGTTGCTGTTATTACTGGCTCTGCCCCTCCACTGGTCCTGTCTTCAAGAGAAAAAATGTTAGGGATGCAGTACTTACAAAGCTCCATTCAAAGGCTGTTCAGAAATGGTCAAATTTAGACCTGAGATGTTTTTTGGAGGTTTTGACCCAAGTTAATCTCTAGTTTTGATACTAGTTTTATAAATTTGCATTTGATTTTCGATACTTTAACCTAATCCTAATGTGTGCTTTTTCAGATCACACAACAATATACATTAATCTCCCATACATTTCTGAACACTTGGTTTTTAAAATGTATTTTTAAACATGAACAGGTGAAACAGCCAAGAGTATGCTCAAGACGAAAAAATATACAAAGTTCAAGTGATATTTTCTCCATGTAAAGTCAACAGCCTTTTATAATACAAAATATAGAATTCAATAAACAATATTAAATATAGGAAAACAATATGACGTCTATAAAGAAAGATCAACAAATGTAAGAAGATCTGAGTGCCACTGCTTATAAAATGATTTTAATTATTGTGCTATCAGAGAGGTACTCTGTCACCATGGTTACATCCACAAAATAGCTCATGATGAAATTCAGGAGCTATTTATGAAACCTATTCAAGTGCAAAATCACACTATTTTTATGTATATAGGGACAGCATATGTGCCAGGGTTTTCAGGCTTCAGTCAGATTAGAGCAAACTGCAAAACAAATCACTGGTCAAAATGGGCAACTGACTGTTAGTTAGTTCGCCTAGTGTTTTTGTGTGTAATATTTTGTATCAAGAGCTTGAAACCAACTGTAGTTTTAGTATTTTTCATTTTATTAGGGATAGTTTTTTGTTTGATTGTTTTTTACACATGCTAACTGTAGCTCTAAATAGTCATGAGTTCATTTATGGCCCATAAGTTAAGACTGTCAGTGAGCAAAGACTCGATACCGTGGTGGAGAAGGCGTGCATATAAATAATGAAAAACAGATCAGAGGCGGGCGGCGTTCACAAGGGCACAAACACTCTACGCCAAAGTGCTTCTTGGAAAGTTGTGAGCTCCGAGGAAACAGTGGGAAGCAGCAGAGAGACACTTGAAGCCGCATTCTTGACTTGTCTGTTTGAAAAGCGGAGAAAATGTTAAAATATGCTTTGACTAGTTTGTGTCTAGGTCTTGAGCGGCATGTGTGTAGTGATGGATTGATTAGTCATGGTGAAAAAAATCAAAGACAGGCTCCAGGGTTAGAATCGATCAAACATTTTTTTGCCTCCAAAGGAAAAGAAAAAGTTTACTTTTCCTGACAGACCAAAAGGAAGTTGTGGTGTGTACACATAGTAACATAGGAGCAAACAGACAGAGGCAAAGCTCAAAGACTGCAGGATTGTGCACACACACACACACACACACAAGTACACAGCAGGCTTTGACAAGATGGCGCCCACACAGACCAAAACACAGACATGCAGATAGGCAAGCTGCAAACAGTGACGGAGGTGGGAGAGGAGGAGAGAGAGGAGAGAAGAGAGAGGTAGAGAGAAAGAGAGAGAGGGGGAGAGAGAGAGTAGTAAGCTGTAAACACTGATGGAGGTGGGACAGAGAGAGAGAGAGAGAGAAAGAGAAAGGGAGGGAGAGGGAGGCAGGAGCGACAGAAAAGATGTTAACACTGACAAAGGTGGGAGAGAGAAAGAGATAGAGAGGGTGAAAGGAGGAGAGGGAGAGTGACAGAGAGAGAGAGGCAAGCTGCAAATACAGGCAGAGGTTAGAGAAAAAGAAAGGTGAGCACAAAGGAGGCAGGGTAAGGGGTGAAGAAATGAAAGAGGAGAGATAGGAATGATGAGGAGATAAAAGGGACTTCCTGTGAAACATCTAGCCAGCGTATATCAAACACTCCTCCCAATTATAGTGTATTCTGACACAACGCACGCTGTCAATTTGGTTTATTAATAAATCACATACAACCACACTGCTGCTCACGACAGATTATTACAACCAACATTCTCTCTCTCATTCTCTCTCTGAGCTCAAACCCTTTGGCTTTCTCTCCCAGGGCCTAAAGGGCCTTTTAATACACACGCATTTGTTGAATCACTTACTATGGGTTTAGATGTGTTTAGATGAGACTGAATTTTAATCATTGTTGATCACAGCAAGGATTAAGGATTTAAAAGTGCCCTATGTAACTTTTTCAGACGGGGAGTCCCCTGCTTGTCCCCATGGAGATGTCATTGCTTTGCATGGAATAGAGAGAGATATACTTTATTGATCCCAAGGGAAATTCAAGTTTTGCTGCAGAAATATTTACACTGCACCTCTCAATCGCCTTTGTGCTTCAGTCAAAAGTCTCAGTGAAGCATGACAGGAGGACTGGGAGGGTCAACAGTTTCTGTCTCAAGGCAGTTTGAGGAGAGGAACATTCCTGTGAACACAAGGGTCCCTCCTCTGAACAGGAAAGGCCTCACTCTTACTCTGCACTGATGTTTTGGTTGGTGATGAAATGGTTGATTCCCTCAAAGTATTTCTTTTGGAAGGTCTCAGAGAATTTCACAAAATCCTTCAGCATCTCAAATGTCCATAGCTAGCCCCTTGTACTTGATTATGCATGTATGATATTAAACTTATCTCTCTTGCATTTATTGAATTTGTCTTGATTAAAATAAGCTGCATTTTCAGCCTAAGCAGGCTAACCTTTCCACAGATCTGACCTGAAACTTGCCCTGCTGCCATCACCTGCGTGTCTCCATGGTAAAAGATAAGTTTAAGGTCACAGTGGAACAGTGCAGGCAAAGCAATAACATCTCAATAAAGACAAGTATCTCTCCATCAGGGTCTGTCACCTGCTTAGATCTGCCACCTTTAAATAAAGGTGCATATAGTGCACCTTTATTTAATGTCTGAATGTTACAGATTTGACCATTTTACATTTGAAGAAATAGAAAAGAAAAAATGGCTTCTATTTGGCAGAGGTAACATGAGGCTAAAAAGGACAAATGACATGGCATATAGATTAAATCCCAAGAACATTTCAAAGTTGTCACCCACAATAGACTTTCCCTTCTGTCTTTATTTTGCCAATTCAACTGAAGCTCTTTGTTCTTTTATGTCACCTACAGAAACCTTTTGACACACTCCCCACGCACGCACTCACACACAAACACTCGCACTCACACACACACACACACACACACACACGCACACAGACAGAGGCAGTGTGCATTGTGGGAGCTGGAGGAGGGCAGAAAGAACACCAGTATGGAGTACAGAGAGACGATAATCACGTGTGTTTGGGAGAAGGGGCCATAGTTTTGAGCATGCGTGAGTGTGTGCATGGATTCCCCAGTGTACCATTTTGCCCTTCACTCCCATTTTTCATCTGAATATTTTGTTCTGTCATGTTTTTCTTGGTTGCATAATAATAAGTGCAGGTGTCTAAATATAGTGTCTAAAAGAATATACTCTGCGACATTTATTTCCATTTTTTTTTTTTTTTTTTTTTTTTGCAAAGGTCAGAATTACAATTGCAGCAAGTTCTTTCGAGCTGTCCTGTTTTAACGCTAGCATATCCAGAAAAAGAGGGTTGTGTTCCTTTCTGTGAACTAGTTACACCGATATGTTTTCAAACTTTTGACAACTGAGCAAAGCTAAATTACTTTTCAGAGTACAATCTCAGAGGGATGGAGCGGAGGGCACTCGGAGTGGAATAAGCAGGCTGCAAAAAGCCTGCTTTTGACAATGGCTATAGAAAAGTGCACAGTAAAAAGGGGCTAGTCCTCCATAATTGTCAAGTGCAGATGCATTTAGCTCGGTGGCGACGTGTCATATTATGCTAATGGTTGTCTTTTTAGGACAGCGTGATGTTAAGCAATTTGTGAGCTTTTCCACTCGGTGACACAGCCTCTGACTCATTTTCAGTGGGACATTGTGTAGATTTGGTTTGGCCGCAGAAGCACTCTGTGTTTGTGTACGAGGAGGAAGAGAGAGACAAAATATTACATAACACTAGTGTTGTCATGATACCAACATTTCAAATCACTGATTTAAGATAATGGTTAAATACTTGATACTACTTTCGATATACTACATTTATAATAAAAGCTCTTTTTGAAAAATATATAATGATAATGCCTGTTAATTAGTGGTAGGATGAGACCCAATTTCCACAACACGGGATTGGGTCCATGAGACTGAGACAAGACAATAATTGAGCATAAATCATATTAAATATATATTGTAATTCAGTCAAAAATTGTGGCCTCATCATTTATGATTTATGTTATTTTATATTTTTTGTCATTGTGACACTGTTTTTTGTTGTTGTTTTTTTTACAGCTTTTCAAGAAAAATAACTTGCCAGCCCTTTACCCTTTTCTGTCCAACGCAAATCTAAAAACACTGTGGAAAATCTCACAAGATAACTTTTATCATGTGTGCACATTTTTTTGTCTTGCAAGATCTTGTGGTATAAGATCTTGTCCCACTGCTACTGTAAATGGCAGCTTTATATTATCTTTACTTAAGGGCTACGAGTAAAGGCCACATAGGATCATAAATGCCTAAACAAATCAGCCATAGGATTTTTACTCGTACATGCAAAATACATGCACAACAAATGACCCTAAACCTACCCCTGCTGTGTGAGCTCACCAGACTGAGCATATCTGCGTAACAGTGCAGGCTGACATCACATCACAGTGTACAACAGTGTAGCTATCCTCCACATGCTCCCACAAACAAACCCATGCAGCTCATATTAAAATGCATGAATGAACTCCCTCACAGCATACACATGTTTAGATAGGTTTAGCAAAAAGTGAAGTATGGTATATGCAACATCATTCTATAGCATGACAAAGTGATACAGTGGAGTTATTTCTGTGTTGCTATGAAGTAGGTTAGTGTGTTTTGAATATATGGCTGAATTTCACCATTAATCATTCATACACAATAATTATAGAACGTTGTATTATCAATTATGAACTAAAGAGGAGGCACACATGGTAAAGATTATGAAAAGTAAAGGGCTACTGTATTGTTGTTGTTGCTGTTAAAGGGCTCGCCATTTCTTGATCTATGTTTTAATATTTCTTCATCAGATACATATCTGGTGTTGTGTTTTGTTTCAATCACACGTTTAACACACACACCCTGCATATTTAGGCTGAGTTCTTCTCACTCAATCTCTACTGAACAAAAGGTAAAAGGAGTTGTTAACTTGAAAACTACCGCTTCATGGCATCACAAGGTGGAAAAGAACATTTTGAGCTTTGGAGATGTAGACAGACTAATAATAAAGGTTTACACAGACACGTGTGAATGAAACGAAACACAACTCAGCTTATGTTTTTGTGGAGGTAACAACATTCCAGGAGTTAAAACTTGCAGGAGTTCATTTTGCATAATATAGGACCTTTAAAGCCCCACCACGTAACTTAGCCAAAACATAAAATAAAGGAATATTACACAGTGTCTTAAATTACAGTTTTTACAGACAAAATAAAATGTCTGTAAAATGTCTGTAAATTCAAACCGTTTATCCAAAGCCAAACCGTTTTATCTTTTAAACTTTTAAAAAGTCGTGCACGCTTTTATTTCATCAGGCCTGGACTACTGTAACGCACTTTATTCCGGCATCTCATAAAATGCACTTTACAGACTACAGTTAGTCCAAAACTCTGTAGCATGACTTTTAACAGAAACCAAAAGAAGACGGCACATAACCCCAACCCTTGCATCTTTGCACTGGCTTTCTGTTAATTTTACAACTGATTTTAAGATTTTATTCTTTGTTTTTAAAGCTTGAGTGGACTGGCCCCACAGTACATCTCAGACCTCATCCAAATTTACACCCCCACAACCGCTCTGAGGTCCAAGGGCCAGCTCAGGCTTGTGGTGTTTAAGATGAGATTTAAAACCAGGGGGGACAGGGCCATCTCTGAGGCCATCCCCAAGCTCTGGAACGCTCTGCCCCCTCATGTCCAAACAGCCCCCCAGCAGAGTGTTTTAAGTCTCGTCTTAAAACCAACTTTTATTCTCTGGCTTTTAACACTGTGTGAGTTGTGAGGTTTTCTACGTCTTTTATTTATTTTTCATGTATTTTATTGGTTTTATTTATTTATTGCTATTCTATGGTTTTGCTCTGGTCTTATTAATTTAAGATTAGTATGATTAAATCTGAGCATTTATTTTTTCATTATATTATTATTATTATTATTATTATTGTTGTTGTTAGTATGTATTTGCGCAGCACTTATGAAACTGTTTGTGAAATGTGCTATATAAATAAAGCAAACTGGATCAAGTGGATTGGATTTTTTTTGACATACTGTAGCATATCACCATGTTTGGCAAAGGATGTCAACAGAACAGAGCACAACAAACTGCCGAACAGCCAAAAACTATAGTAAAACATAGACTCCACACTCCAATATAATTCACACCTATTGTTCTCAAATGGTGATTATAAATAAAATATCAAGGACATCTGTGTCTATTGTCTATATATTGGAAAAGATATCTGGCTGATATTTTGTCACGTAGCGCGAAGTCGGATTTCCCTGGACAGTGAATCCCCAGCCCCACACTGAAGGATTCTAATGAGCTTGCGATGCCAAACCACAGTCCGTAGGTGTTTTTTCTGGCTCGGAATGACACGCAACTTGACTGAAAAGTGGATCAGAGAAGCCCCATAGACTTGTTCTGAATGCTTGCATAACTAACAGCTCTTGGTAGATGATATGGACACCAGATTTTCAATTGAAGTAATATGAAGATGTTTTGCCCACCTTTGCGGATACACCGACACCTGAAAGCGTGCCCAAAGTTTTTCACAGGGGAAATAAACAACAGAAGACAAAGCAGCTGTACTCTATTTGAAGTTCTTAAGAAAAAATATCACCTTTCTGTGCCATTGTAACTTCAGGAAGAAAGATTTGTGCGGTGAAGGTCAGGTGAAGGGGTGGCAGGAGTGACCCCAGCAAACAATGTAGAATAACTGTAATCAGCAGATGTGTGAACGTGTATGTGTGTGCGTGTGTGCATGTGTGCATGTGTGTGTGACAACCAACCAGGGACTCAAGGCTTTTTACACCAACCAATATCAAAGGCTTCCATCTCCCGAGACGCTTCCCCGATGATGCAGACACGAGGGGCAGAAGAAGGACAGAAGGCCATAAGGAGACAGGAAGAGGACAAGACAAAGAAGCGAGGTGCGCGGTAATTATAGTCGCGCTTAATATACACAGAATAAGTCGGGGTCAAACAGTCATAAACAAAGTGGATTGGCATTTAAGTGCTGTAAGTGTGGAGATCTTCATGTTTTGATCAAAATAAATGCAATATTTTTTTGTCTTCGGCATGTCACCTATTCAAGGCAAAGTTGAGTGAAAACATAAAATTGCTATTAAAAGTGTATATTTGTATTAAGACTAAGTATAAAATGTGAAAAGCTAGAAACTATGCTACTGCACCTTGTAATGTCAGGTGGTAATACACGTGCTCCACTCCATACACCTTCACTACAATCACTTAGATAATGTCAGTTCTGGATTTGCCAATCTCTAAGATAAAGGTAAAAGGTAGATGTTAACTTTAAAACCACTACATGACATAACACGATGGAAAAGAGCATTTTGACTAATAATATGGGGTTACTCAAACATGTGTGCCTGAAACAAAACACAACTCCAGGTATTTTTTTGAGAATGTAAGAACATTCTAACGTGGCTTAAAGCTCACTCAATTTGTGTAAATACAGGACCTTTAAGACACCATATTGTGATTTGTACACACAACATATCACATACTGCAGTTGTGGTATTACCAAGCACTAGATGAAAGTGTTGGTTGTAAATGAGAGAATGAACACAGAGGTACATGCGTGCTAGTGCTCCTCCCTGGGGCTCAGGGCACCAGATGCACTACCCTCCATCATCAGTGCTAAATATATATGCACAAAGACACACGTGTGTTAGCAGGGCGCGTTAGCAACATGGCTCAGTGATTAGCCTCCCCTGACCACTCATGGATCTCTTTGTTTGTCTTCTGTTTTAGGGATGGGACAGCCATAATTGTTTGTGGTAGATTTTGTCTAATCATCATAATCACCAACAAAGAAAATCAGCATAATACCACAAGATTGTGCAGAAAAAAGCCCCTTATCCATGTTTTTTTTTTTTTTTTTCTGTTTCATTGTGGTTTTAACTTAGAACAAAGTACAAGTTTAAACACTGCACTTAATCATGCAACAAATTATTTCATATCCCAGATAAATACAATTATTTTTACAAAAATGAAAAGTTAATTTGTGAACTTACCTATAACTTAAAGTTACACTATGCAACTTTTCAGGTAAAGGGTTAAGCACCTAATTGTCTCCAGGATAATGTCACTGCTTTGCTTGGGATGTTCTACAGTATGCCATGAAACATAGCTATTTTACATTAAGTAAATTACAGGTATTTTTATTGCTCAAAATGATCTTAAACACATGCATTCTCATTGTCGCCACAGTCGCCTCTTCTGACATGTAACTTGGCCTTGTAGCATCATTTGCTTTTTTGTTGGAACTGGATATGTTTAAATTCCAGGCAAAGCCGGGACATCTCCATGGAAACAAGCAGTTGCTGGACCCATCACCAGAAAGGTTACACAGTGCAACTTTAACATAAATTTGTGGCGTTTGCACTGGATGTTAAAACTGTAATATCATTACAAGCAAATATCTGTTACTAGCCACAACAAATATCAGCTAAAAAAATACATATCTGACCATACCCAATGATGTACTTGACATTAAACTTCAACATTGTCCTAGGTTTATTTTGTTTAAACACATTCTTTGGTTCTCTCTGGTGTGTGTCAGATGCCCTCCCGTGTCTTGGAGTCTGTCCGTAGGCCTGTATGCGTGTCTGGCTGCAGCACTATCTCTGTTTCGGGGCCAGATAAGTAGTGCGGTGTTTGCATTCACATATCTGCTGCTCTCAGGAGCCGTCCTCTTTCTCCACTATCGAACTTTAACATCTCACTCAGTTTGTCAGTCACGCTGCTCTGCACCTGTCCTCACCTGGTTTACGCAAATAAATATTCTCACCCATCCACCAGAGTGTAGATTGTTTATTGTTATCGAAGACTTGGAAAATGCTTTTTGCCCCTTAAATGTATCAATGTAGAAATATAATAAAACAAATATATAAAGAAATATATATATATAAAGAAAATTACACCCCAAAAATGATCGTCTAGTCAGATTAGTTTGTTTCAGGGTCGTATGTGAAACGAAGGAGCAGATTGGCCACCTATCATTTACAAATATAATCAGATTAAATGCTCCTCTCATTGATTCCTCAGAAATCCACCATGATTTTCAGGCCCTTCATATGTTTTTCCTTTATTTTTTTATGTTACGAATGACCACGCTTGTTCCTGATTGACTCATGCACTTGTCAATCACGTCCATCAAAAAAGGAGAGACTCACCGATGACCAGACTCACATCTTTTTTAAGTATTGAAGTGTGTATTTTGGATCCCAGGCAATGAAAACCTACATTGTATTAAAAAAACAAGGAAGACTTTTTGCTACAGCTTTGACTTTGAAATTCTCCTTCTAAACATAACAGTGAGCCAAAAATATGTATTTAGTATTCCCAATAAAAAATATTTTATTGATCCTAGAATTACATTGCACAATATAAAGTACTGTTTTCGGACCAAAGTTAAAAATAACAGTGAATAAGTTGAATTATGGCCCAAAACATATTTACATCACAGAATTATTCAACGCGTAGCCACTTAATTCCTTGGTTGACCAGATTTCGTGTAGCCTCAAATGTTTCCTCTCTGCTCCTTTGGGTCATTGCCACAAGCGCTTCAAGAGCTCAGAGTCATTTCAAAACTGCAATTACAACACTCCCGTCTGGTCCCGAGCAAAAAAAAAAAAAAAAAAAAAAACTTGAGTGACGATTCCTGGCCAAGCTACTGCTGAAAATGACCAATGACCATCCATTTTTCTTTCTATGCTGTCTTTGCACCAAGAACTCAAGATGTTTTATGTCTTTCTGGAAGAGATAATGAAAGAGGTGGTATAGGGAAGACAAAAAATGTGAGAGGGAAAAGGACAAAGTGTTAAGTTAAATGGACAGTTCGAAGAGTATAAGGAGAGAGAGGAGTGAATGAGAAAAGAGAAGAGGAGGGAGGAGTAAGAGGGGAAAGAGAGGAGAAGAGTGTGGGGAGAGAGAGAAAGGAAGAAAGAAGGAAGTAGAAGTAAGATCTCAACCAGACATCTAAAATGTCTCTAAGGCTACGTTCAGACTGCAGCCTGAAGTGACCCAAATCCAATTTTTTGGCCCCTATGTGACCTGTATCTGATCTTTCAATGACAGTCTGAACAACACAGATCCAATTTTTTCAAATGCGACCCAGGCCACTTCGATATGTGGTCCTGAAACCGATACATATCCGATCTTTTGACATGCAACTTCAGTCTGAACCAAAGTGCATTCATCTGACCTACACATTATCAACAAGCCACAAAAGTCCCTATTCTGCGCTGAAGTGGACGAAAATTGTTAATGAACTCCGTGTCACTGAAGCGAAGCACATCACCACTCATCACTCTTGGCTACGTCTCTGCATCCACACGTTCCTTTCAACGGACGTTGCTGCCACTGTCAGACAAAACGTCACGGCCAAAAACCTCGTCCTTCTCCTTCTCAGTCTCCTCCTTAAAACAAGTAAGTTGTTCATGTTCTGGCTCCGGTACGAGAAGAACTTTAAAATCTCCAGGTGCTCAATGCTCGCGTCCATGTTTGGACAACTTCCGAAAACACAGAGCACGCTCGCTGCGGTTGACGTCATCCTGTCCTCCAGTGCGCATGTGGGACACTTTCGGGCCGTTTACCGTTCACACTGGAATTCACATACAAGTCGCATTTAATTGGAAATGTGAACAACCTCACAAAAACATCGGATTTCACACAAAAATCGGAATAGAGCATTAAGCCCTGCAGTCTGAACGTAGCAAAAGTTCTCTTCATCACCTCTAACCAAGAGCATGTTGGCAACCATGCACCCCACAAGAATATACAGGTTTCATTTGGCACTATATCACCTTAAAATAACTGAATATTATAATGTCATTCTTAGATTGCTATTTCGCTTTTTAAAAACTAGCTTGTCCCTTACAGCAGTTTTTCTCAACCAGGAGTACAGCAGCACATGCCAGGAGGTATTTGGAACAATTTCAGATTTAAAGACAGGTGGCACTGAATGATATTTGAATGTAAAATACTAATTGTAGAACATTTTTAGAATAATTGTGGCATTAAAACAAGAAAATATAATAGCTATCATTGGTATTGTAACTCAGGCACTGTTGATAGGAGGTACTCAGAGTGTGAGACAACGCTTAAGTAGTGAATCCACAACGCAGGAACATTTTGCACTGTAGGAGCAATGTGTGACTAAATATTTCTCTAGACCTATGGCCATCTTATGACACAACCTAATACAAATGCCCATTATTTATAAACTTAATGTTAATTCAGTGATAATGATGTATTCCAAATCTTCTTGTATGAGTGAAAGAGCTGGCAGATTCAGTTCTGACCTAGTTCTTGCTTACAAAAGTGATTTTGTTCCCAACACATTGAAAAGACTTATTACAAAAGAATGGAGATCCTACCAGGCCACATCCAAGTTTCCAAAACCAGTTTAAAATCTAGGGCTGGGTGATATGATCAAAAAATTCGACCAATCCTATTGTGATTCGACTTATTAAAATCAAATACAAAAGGTTTTCAATATTAATTTACTGAAAGAAAACAACAATATTACAATATTGACTAGTGATCATTTAACACACAAAAATAGTTTTATTTACTCTTCTGCCATCTGAACTCTGCTCCAAACCACTTTTAATGATGAAGGATTGGCTGTAACCCTCTAAGTTAAAAAGACTCAAGCTGATCTCTTTTTGTTTACTGCTAATTCCATGATGGTTATTTCTGTTTTGATATATTTGTATTGTCATTTTCACATCTTTTTTATTCTATAAAGCACTCTGAATTACATTGTGTACAAATTGTGCTATACAAATAAACTTGCCTTGCCTAGAAATGACTGAATCCATCTCAATTAAACTTTGATTATTTACCCACCCTTATAAAAACTACATTACGCTTACATCATTATCATCACTAGCTCCAGTCTTGTTTTGGTTCATACTGGTCTAACATGCACAACTCCAGCTCTAGTCCAAACAAACAAACAAACAAACTGTCAATCTCCTCACCAGAAGAGCGGAGGCATGGAGGTGTGGGAAAGGAACTCTTTTGGCTTATAGCAAATCCTTAAGAAGCCCATCATTGTTTGGCTCTGAGGCCTGGTGTCTGAGTGATGTAGCGTATCGGCCCAGTGAACCTTGCACCAAGTACTGCAGAGACTAGGGAATGTGTGTCTTTCTGCTTATAAAAGACAATCGAGCTGTTGCTTCAGTGTTGGCTAATGAGGATTTGAATAAATAAACAAGGGGACACATAATTAAGCTTGCTGCTAGTTGCACCATTTCTATCAGGCGTTTACAGGCGTTTACTCAATGACAGGGCAAGCCGTGAGTAAATAAGTGAAAAGTTTTACACCACTAATGAGAATTAACAAAGTAAAAATTTGTCAATATAGAAGTGAGCAACTTTTAAAGAAGACGTGTTGTGCTTGTGGCTTATATAGTTTTAATCTATGACACCCATGGACCATTGTGTTATAATTTGGACATTTTAAATCACAATAATGATTTAAAACAAAAGAAAGAAGTATGCTAATTTCTGTGTTAGAAAACAGCAGTGCGTAAAGGGAGCTGATGTTCCTGTAAACATCATCAAAACAAAAAGCAGTGAAGCGGAGGTGGGGACTTTCAAGTCATGACTTGGAATCGAGTCAGACTTGAGTCACTATTTTTAGGACTTGAGATTTGACTTGATAAAATGGACTAAGACTTGGGACTTGACTTGGACTTGAAGGTCAGTGAATTGGGACTTAACTTGGACTTGAGGCCTGTGACTTGAGAAGACTTGAGAAGCACTTTTATATCTGAATTCTTTCTATTCTGCCTCATTATGGTTACACTGAGATCTTGTCAAGACATTTAAAAAGGAAAACATTTACTAAATTCATTTCTATAACTCTTATATATAGTATGATTTAAGTACAGTTTATCTTAAAAGTCATATAAATTGCTTAAGTCTATCTATCTATATTTGGTACTTTGGTTTAAAGACTTGAAATGACTTGAAGCTCAAAGCATACGACTTGCACTTGACTTGGATTTATGGGCCAGTGACTCAAGACTTGACTTGGACTTGCCTGTATTTAACTTGGGACTTGAAGTTAAAGACTTGAGACTTAGTTGAGACTTGCAAAACAAAGACTTGGTCTCAGCTCTACAGTGAAGTTACCCCTTCTATGGACAGAGGCATAACACTACCAAGCAGTTGATATTGTTTTTTTTGTTTCATTCATACGTATGCGGTGCTGCTGAATCCTACATAAAACTGGTAAATGAACTAAGTACATATTGTTTTTATTGTTTTTATGGTTTGTACCACTTTTTTCACTCTGTGTTTTTAAAGTGCATTATAAATCAAGTTGCAGTTGCAGTACACAGCAGTGGGAGTATGCCAGTGGCAGTGAACATGGGGGTTGATCGGCAAAATGGCTTCTTGTAAATAAGTGATTAAAGATTGCTTAAACATGCATGAATCACTCTAAAGACAACTTCAGGGGAGTAAATGGTGAGGCGAAACAACTATAATATGGTTAAAAGCTCGTAAAAGTCAGTTTTGCATAATAGGTCTACTTTAAAAAGTTCCCAAAATGACTGCAGTGGTGGATACGTTTAATAGCATACTACTCAAAGATACGCTATAGTTTGAAGTAAATGCTTTTTACATTGAGCCAAAATTAATCTTCCAGTGCTTGTTTGTGTCCATGGAGATGTTATTGTATTGTCTGGAATGTTCCACAGTATGGCATTTAACTTATCTATGCTTGTGAAAACAAGTAGATCTGTGGAAAGGTGACCACACTCACAATAAGAATACCTGTTTTCAGTGTGCTTCTGAGAAAAGGAATGGAATGAAATAAATGCAAAATAGATACTGTAGGTAAAACATTTAAAGTAAAACAATCTCCATAGAAACAGGTAGTGTACCCTCCAGCAGGAAGTAATATAGTTTTTTTTTTTTTTTTTTACGTAATTGGACATGGGAGCTAATTTTTCAGTAATTGTCAAATTTTACATGTTTGATTTTGCTGTAGTTCTCCCACTGATCTGTCTGACAATTGACCAGACTATAACGTTATCGTGATGAATGTGAATATGAGGCATAATCTCCCTAAGCTTCTTTAAACGTCACATCAACTTAGCGTCATTGCATGAACCTTTGACGCTAATCTGTGGAGAGACCAGAACCCGAGCAGCTGTGCATCAGCACATCATTGTGGTCTTGCTTGCTTTCAGATGGACAGCGATAGATGGCACTGCCGCTCACAGAGGACTGAGAAGGGATGGCCACGAGCAGACCACCCACTCCACTCACTTCACACTTTATATATACACATGGGCTATAAACATCACACACTTCTGAGTGACCTTTGGCTCTGGCATATGGGACTTCAATACACACGTGTTCTGATTCAGTGACAGAACCACTAAAATGTTTCTTCCTGATCAGCAGTGCCTATGAGGGGTGTCCAAACTCTTAGAGTGACATATATTTCGACCCACATTGGTGGCCAATATAGTATTTTTCAAATGACTGTATTTGATAGACGTTTGAACAAGCAACCACCACTTTATCCATGTTTAGACTCTCCTTTGGATACTCAAATGTTTGATATTTGGTTTGTGAGGGATGTTTTGTTTAAGAACGCAGTAGAAAGTACTGCTTAGGGTCATTTGAGCTACTTCACCAGAATGCCTGATGGTTAACAAGAATTGGTCTAAGGTCTGCTTTTGGCTCCTGGGTCATAGTTTGGACATGACTATTCTGCAATTTATTTATTACAGATGGTTTTGGTTTTGATTAATGGTTTGATTAATGGTACATTTATAACAGGTTTGTTGGGCTAATCCTAATTTAAGGTTATTATATCAGAGGCATAAATTCTCATGTTAGGTTTATAGCTATGACTGTGGTTATCTAAAACTAATACAATGCGATGAGTGCACATTCAAACCTATATGCTTTACAAGTTTGAGGAGTTAAAGTGTCACCTGTGGAGGGAAACAACTCCATCAGCCCATGGCCTCTGGATCCCGGTGTTATTGTGTCTCTGTAAAACAGTTGTGGATGTACTCGGGCCAGTGAGAGCAGACAGTGTGTGGTGGAGCAGCGTACATTACAGAGGGCCCGGCCGCTCTCATTGTCAGAGCATGAGTCAGTGACACGGGGACACCACAGCGCGCATGTTAACTCAGCAGCCACTACACTATTCTCCACTGTCTCCATGTGAATGCCCATTCAAATAAGCATGACTGTTTGCTTCCCTGTCTGGTTAGCTTGTGTGTGTATGTGTCTGTGTGTGAATATCCTTGTAGACTACGTGGAGGAAGAAAGACATTTAATACATGTGTCAAGGTGATTTCCAACCGCGCTGCCTCCACACATACACACACATTGATTTTCCATGCTTTTTAGGGACACTACGTTTCCTTACTTTCATTTTCTGGAGACCAATCCAAGCCATAGTTACCACCTCAACGTACCTATATTAACCAATGTGATAACTTTAAAACGTGTTGTTCCATCTAATAATACAGGATTTTCGTCAGGGATACCAATAACAGTGTGTGTATACAGACTTCAGTCCCCACAGTGTGATAAATACCCACCCACACACAGACACTTGGGATTGGTTAACCTCCTCGTGCAGTGGCCAAGTACCAGACGCCGAGTGGACAGCCCTCCTGGAGCAGCCACACGACTGCACTCTCCCTCACACTGGAAATGAGCAGCTCCACTTTAACCTCAGGCCATTTACCCAAATCATTACTCTGCTTCTTTCACCTCCCACAAGACCAGATCAGGAGAAATCTTTTTATTATGTTAGCTGCTGAGACAAGCCTCAAGGATTGCTTACAATACAGATTCTAATATGGCAGTAGTCAACTAAAGACATTCTTGGTCGACTAAAGACATGCTTTGTGCAATGACGGATCAACTAAAAGGGGTGTGGCACTGACAAAAGATCTAAAACGTATTAGGATTTCATATAAACAGAGAGGTACTAATAAACAGCACCTTCATGAGAGAAAAGGCACATTTTAATTCTTATAATAATAAAATAATGAATAAAAAAATACTGTTATAATTCAACTTCTGCTAACAAAGGATAACTTCAAATGTACTGACCACATTACACTTCCTTTCATTATTGCTATGGTGATGTGCAAAAGCAAAGCTAAACACAAGTAGACTCATTTTTAAAAAGTGCATCGCTTTTTGCAACACAGCCTTTTACAGACATGCTCATCTTTAAGTTTTTGATATTACCAGCAAACATGATTTACAATATTTCTTTCAACACTTATAAAATACTGAAGAGCTTATCCAAAAAAATGCATAAATTAATTGACTTAAAAAGGTCATATTAACTGAATAATTTAACTTGCAACATTGGTATAAGCCTGAGTGGACCCCACACCATCACAGTTCTCCTTTTGTCTTCTCACTCTTCCTGTGATACTAACTGTGATGAAGGCCAGTGCAGTGTGTGGTTAGTTAGCCTCCCCCTGCAGGTGAGCAGTCTGAGCAGTCCGTACTTTAAAGTAACTCTTCCTTAAACCTCTGCCTCTCTCTCCAGCTTCCCTTCCGGCGGGCGAGCAACTTTCCCGACAGGAAATCCTTTAATCTTGACCCACAGCAGCCATGCCCCACACGCACCAACAAGCAGTGTCCAATCTCTGCTCCGGAGGAACGCAAGAGCTGTTTTAAAGCTGCGCTGTGTAACTTTTCTGTTTGAGGGTACGTTATCTCCTTGTTTTGGTTATGATGTTTTTCTGTGCCTGGAAAGTCTCAGAATATATTATTTTTGCTACTTATTTAGAATTTATTATTACCATTTGTATTTTTTTTCTTTGTTATTATATTATATTGTTAAGTGTGAGCTACTGTGTCAAAATAATTTCCCTTGTGGATTAATAAAGTTTAAGTCTAATATAGCAGTTAACATGTCAATCTCGAATTTATTTATTTTGATCCAGTTACAGTTATTTCTACTGGGTTATATTGGGTTTACTCACCTGTCTCCATGACGATAGGCAAATTAAATACCATATTGTGGATCACTACAGACAAAGCAATAACTTCTCTATGGAAACGAGCGGGTGGTGGACCGTGCATCCAAAAAGTTACACAGTGTACCTTTAGATGGAGGTAACTGACTTTAGATCAGATTGGAGACAGCGAGACAAACCTCCCACACAACTTGCATCATGGTAACTTCAGAGCTCTTCATGTTTCAAAAAAGGCGAGTATCAAACACTGCTAAAGCATAATGAAGTCAGAACAGCATCCAAAACAAGAGGACACACATGAGCAGCATGCGCAAAGACAAAAACATTAAACAAATGTGTACACAAGCACAGAGCAGGAGAATTATGGATGAGAAAGAGTAGATGGAGAAGGAGGGGAAGCACAGATGGTTTTCATTTCAGTATATCCAAAAAATTATTCTAAATGTACAATATGGTTAAAAAGACAAACTGCACTAAATAAATATCAGAATGAAACACTTCAGTACTTAGTTTGCATCTGTAATTAGTCATAGTAGTTATTAGGGGTGTAACGATATCCAAGTCTCTCGATACGATATTGTCACGGCATGAACCTCAAGGTACGATATTTATTGTGATATCGTGGGAAAGCGATATGGTGGGGAGGCTCACGCTGTAGGGATGTAAGCATAGCTAAATCTCTCGGTACGCTATTTTCACAATATATTTCTCACGGTACAATATTTACAGCAATATTTTGTGGAGGCTAACAAAAATTGAATATGCTACTTTTTCCTCTTAAAATGCCTTGACAAGTCTTAATCCAAAGAACTTAAAAAGTGCTTAGAACTGTTATTTCTTCTTGTAGTCTGCACTGAAAAGGAGCAAAGGATCATGGTCTATATAGTTCCCTTAATCTTTTTTTATTGCTGCACCATAACTCTTAATTTAAGCAAAGAAACTTGTAAATCGATATATTGTGATGGTCCGCGATATTATTGTGAGAATTTTGACAATACGATATCATGATATTTTGGTTATTGTTACATCCCTAGTAGTTATTAATTTGACGTTTTATGGTATAAATGTTATATAGCCAAAAAATAACCAAAGATTTCCCAGTAGTGTAATGAAAATGTACACACGATAACTATTGACCCCAAAAACATGGTTCCAGCTTTCAGATATTGAACGATAAGTCAAAGAGCAATATAGCATAGTAATCGTGGCAGGCCTATGTGCTTCATTTTGACCAAGTATAACACATTCTGCCAAATACCACTGCCAACACTTGATACGATTGTGAAATGTAATAACCAGGGTTCAGTGCCATGCCTAAAGAGAACTGATCCAGTAAACCAGTAAAGATATTCCCTTATTTCAGGTGGGAGGGTCCGCCACCAGCTTGCCTCCATGGAGATCATATTAATATGCCTAGAATGTTCCAGAGTATGGCAGTAAACATATTTCCCATTACATTACAGGTGTTGTTATTGCTCAGAACAAACCTTGAAAAATATTAGCTTTTTTATTGCAAGCAGGTTCACCTCTACAGATCTGACCTGTTAACTCAGCCACAGAGATGAAGAAAATGTACACAGTGCACTGTTAAAATGAAATAATACTGTTCCCTGCTGTCCCATTAAAATGAGGACAACATGGTGTCCAAAGTGCAAATTATTACATCATTTGTTTAAAAAAATAATAAATCACTGTTTGGGTTACATTTAATTAAGGCGTGTGTTTAGGGAGAGTATACCACAACTGACCCACTTTTAACACTACATTGTTGGACAGAAAAATAAACAAAAACTACAGGTTTTCCCATGACAGCGCAGTCTCCAGTGAAGTGAAAAGTGAAGCGTGTGTGCCACCAGGCGTAACCTACTTGTGGAGCTGTTTGTGAGAGGCTCAAAGATGAATTAGGCCGACTCTGAGCTGCCATCTTTTAACCACAATTAGAAAGCTTTGTGACACGCTGTCAAGCTGCAGGCTACACGCACAGAGCATGTGCACACAAGTGTACAGGCCCAGGGGCAAAGAGGAGCAGACAGGGGGGTGACGTATGGGCCCAAACATCACACACACACAAGAGAGTGGTACAATATATCACCAAAAAGATTAGATACAACTACGTATATTCATCTCAAGTTGGAGGAATTCACTTGTAATGTCAGCTGTGCAATGAGTGCATGGTACAACTGTATGTAATTAGAGATGCACCTATCCGATACTGCTACTGGATATCGGCGCTGATATGGAATATATAGCTGGATCAGATATATTTTTATGTATCGATGGACATAAAAATGTATGTGACAAGATCAGTTGCCTGTCATAATATTTGAATTTCTACAAAGTTGCTCTGTAGTTACTTGAGAGACAATAACAGGTACATAACACATTCGGATCCGGTTTGTCTTATTTTATTTTTATTTGAAAAATGTATATATATACATATATATATATATTATTAGGTCCTGCATTGGTATCAGTTGATATCGGCATTGTCAAATACTTAAAGCTGTAGTATCAGAATCGGTATCGGAACTGAAAAAGCCAGATCGCTGCATCCCTATATGTAATAAAAATATATAAATATAAATTGTTAATATCAAAAAGACACCAAAGTACATTCACGCAGTTATACGAAGTGATGAAATAGACAATTGCATCATTAGCCTCTATACATTATCAAAATATTGTCTACAACAGGAACTATTTACTCGCAAGTCCAGTGTATTACCATCATCATCTAATAACATATCCCAATTTAGTCCTTTAATCCCACACTTTTTGACATTTTTTCTCTATATTTCAGGTTTGGTTTAGTTGTTTTCTGACCATTATGTTGAGTCTATGTTTACCTGCTAGTTGAGTGACATTTATCAAGGTTTAGTCCAAGTTTAGTTTTAGTTTACTTTTAGCGTAGTCTGTGTATGACCCTCTCTCACAGTTTCAGCACACCGTGATGCATGACAATCATTAGCTACAGCTCTCCTCTGACAGCTGTCCCCTCAGTGATGCCCCCTATGTCTCAAACTCCCCCCACACACCCCGTTCAGATCAGCCACTACATGTTAATCAGCGGAAAGGTCAAAAGGACAAACTCACAGTCACCAGCCATACGGAAATATATCCTTCCAGCCAAATGAAATGAAACACATAGTGAGTCAAATGGTGCAGGGGAGGCTCTTAGAAAATAGTCCCTCGTCTGGGAGCAATCTTCCACTACTGCTGCAAACTGCTGTGTGACAAACTCAGCCAATCTCTCACCTTGTTGGACTGGAGTGGCTCTGAACACTTGACTTGGAAATGTTGGAGCGGCTAAAGGCTCAAAAGGGGATACAGGGACAGTTACTTCGGTTAACGTTAGGATTATAGATAGACAACCAATATATGGCAGATATTTTGACTTTTTATCATATCGGCTATCAAACTTAAATTTCTAGCAAGGCCGATATTTACTTTGATCAATCTGCTGCCTAAAAACACACACAAAGCTTTATTTAAACACTTAAATAAGAGACTACACAGTTCCGTTATAGGTTTGGGGTAAAAAAGGGCTGCGGGTGAGTCTATAGTAAATTTAAATTGCATAATATGAGGAAAATCATCTAAATCAGCCCTACAGCCCTCAAAATATCATCTGAGTTTATCGGCCATCGGTTGCTCTGGATTCCAAATCATGGGCATCGGCCATGGAAGATCCCATACTGGTCAATCTCTAGGATTATTTAATAATTACTATATCGACTTATCGTTCATGACTTGATAGACAGATATATGGCGCAATATTTACTGTGGTAGGTTTTCATTGTACTAGTGGACTAGTGAGGAACTTTTCCTTATTTTTCTGCACTACAATACAATTTGAGATGCATAGGGTTGAATAAATATTTTCTGACCCATTAAGTTTCATTTAATTATTGCAGCTCATCTTCATACTGTGCATATAGGATAGTTTTTTAGAGGAAATCCTGCTTTAGGGTTATTGTGTAGTAACTAATGGCATTCAGTATCATCATTTATCAACTATATTTTGAACCGTAATATATCGTACTACAAAATGTTGTTATCGTGACTGAACAAAGAAGTATTTAATCAAAGAATAGTGAAGAAATGACAGGATGTTGAGGAGGAGGAAGTGAACTGTGTGACTCCATAAAAAGAAATGGAGAGATTGGGCAGCATGACAGAAAACTGATTTTCTTTTTACTAAATGTGGGTTACAGTAACATGAAGCCTTATAAAACTAAATGTCTGAAAAAGCATTTGTTTTGTCAAATGTCTTACATGAAAATGACCTGATTTTATCTTGTCTGTTGAATCAGACCACATGGGCTAGTTCTGCCCACAACAAAACAAACAACAAAGCCAGTTCTTTTGAATAGATATTTACTGCAGATGCAAGAGCTGGCACTATCACTATCACTATCATTTTACAAAATAATATAATGCAATGAATTGAGTTTTACTCAACAAACACAAACAAAACATAAACATAGACATTTGTCTAAAATTGAAATGTCATGCAGGAAAAAAATATATATTTGAAATTTATATATTTAATATATTTATATATTTTTTTGTTTTGTTTTGTTTTAATGGTCAATGATCTATTTGGGTCACTGTAATCCAGACATCTACCGCCAGTCCTATGGCTGTAAAGTATGTTGTTTAAAGAGTTCAGACTTGATAATAAAAGTGACTTTTTTAAAGGTTAGGGTCAGATAGTTCAAGGTTTGTAATCATTGTGGGTTTTTTGTTTTGTTTTGTTTTGTTATGTTCTTAATGAGAAGAAATACACTGAATACAAAACTTGATCAAGGATTTTTGGCCATATCACCCCGCTCCACATTGCCATTGCCTACATATTAAAAGGAATTATTGTCAGATCTGTCATGATAACAAATTCAAAGTACGATATATTGCTATAGAGAAATATTGGATAAACAATAATATAGAAACTACTTTATGCCTCTGACATAAAGCAGGATTATCCGAGTAAACCCATTTTTAAATATACTGTATCATTAAAAGGCCTGAACTGCAACAAATAATCAGCAGAATGAACCAATACTTATCCAGAGAAATTACTTATTGCTCATATCTTTAGTAGTACAGCTAAAATAACAAAAGTCTCCCCATTATTGTAAAGAAACTGTACCCATGATAAAAAATTGAGTCCAAAATTATACTGTTTACACTACATTACTACAGCTTTCATAAATTGAATGAGTCAATATAGTAATTATCGTGACAGGCCTATATGTTGCTTACTTCAGATAAAATGCTATGTCTGACGAGTTCAAACGCAGATAGAGAAGACTTACAAAAAGCCATTAGAAAACATGACACAACTGAGTGGTGTTCGTCACCTGCCACTCAGCGCTGTAACGTACATTGATTTGTGCCCAAATTCTCTCAGGCCGTTAATCACTGGATTGAGTTCTTGTCATTTTTGCCACTCTGTAGATAATGTCTTTATATTCAAGCAATGGTGAAGACTCAGCTGTCAGAATACACTGGTAAAAATGACCAAATTTACTGAGGAGCTATGGCTGCCCGTCAATAGGTCATTACCACAATTAAGTCCTAAAAGAAGTGGTAAAGAAGTGCATATTTGAGGTATGTTTAGTTATTAAGAACTGCAATTATGAATGAGTTCTTTAAAAGTGCACTGTGTAACTTTTCTTGTTGGAGGGTCTGGTATTTCTTTGCCTGGAATATTCCACAGTAGTGCATTAAACATATCTTGCATTTGTTTGCATTGTTTACAGGTGTTTTATAGCTCAGAATTATCTTGAAAACATGAATTCTTACCATGTGCAGGCTTGCTTCTCCATAGATCTGACTATTCACCTGATTACTTCCATACTGTGAAACAATCAAGTTACACCGTGCACCTTTAAGCTACATTTAGAAAGACCAATTTGAAAAAAAACATTAGTGAACATTAGTTAAACGAGTAATATTTTGCTACATACAGTTTCTACAAACAGTAGCGGAACATGTCACCAAAAACCAAAAGTGTTTTCCTTTTGACAGTGCATTCATTAATTTAAAGCTCTAAGTGTGCGTTTATTTTGCACATTAAGTTAAAGAGAGTGAAAAAGCGAGGTTGAGTACAAAGTGGTTCTGCCAAACTGGAACAATCCGAAAAGTCACGCTGCCAAGGAAACGACAGAAGGCTCCAAAGAAAAACTACTTGTCCTCACGTTCACCCTGGCTAATATCACTGGCAAACTCCACCGCCGATCTCCAGATATTTTACTCCTCCCTTTAATCTCATTCCCTGTTCCTTCTCCCCGTCACGAATCTGCTTTGCTCCCGCTCCTGATCCGAAGCGCTTCTTTCACCTCCTTCTAAGGTCTTGAAACACTCCTGTAACAATGGAGGTCTATACTTGCATAGAATAGTATCACAATGGCGTTCATTCAAGTATACACAAGATTTCTGGACAAGGCCTTCTATACAGCTTCCGATAATGGAGACATGGTGACAAAAAAGAATACTGTACATAATCATGTACGTAAATTAAATCAGAATTAGATGATGTAATGCACAAAAATTTTACCATAATTTAAGTAATAATAATGCATTTAATGTATTACTACTTTCCTAGACACCCAAAGTATTTTACAGTGTATTATTCAATCTAAACTCAATGTTGGTATAAGCTATTGACCTTATTTTGCCATAAATGTGACTAACTGAGAATTTGAGAAATGTTTTGCCCCTAAAATAAAGTAGGTTTATTTGTGTAATGTTATGTTTGGTTTTCATGTGGCCAACAAAACAACACTGCATCAATTGTCTGGAAGGCTTTTAAACTCCATGGTCCAGATCGATGTTATTTACTGTGATCGGCAGCCTCATACAAAATAATACAGCCCCAATGTCAATGGTGGTGCCCACAGCAACTTCTGGAGTAAGGTGAATACTACTGTAGCCACAGCTGCACTGGAGTGGACTGGCGGAAGCAAAGCTGCCAATCTGCATCATCGTCCCCTCTGATCACCACAGATCACTCACTCTCACAGGCCTTTCATACTTGGCAGAGTGTCTTGCCAAAGAACACAACAGTAATATGCAGTAGAGCCACAAGAGGAGCTTCCCATCTCTGTACTAACCAGGCCAAATCCTTCCGGCATAATCAGCTGTTCTCAAGGTAGATACTTACTGTTTTTTGGTCTGTCCTGATAACATAATTAAAAGTGTGATATATTGTTGAAGTAAATACAGACGATAACCGATAATATTGAAACCAAACCATAAAGCAGAGTTATACCCAAAAATGATTCTAAATGTACAATATGAAAATGATGAGCTGCAATAAATAATAGAATGCAACACCTAAGTAGTTAGTTTGTAGCTATAATGAGTCACAGAACTTCATAATTCAATCTTCTACAGCTCAAATTTCATCACAGCACAAAAAAATGACCGAAATTTCCTCACTAGTCCAAAGAAAAGATATCCACAATAAATACTGACCTCCAAAACTTATTGTTCCATCTATCATGTATTTAATGATAAGCTGATATAGTCTTTGTCGTGACAGGCCTAATTCTTGTAATTCTATGTATACTTCTGTGTTTTCAAAGGTGCTAAAACTAGTACATTCAGCCACCCCAGTCTCCTTTTACACATCCATTCAATGTAGATTAATTTAGTTTAATACAGTAAAAATGAACGAATTTAAATTTTCATTTGGGACTCCTCAAAATTGGGTTCTCACATTTATATGAATAGAAATACTGATTTTTAATTCTCATGTTTTATGAAGGTCAGATTATTTTAACTACAGTTTGAGCATTAAATCCAAGCCTCATTAGGCATTGCCCATTTTTCGACTTCACAGGCTCTCGGTGGGGAGATGGCACCCCTGCGGTTTGACAGGGCTCAGTCTGCTGTGAGCCTGTGTTTGGTGGAGGTGTGACTTCTGACTGTGAGGAACTGTCCATAGTGCTGTGAGGGGAGAGGGAGCTGTCCGTGGTGCTGAGGGGAGAGGGAGCTGTCCAAGGTGCTGATTGGCTGGATCCCTGCTGCTGCTTTAAGTAGTTTGGTGCGTTTGTGTGAGGGCCAGTGCAATCCTCTACTTCATTTGCCTCTCATTGTTTTCGCCTGTTGGTGTGGCTTTTAAACTGGGCACTGTGGACCACTGGATCTTGACGTCCCTCATTAATTTACACTAGAATCAAGTCTGCCTGATGTCTGAGGTCTCAGCTCATTGGCTCAGACCGCGCTGTGGGTCGTGTCACTAAAGCTGGAGTTCATTTTACACTGACTTGTTTTGTGTTGGATTTCTGTTACTGTATTTTAGATCATAATTGCAGATATACTTTCACCCACTTCTTTTCAAACATTTTTTACATTTATTTAAGCTACTCCCCAGCTTCCTCTATGCAATACTTGTTGCTGATTGACTAATTTCTTGCTTTGGATGTTTGGTTTTTAGTATAGTGGCCACTGCCTGTTCATCTAGGCAGCACAAACTGTCCCTACACTCAAAACAGACATTTATTTTTGTCTCTTTATTTATCTCGTTTACAGATGAAAACTTTGAAAATCAAATCCCCTTATTGCCTTATACATTTTACTTGTGTTGTCACAATAATACATTTCTCTATACTAATTTTACTATAAATTTGTTTATAGTAATAAGCTATTTTATAACTATAGTAATAGTACTCTTCCCCAATAAAACACCTACACTGTAGCTCACCTGTCAGTGGTTGTAAAGTCTCTTTGGTGCCTATATCTTAGTTCACATCAGGTCACAACTTATCTCTTTGTCACAATCATCAAGGTTAAAGTTTTATCTTGTCATAACTTGTGTGTCTTTTATAACAAAGACATTTAAATATTCCTATAATTTGCAAGTGAATTACACACTATTCTTTCACCATCACACTGCACAGTAACACCTGAGCACACATTGTCATTCATCTGTAATTAAAAGCAACACTTACACTCAAGTGGCAAAATCTGAGCCGCTAGAACATGTCATGTGTCTTAACTCTGCCTTTTATTTATTTCAGTATAATGTAAATAATGTGAAATGAATTCATTAATACAAACAAGATATGCTATGGAAACAAAACAACAAAGCAAGGAACCAAAATTATATAATCTATAGGAGGAGAGTTACTGAAGTGGAATTATCTTTAAGCACTATGATTGAGGCGATTTATCTCTATTATAGTATTCTACTTCCCCTCCTTATTTATAAACATGGATTAAATATTCAAACAAGCATTGCATTTTTAGTTATGCTGCGTACCACCTCTGAATGCCAAAGATATATTGAAGCCTTACCACAGGAAAAAGGCAAATTGCATTGGACATTTGAAAGTTTTGTCAGGCTCAACAGTTGGATTCATTTCTTTCATGATTAAAGGTCCCATATAGGGTAATGCTATTTTCTGATATATGTTATAATGTTGTTTCCTCATCAAAAACACACACAACACAACACACAAACCCTGCATATTTAGGCTGAGTTCTTCTCTCAAACTGGAAACACTCTGATGTCATGTGGTAACACAGGAAGTGCTCCACTGTGTTTTCAAACTTCATGCACCTTCACCAGAACAATTTGGATGATTTCAGCCCTGAAATTATCAATCTCTATTAAAGCAAAGTTAAACGGAAGCTGTTGACTTGAAAACTACCACTTCATGATATCACAAAGTGAAACAGAGCATTTTAGGATTAGGAGATGTAGACAGACAAATAATAAAGGGTTACTCAAATATGTGAATGAAACATAACACAACTTCAGGTGTCTTTTTGATGTTTTTTTGTTTTTTTTAGCCATTCCAATACGGCTAAAAGATCACACGAGTAACATTGGTGTAATATAGGACCTTTAAATAGTAAAATTCACACTGTGTGATGGTGGTCCACCCCTGCTTCCCTTCAACACCCGAAGAAGCCATTATAAAGTTTACACATGGCCAAAAAGCACGTATGACAAGTCGAGCACTGCGCCAAAGGGTTCAAAAGGGAAACTAGTTAGATTAGATTAAATAGGTTTAAATACATATGTCCTTTCATGCTTAGAAAATCAGGTACCTCAGCTTTAACTAACATTGCAGTTACTGAAAATTTTAGATAGTATCCAGAATATTGTGTGCTCTTGGTCATGTTGCTGTCCCTGCTGAAAAACACTGGGCAGAGCCTCGTGTATTATAGCGGAGTTCGAGTACATTTCCATCTTGGCCAAACCAATCTTGGACATGGACATATTTTTGTATTTCTGCAGAATAAAATCCCCAAATCCAATTTGCCCAATCGAAATACATATGGTATCTTTCCTTAAAAATCTGTTCGGAGCACTAATGAAACTACACCAAAATAATAAGGCATAGTGGTTAACAAGCATTGGAAACACCCATGAAAAATAAGAAATCTGATTTACACTAATGCATATCTGCATATAGATTTGTACACATTACTTAAATAAATAGTCTGATATTATGGTACAAAGTACTTCAGTGGATCACTACTGAAATATGGTTGAATAAATATTAATACATCAATAATAGAAATAGACCAATATATCTGTTAGCCAATATATCAGGCTATATGGCCTTTTTTTTTTTTTTATCAGCTATCCTTAAATCTCCAGCACAGGCTGATAGTTTGTTTTGTGTGACCTGCAGCCTAAAAATACCCTTAAAGCTTTATTTGAACACTTAAGTGCAAATAGATAACTACAGAAAATGCTATTACACAGCTCTGTTATGGGTTTATGTCAAAAAAAAAAAAAAAAGTCCTGTGGGTGAGTTTGTAACAAATTTTAATTACATAATTTGGGGGAGAAACTGTAAATCACCCCTACATATTGGTCCAAAAATATCGGCAGAGTTTGTCGGCAATTGATTGCTCTGGATTCTAAACAAACAGTGATATCAGCCAATGAAAAAAAACATATTTTTCAATCTCTAATCAATAATATTTTAAAAGCAATTGTCCAATATAAGTGATTGTTGGGTCATTCAAATATGAAAAGCTCTCCAAACATCTTTGTATTGGTTTAAATTGATATTTCACTGAAGAATTCAGTATTTGGCTGAACATAGCACACAATTCTCTTCTCCAACTCATCCAGCTGTGAGTCATCAGTCAGAACTCATGTCCTCTTCAATTCACTTTGTGACACATGACAACATTTTTATCTTCACTGAAAAAGTTCAGATTTACAAGAAGCAAGAAGAATCCTCCAGTCCTCCATGAAGTTATAAAACAACCAGCTCAGCAACATCTCCTGTCTGACTCTTTCACTCCTCCTTCCTCCTCTTCTTCCTTTTTCTCTCTATCTATCTACCTGTGTCTCTGCCTCACTCTCCATCTCTCTTCTCCTCTCTCTCCCTCTTTCTATCTCCATCTCTCTCACGCTCTCTCTCTTTCACTTTGTCTTTCTTCCTTTCTCTTTTTGATAGATTGAGAGGGGTGTGCCGAAGGTGTGGCTCCGATGGAAGCAATGACAGAAAGACAAGCAAACAAGTAATAGACACGACAAGGCCAGAGAGATGTGAAGACAGAGCTGCAGATGAATCAAAACAGTGGGACAGATGATGCTTGTTTGTTCCCTGAGTGCAGCTCCAGCCAAAACTCCTCACACTTGAATTATTATAGCCATTGGAGTGCAACGGCCACATTGTACTATTTTATGTCATTTGCAAATTAGTCATATAGTTTAGTTTTATTACAATGATAAATCTAGCGATTTAAAATAAACAACAGTCAAGCTACGATTGATGACTCTAGACGAAGATTAAGCAGAACATTATGACTATGTGAAGTGACAGCTCTGTGGCTTTTTAAACTACTACATCTTAGTCTGGATATTTCTTGTGGTACAATTAGGCCAGTCAAAATAACACATTTTGAAGTATGATATATTGTTACAGAGATATTGTGTGATAAACGATAATATTGAAAGTACTTTAGGCAACTGACACAGACAGTGCCACTGACACAGAAAAAACTCTGTTCCACCTTGTGATGTAATGTGGTAATAGAGGAAGTGCTGCACTGTGTTCTTAAATAGGATAGGATCATTTCAGCCCTGGAATTTCCCATCTTTACATAACAAAAGATAAAAGGTACCTCTTAACTTGAAGACAACCACTATCACAAGGTGGAACAGAGCATTTTGAGGATTACTCAAACATGTGTAAGTGAAACAAAACATAACACCAGGTTGACGAGGTAACATTATAACATGGCTTAAAACTCACAAGAACCCATTTTGCACAATATAGTACCTTTAAATTATGGTAAAATAGCTCCACAAAGCCATTGGATAATACAGAAACTTTAAGCCCAAACTTGATGTAAGCTGCAAATTAATTGTACTAACATGAATATTTTTGAAATTTTAGAATGAACAACATTTTGATGAAGGGTGGAAATATATCATTAAAGCTGCTGCACTGATTAATCCTAATTTGCAGTAGGTATCCATCAAAAGTGGTCTATGAAACAGAAACAAAGAAGTCAATGAGAGGGCTGCTCCAGAATTCACAAGCCAATAGCCAATTGATCCTTCCAAAATAGCATTGATTAATCCAAACATTTGGTAATACCTCATTGAATATATTTATTCAATAGTTTAATGGTTTGAGGGCTTGGGGTATAAAAGCAAAGATGAAATAAATCTATTTCTCTAGTGCGCACACACCTCCACACACGGAGCGTGTGATCCAGCCTTTAATTACCTCTCTAAGGAACATCAGATGGCAAACAGCGCTTAAACAGCCAGCTGGGAAACACAAAGAGGCAGCAAGGAGGGGACCGAGAAGCAGAGGACTGAGGAGCAAGTAGGAGGAAGAAAAGAAGAGCAGAAAGAAAGGATGATACAAAGGTTTATTGTGGTAGAAGCATGTTTCTAGAGTATGGATGGAGTCTGGATGAGGACTGTATGCAATATGACGTGGGGTGGATTTGTTTTATATGTACAACTGTAAAAATGTTTGAACAAAGCAGACAAAGATGGAAAAACATATTTGGAATGTGTGCTCAAGTAAGCATTGCATTGCATAATATTGTGTAAAACAACACCATCATTTAAAAATACTCAAGCACAAATCTCTAGTAAAATAAATATCTGCAAAGTTAAACAGCCATTGCCAGTGACAATTATGACAAATATGATCAATAAGCTTGTTAATGTTACTTACTGTACTGCCACTACTGCTATCGTCTACTACTAAAACTACAAAACTACAAACTACGATTTCTACGATTCTACAAGTCACTACCACCTATTGTCACTACTAGCTATTAACCAGTATTAGTAAGGATGCACCGATCCAGCTTCTTCAGTTCCAATACCAATACTACTATATTATGATTAATTTGCACCTCTGCTTCTCCACAGACACAGCGGTGATGCCCTGCCTTGGTGCAGTGACTTGAAAGCGGAGGTATATGCAAAGTGAGTGATAAGGGAAGTTGTACAAAGAGTGAGATCAGAGGAGAGAGCTGCCGGCCGTGTGGACCCCTGCTGTCCCTGTTCCATCTGTGTGTGAGGACAGGTTTACACTTCTCTCTGTGTGAGGCCAGGTTTACACTTAAGGCCAACTCACACTGAGATGCTCTGACGCATGGCAAAATTACCAGCTCCATTGTTTTCTATGAGTGTGTGCACACTAGGCATGCCTGTACGCACACACCAGGCACACCTGCACGCATGCCTGCAAACAGGGATGCCTGCATGCGTCAGTGCTCGACCCCACACCTCAATTGGAGTTTGTTGAATCGGACGTAGGACTTGTGTGGTGAGTACAGATATGTCTCTGCTCTGTGACCAACAACATGAGCCCTATGCACCTTGAGGAGAGGAAGTAATCTGCAGTTAAAACACTAATTTATAACACCAGAGAGTTGTGTTAAAACATTTATAAAAGCCATGATGCACGGCGTTCAGTGTGTGTTCACACATGGGTTCGACACACATCAAATGATGCTCTAGTGTGTGTTGGTCTTTAGAACTGTGAGTGAGGGCAGGTTTACACTAAAATGTTTGATCAAGGAGGTGTTTTATTGTAGACATAATACAACTGGTTCTCCACTTTTTAGTTATTTTTCAATGAAAATTAATTTTGAATCAAACCTTGGACCTTCTCGCAGAGAGATAAATGAAAAATTCAACTCAAGAATGATTAAAAATAGCACATAATGGACCAAGGCCATGGCCAGTTATATTTATTATCCAAGATTACTTTTAGAAAAACACAATTTTTACCCACAAAAATGTACATATAAGATATTTAGCCAGTAATAATTATGTCTTTGAAAGCATCTTTACCCTTAAAAATACTCACAAAAAGTCCATGTATTTGATTCTAATATATTTTCATTTCATTTTCATTATTTTAGTTTTAAGTTTGCAGTGTAAAACTAGACTCAAGCATGAAGCTGTATGATACAGAGGGACAGTGCTGCCATAGAGAGAAAGATGAATGAAGCAAATGAAGAGGAGTGACACAGAGGTGCAGGTGCAAGTCCTTATCTTAAAAAAGCAGACCTCTTTATCTGCTGCCCTCCACACACAGCTATACAATTACATACAACTACACTTACTACTACAACTGAATGATAGACAGATGCCATTTATGCATGCACCTCACCATGCCCGCCCACTGTCCAGCTGCTGTGGAGATGAATACTATTAGCATCCAATAAAATGTCAAAGGGGCGTGGCCTCTGTTACTCATGGCGACGGGCACGCTCACTCACGCACCGGGCGCACGGACACACGCGTAGGCTGAAATGTCAGAGGCCCGTGCCCAGTAATGTATCTGATGGAGAGGGGAGGCAAATGTCAGCTGTGCCTCAAAATGGCAGCCCAGGCAGATGGGTGGGCGACACACACACACACACACAAATAAACAAGTCTGGGTACACATCATGCATCAGTCTATGATATAGCATTGTAATAAAGTTCAAAAGCACATACTACTATCTGCTAATAATAATCCTACTGCTAGAATTTCTATTAAACAACTATAAATGATATTATCATTATTGACTTCAATTAGTACTGCAACTACTACAGTAACTACTACTGTTACAACCACTAATTGCAGACAATAAACAAATAAACAATCCTATTGCAAAATCTGTCTTCTACTGTCACTACTCACACTACTTACTATGAAACACTTGTAATAAAACTGTAATAACTATGCCAAACATTATTTTGCCTTACTAAAGTGTGAAGAATGAACTCATAATGAACAAGGTTTAGTAAAAATGAATAACACACTAAACTTAAGTAGTTACTACACCTAGATTATTGTTAATGAACTATTTGTTAAGTCTCACTTTATTTGGGCTGTAAATAGTGCCAAGCATTATCCAACTTACTACTACTCCATCCTGCATAGCTGTTACTCTGTACTAACTGTAGTAACTCTAATAACTACCAAGTTGCACTTTCACTTGTGGGGTCCTCGAAAAACCTATAAAGCACAGTGGGCATTGTTGTTGCATAACCCAACTAGAAATATTCCCCAATTTGAGTGTGAATGTTATTGTGCTGTTATATTATTTATAAGGCCACAAGGAAAGAAAAACAAGTGGTTTGTGGTTTTAGAGCACATTGTTTTGGCTTGGTTTTAATGATGACTATAAATTACAATCTTTCTGCGCGACATCAAACGCCTCACCAGTAAAAAGTACGCTTCCATTATTCTTGTCGACAGAGCTATGGCACAGCAGTTGTTCAGGCGGCATGTGTTACAAAACTGGAAGTCCGACCACAGTTTCTCTTGTTATCCGTCAACGTCACTTTTTCCCCCCAAACCGCATTTACGCACAATTTGAAAATAAATGATGTTATTGATGGAGCTGGAATCCAAAAGAGGAGCGTGATAATAAATGAACTCCAAGAAGCAAAAGGGAAAAAACTGCACAGCCATCTGTCAACAAAGAGGGCAAAAACTTTTCTCTCATTCATCAGTTGGACGAAAGGGAAAGAGTAGATCGGGGGGAGAGAGGTTGTGTGATCGTGGGCCAAGATGGTCTTCTATCCACCCTTCACGACCCCCTGCGTAGAAATAACAGCAGCCGCTACTGGCAAAACTCAACCAAGGTCACCCGGGCAACTATGGGCCAGAGGGGGGCACTGTGATTAGAGTGTGCACTTTGAGATAAGGAAGTATTGTTTTACTCTGGTAAATGGTCATTTTTATACATCTCTTTTCCATCTTCAAGGTGCTTAAAGCGCTTTACATCAAGGAACCACTCCCTCAGTGACACATCAGTGTACACAGACAATGGGGGTGAGTTGGGATGAGTGTCTTGCCCAAGAACACAATGGCAGAATTTATCTGTGGGAGCTGTGGGTCTCTGGATTTGACCACACCATCAAAACCTGAAACCTCCTTCAGATCAGTTGACAAACACTCAACCAACTAACTTACTGTCACCCTATATGAAACACAGTGACATAACTGTATGTCACTGTGTACATACATTTTTGGTAAAAGAAGCAGAACTCACCAGGCCAGAACACCATTGTAAAATAACGATCTCTGATCGACTGCCCTAATGAGCCAGTGATACACAGAGCCACATATACACAAGATCACACATGTTTGGTTCTTTGGTTAAATCTTGGATCAGTTTCCAGTGTAATGAGGAGGACCAAAACTAGAAAACATTTTTGTGAAGGACAATTTATAAAATGGACACCTGTAGCATTTTGCAGAAATAATTCAAAGATGCACAATTTCAAATCATGAAAGACTGAAAACTTTATGCATAGTATGGATGTAAAACTCTATTATTCTATTATGAAATGAGACAACTGTATAAACCTGGGCACAGAAATATTGGACATACCCTGTCTTAGGTTATAAACAGCAAAGGGATGAGTTTATAGAGATTGGAGATGTGACTTCAAACTTGATCTTGGCCCCATCAGGAGTGTATTTTGGCCCACAAGTGGTTCTGAGATTGGTAATGGATGTCAACTTTTATTCTGTTGAACACAGAGTTGTAGAAAATGGTAGAATGTTCTTTCTTCATAGCAGTAGCACCATGGCAAAAAGAATTGTATCCATAAAACATAATGTGAATATGAACTTTTGCATGGTAAATAAATAAATATTAAAGTTTTTGTCCCTCTTTTTTTCATTTTGATACCTTAAAGACCATGTGATGTCCATCTACTTCCGTAACAGACTTCCTCCAACTGTGGGCATTATAACAAAAAATGAATATCATGATTTTCTAAGAGTCAGATCATGATCATGTTTTAATTCGCAATTCGCAAACATATTATATCTTTACATTGCTAATAAGGACTAACAAAAGTCATTCGCTTACAGACGGATTATTTGTTTATCAACACAGCGGATGCACACGAAGCCTGAGTGCAGTAAGCGCTGCTGTCTGTGCGGTTAACATGAAGTTGCAATGCTAGCTATCAATGTTGTCAGTGCACTAAAACTGTTTATCACCGTGTGATAAAATAAGTTATGATGCTAAATTAACATTAGTGAGTGGGATATGTTTTCATGACCTGTATGCGTTAGATGCAGATGAGTGCATAAATGATGATAATAAATGGCTCAAACTTGAGTAGCCGGACATCCACTCATACCTCAAAAAGCTCAAAATGTTCAGGCTGAAATTTTAAAATTTCTAGTGAAGGTGTGTGGAGTTTAACATTTCCTGTATTACTACATGACATCACAAGGTGGAACAGAGTGTTTTCTGTTTGAGAGAAGAACTCAGCCTAAATATGCAGGATTTATGTGTTAAACATGTGTGAATGAAACAAAACACAACTCCAGATAAGTTATTGATGAAAAATTTTAACATAGATCAGAAAATAGTGTTGGATGGGCCATTTAACAGAATAACACTGAATCACATTCTGACAGTATCACCAAAGTAGCAGATAGTAACAGGGCTGAGATCACAATACATTTGTATCACCATATCAACCAACAGAAACCAGCTTTCCCAATGTTTATCTGTATTCTCATCGAGCCAAAGGACAGTAGACAAACAGCCCCTATCTGCAGAGGACCACTAGGAGTGAGTTGGCTCGGGCCAGTGATCCATCAGGAACCCTGCAGGCGCTCAGAGGTCAAAGCCATCAACCCCCACAGACCGCTGCCAGGACGGGCCTCTCCAGCCAAGACCCAATCACAACACTCGCTCATGCTTCACCAAACTATAGGTCACCCCAGTACAGGACAACCTACCATCTCAACTCCCAAACTTCACATCCCACTATTGTATTCTGTGAGCATAAGGCAGTTTTCCGAGTGGTGAATTTTATTTTTGGCTTTGGGAAATTAGATCATTTGAAAAAGCGCTTTTGCAATAAACATATTTCAAATCCTCCAGTGTTGCCGTGTGGGGGAGCTGAGATTTTGGCTTGTAAAAGTATGCAAGCGTGTGCCGTTTTCTCTGGGGAATCTCGAGTAAGAGGCTGGCGAACCACACGCACTGGCAAAGCTCCCATTCCAACTTCCACAGACTTTAAATTTGAGTGGGTTATTAAGAAATATCTCCACTTGTATCTTACACATACAATTTTCCACAGTTACGATACGCTGTGTATGTTACACTGCCAAGATAAGGGACAGCTTTTAAAATACTTTATTGGCAAATGTGGACTTGGGGTTAAGGAGCCACCTGTTAGTTTGATTTTTGACAGCAATTAGTTTCATTTCTTTAATTTTTAAGTAGATATAGATGTAAACAGATGATTAGAATGCAGTTGGAGAAGACTAATCAAACTTTCAAGCCTAAAGTAAATAACGCAAATACTTTTCCTCTTCAAGGATACACAATCAGGGAGCAATTTTTGACAATGAGAATTATAAATAAAAGCTAAAAACCTAGTGGACTCCTACAGAAATTATTGTATACTCATATTAGAAAATATATCAACGTATGTTCAAATAATGAACAACTTGTATATGTGTTGCCTCATTTTCTAGTACCGTTGTGTTTCTGGGCCCATCCCTCTCTTTCCTCCTCATTGCCTTTGGGTAAACATTTGTCAGTGTAACGCAAGTGTCTCAGGTAAAGATATGCAGATTAACTGGAAGTCGTTTGCATAACGAGCACTTATTTGCCAGTCTAATTACGGTGGCGTGCCGAGGCCGTCTCAGAGGTGCCCTCAAGGTTCATTAGTGGGCTTCGTTAAGAGGTTTGTTAACGGCCAGATAATCGCTTCCTCAGCCCTTTACAAAAACTGAAGCAGAGGGAAAAGCACTGAAAAGACTGGCACAAAGATGGAGTCATGCTTAGTTTGAAACACTCCCCTGTACATAGTTTGTACTTATACGCACTTAGTTACTTATTCAATACTCTGGGGACAAAAGAGACGCTCAATGTATTGAAGGCATTTTCTTTACATAGCTGTTTGTTCCCACACACATACTAAGCAGCGGACCAACAGAAGACTGGCTTTGTTTAGCAGACAAGGTCACAATCTGTTGTACTCAATGACAGCTTAGAATAGAGAAAGTCAATATAAGTAACAAATCCATAGATAACATGAATTGTAGTTACTTAAGTAGTACATTGCATAACTTTTAATGGGAAGGCTATGCTACATGCTAGTTTCCAAGTAGTAGTAGTAGTAGTTTGTAGTAGTAGCAGTAGTACTATGTTTCACAGTAAGGCATTAAACTTGTCTGTCTCCAAGGAGGCAAGCTGGCCAAGGTAAAGATCAGCTAAGTGGAGAGGCAGGCCCGTTCACACAAAAACACATTCTTAAAATCACCTCTGAAGAAATAAAGGCTGAATAGACATTTAATGCTATACTGTGGAACACAGCAAGCAAAGCAATAACATTTCAGAATGCACCTTCAAGCAGCAAAAGCAAGTAAACTATATTCTACTCTATGTGTATAATATAATTCAAAAATTACTCTGATTAGCTGCAAAATGGCCAACATTCACTGTGTTCAGCTGAATTTATCTTTAATAAATGGCAGCAACACTAACCATCAATACACAGAAGACACTGTTTGATTGGACCAGCAGTGGTGTCAAACAGCTAAAAAGACAAAAAGCCCCCAGTGGTAAGTCATGCCAAGGTACAAATGTTAATGTGTAAATAATTAAACATGTTCGAATTTGATTAGATAATAGAAAAGTACATGAATTTTAATATCCCCCCTTTGTGACAGCCAAAGTGCTTTATTTAGCATTTTTCATTCACTCCGCAAACTTGTTGGTGGTAACTAAGCTGTAACCTCATTCAATAGAGACAAGAGCCAAGAGCCAAGAGTGAGTCCAACCACACTCACTATTATTAAGGTCCTTTGGGTAAAGTGTCTTGCCCAAAGACATAACAAAAGTCTGTACTGGAAGCTAGGAATGTTTGAGATTATTTTTCTTACTTATTACAGTCAATAACTTAAGAAATCCAAAGTGGAATACAATTTCACTAATACAACTTCAAACTAGATTTTAATACTAAGAAAAAGGCTCAAAACTGGATACCACTTTTGATACCACAAAGATAATAAATAAGACACTTTTTAGAGAATGAATATGATTTTCAACTAAAATATAATAGTAGCATACAAAGTTTTTTTCAGGATAGATACAAATTCAAAGTTCAAACTACTATGTACAGTAGGTTTATTTTCAATTTGTATCTGGGTATTGATTTTTTGAAAACTCTACAGTGGAACCGAGCCTCATAAAGGTACGCCTGACCTCACACCAAATCTTCTACTGTCATACTGAAGGATGGATATAAATAAATAAAAATAAAACTTTTATGCTATATCTGATTCTATTACTAATGATGAAATTAAAAAAGACAGACCATGCCAGAATAGGTTTGTCATGGGTCAGAACACATAATTAAATTAAAGGACAGAGGAAGGTTAAATCCTTATTGATATGGTGGTTCAATTAGCAGGGGACCTTGTCTAATTTAGACTGCTTGTTTAGGATAGGCACAGATTAGGACTAATTTGACTTATATGGGCTCAATCAGTTTGTGTAAATGATACTAAACAATACCTTCTGTTTCCCTGCTTGAAGTGTGTTTACAGATACATCCATTACATGCCTGCTGGGGCCTTACTGTGTTCTCTTAAACCATCCCTGACTGTGTGATAATCCTGCCACCCCTGCTCTCTGGCCCCTCCCCCTTCCTGCCCCTCCTCTCTCTCCCCTTTCTCCCCCTTTGGCCTTGGGGACCCGTGCCCAGATCGTATACAAGCGTCTCCTTTTGATGGGCAGAGCTGCAGCTGAGTTCAGCATGTTAAACACTATGGAGATGGAGACCGGGGCTGACGGCATCTTTGTAAATAGTGAAAATCTCCACTGTAATGCTTGGCCCTACAGGCTAACAGCATCGCTCAATGAAATGTTAAATCTCTTGCTGTGCCTAATGCTAGCTTTACGGCTCTTTTCCTCCAACATCAGTAAATACTCATCCCTCCATTTATTTTTGTTTCATATGTTGGTTCTCTTTGCCTTCTTTGTTTAGCATGCCTCCCCGCAGGTTTTATAGGTTTAAATATTTCTCCCTTCCATAAACCTAATTCTGTTTTCAGTCCTCCATCTTGTTTTCCCCTCTTTTTTGTCCAGATCTCGCCCCGGTTTGGCCCTTTAATGTCCCCCCCTCGCTCCTCACTCTTCTTAACTGTTTCCATTCTCCGGAGCAGGCTGCCTCTCTCAGACCGTGAATAATGCCATCAGCCCTCAGCACAGCGTTCAGAGCTCAGGGCCCTCCAAGCACACAAACAACAAGGACATGGTGTGGAGTCAAATATCTGGAGACAGGCAGGTGTTTATGAAAGGGTATGGAGGAAACAAATGTGCGACTAGGCCTATCACCATAACACGTTCAAGTACGATATTATTGCTGAAGTAGACAATAAACAATAATGTTGACACTAATTTATGCCACTGACACAATAACCCAAGAGTAGATTTAAACCACATTTTAAATGTACAATATTGTTAAAAAATCATGAGCTGCAATAAATAAACAGCAGAATAAAACACTTTAGTGCTTAGTTTGTGTCTGTAATGAGTCATAAGTGATTAACTCTACCTTTTATGGTTTAAATCGTATCATATAGCCAAAATATAACAAAAAATCTCTCAGTCGTGCAAAGAAACTGTACACACAATAAATACTCCAAAAATGTCCAAAAATATATTGTTCCAGTTTTCATATATTGAATGATAAGGCAATACAGTATTTATTGTGACAGGCCTATGTGTGACTTTACAAAAACACAACAAACTATGTCAGTTCAAGAAAGATTTGAAGAGGAATGACATTAGCCAAGGCACTGATCCAATCTGGCAATGGTAAAGCAAGTCTGGATGATGATTTTCACATTAAAGAGAGGGGTATGGGGGAGCTTTTCTACCATGTTATATATAATATTGTTCCTTCACCAAAAAGATTTTAGATGTCATCCATTCAGTATTTTAGAAATCTCTACCAGGCCTTATTCGAACCCTCTATAGCTGTGAGAGAGCTCAGTCCAATACTCAGCCCACAAGTCTATGTCACCCATGGCACCACATGACAATTCTCCATAAATAAATAAAAGCATGATAAATAACAAAAGTGTACACACCAACTTGTCCATAGCACCTTGACAACGCTTGATCTCGTCTGATCTCGGAGCCTGGTTAGTACTTGGATGGGAGACTGCTGGGAATATCACATGCCATAGTAATTTGGAAGTGGCTCACTGGTTGGGACAGACACTCAAACCCTGCTCAGAACAGTGCCTTCTGCTGTTGTGTCCTTGGGCAACACAACCTTATAAACAGAATTAATGAAATAAGCATGAATGAAGCTAAGCCCAGGTATGTTATAATATGGATATCTATCTTAGTCTGCAAATGATCATATTATGAGAAATACTGAGGGGAAAAAATAACTTGTATAGCAAAATTCTTCACAACTCACTAAAACTTTTCCACTCTTGTTTCTAAATCACAATGTGAACGTTATACGACTTGCACAGAGACAGATTTACAGCCCAGTCCGTAGACATAGACAAATCCAATGCGCAGATCTTCGCTATTGAAACTACACTCTCAATAATTCATAGTGATCCACAGAAGAGCGCGTTGTTTTGGTGTGACGACAGGAACAGCATGCACCCCTGGGCGACGAGACAGCGCCCAGGGAGCCTTTCACAAAACACATTTTTTACACTCAACAACACTTTTGCTTCACTCTCCATTTGGGGCTTTTTCTTCCGCCAAAGGATATTTCTTTGATTCTAAAAGTCCAGCGGGAGGACTTTGATCTCCGTTGGTACAAGCACACAGAATAGGCCAGGAGTCAGTTACATACAGGACAATTGTTGTTGACAACTACATAGAAAATGAGAAGCTGCGCAGAGTGTCCTTGTATCTTATAAAACCAGCTTCAAGTCTGATCTAAAATATATTCAGTTGTCAGTGGACAGCTAGTAATCAAGCATCACAATGAAGCAACACACTACACAAATTAGACTTAGACAAACTTCACTGATCCACAGGGGAAATTATGTAGACACAGCAGCCCACACATCAAAATATATTATAATAAAAAAGAGCAGCAATATAACTGGTAATAATACATTCAATATAAACAGTAAAAATAGCAAGAGACTGGTGTCAAATAAGGCATAATTATACAAATGAATATGTACAAGTCAAATAAAAATATAGAAATATACTAATGAAAAATATGTCTTATCTATATACAAGAGGTAGGTAAGGAGAAACAATGCAAAGATAAAATGATGATTGACATGACATTGTGTTACCTCTTACATAAGGGTGAGTTGTTGTACAGTTGTATGAAGTATGGTATGAAGTTAAACTTCTGCATTTACATTAAACACTTGTTGAGGAGATTGAATACTCAGACAATATTGAGTTATCTGGTTAAATGGAGGTATTATTTATCCTTGAACCAGTAAACCTGATGTAAGCTGTTTATTATCTCACACTGATACAGCTTTCCTTCGCATTTTTCTATGAACCAGTGATTCTTATCTATTGGGCAAAGGTCCACAATAGGGCCACAAAAACAAGTTACTCTGTACTTAAAAAGGTTGGGTCTCAAGGTCAAAAAGCTTAAGAGCCAGCACCCAAAATTCAGCACAGTTCTATAGGTGAGCAAAGACTCTCTGTCCCCTACCATTCCTTTACCATATTCCAACCGTCATTTCAATAATATCATCCCATTAAATACCTGAGAGAGATTTTATATATTAAATCCATATGCAGGAGCTTAAAAGAGCAGATATTCAATCACTGTCAGCTGTGCCCACGCTGTCATGCCCACACGGTTTAAGAAAAGGCCCCCTGCTCCTCTGGCTCCCAAGGACAAGAGGAGGTGCAGGGCCTAATTGATTCCTGAGTGCGTGTAAAGGGAATGTCGCGCTCCACTAGCACGCCGCCCCTGCATGCTTACCAACGTTTCGTCTTTTTTTCCGCGCTTGGTTCAGGTTAGAAATCAATTTGGCTTAGATGAAAGTTTTCAATTTCATTAGCTTGATCAAATGGAGCGCTGTTAACAGGCGTCGGTAATAGAAAATCATTTAGGGGCCGGGCGCCTCACACACTCTCCGAGGACTGGTTAAGAGGAGCTTAGAAAGGAGAGACACAGAGGTGGACCAGAGAGGAGGGGATTGGGGGGGTATAGAACTGTGCAGATGAAAAACCACAACTACAACCACAAGTAATCAAAGCCAATGTATTTTTATACTTGATAAAACCAAAATACAAGGCATTTCACAGAAAACTAACCACATCTCGTAAATAAATTATCTTTACGTTATCCTGCCAAAAAAGAGATTATGGCTGCATCCACACAAACCACATCAAAACAGGGACTAATCCGAGACTAAACCAGGACTAGGGATGCACCAATCAAAACTGGTATCGGATATAGGCAATGATACTGAAAGATTTGCTGGATCGGATATCAGGTTTAGCAGAAATCCTATTTGGACATATAAATCAATGTAATAAGACTATTTACTGCTCATTTTAATTTGGTTTAGAAGGAATAAATGCTGTTCTCAGCCTTTGTACTAGTATAGCTTGATATTGGGAATCAGCATACTTAAAGCTATAGTATCGAAATCGGTATTGGAACTAAAAAAGTTGGATCACTGCATCCCTAACCAGGTCTACATCATTGTAAGAGGTCAAACTAGGTCAACATTATTCAACATAATGACTAAACTGGGAAAAACTGGTCCCAAAAACAAATAATCCATTAACTTTAAACTAAGGTCTACACATGTCCTTAATATCACCCAACTACTTCATTTCATACACAGATTACCTTCTGGATTGCACAGTGATTACAGTGAGAAACAAAGGAAAACCATTAACTATGCCCACTTTTAAAATCATTTTACATGCCAATACGTAACAGTCAGACATGATAAGAGTGAACATTAGTATGTTCTTCTGTTCTCCCATAATTCACTACTGCATAGCACATACTCAGACACACACACAAAGGCTAATCAGCCAAGTGCAGCTAATGTGGGTGTAAA
This sequence comes from Boleophthalmus pectinirostris, assembly GCF_026225935.1. NCBI lineage: Eukaryota > Metazoa > Chordata > Actinopteri > Gobiiformes > Gobiidae > Boleophthalmus > Boleophthalmus pectinirostris. The sequence goes on along the minus strand of NW_026571353.1, from coordinate 22,110,046 downwards.
TGTGTTGTGATTAGCCCAACCTTAGAGCTCCAGACATGACTCCCAGACCTGAGATTACACAAACACATATACATGCATGCACATACAAGATAGCAACAGGGACTCTTCACGCTAATCTGAGGCAAAACAAAACGCTCATGAGCTAGGCCCTTAAAATTGTTGACAGGCCTTAAAGTTACGTGGTCCCATGGCCAAAAACATGGTTCAATGAGATATAACTTAAGTATAATTTTTGAGGTCTGTGACTAAAATGATGCACTTTCTTCATCACCAATATTCGTGGTAGCTTTCCTGAAAATTTTAACTCAAGTCAAAGGACAGTTACATGGCTGCTGCCACATTTATGCTTAAATGCGTAAACTATGTTGAAAAATACTACTGAAAGTACTAGGTACTTTTTATGCAATTTGAATAGCATTTTAAATTAGTCTTGTACATTAAACCCGATTAGTTAAACTGATTAAAGCTGAATTAAGTTTTAAAACTGCAATTTAGAGTAGTATATGCAGGACAGGTGGACTATTTGGTGATGATTTGGCATTTTGGCAATGACATTTTGACTGCATATGAATGAAGATGACTCAAACACACATGAATCACTCTAAATACTACTTTGAGACAGTAAAATGAGAAGGGGAAACAAAGATATAGTGGTTAAAAGTCAAACTTGTATAATATGTCTCCTTTAAAGTAGACAGAATGACTTACAAGTAAAATGCATGTTTCTAGATCGTGATTTTGATTTTGAACTGCAAATACTATATGGTTCACTAAACTTGACTTTGCCAATAAAATCTGTACATCTACCAACTATAGTATAGAATGTGTTATCTTTCTATGGTTTCCAGTGTCTGTGACCTTTCCTCACAAGAATGCCGCGCTCTGTGTTTCTCACCGTCGCCATGACAAAACTGCTGTGGCTCTGATATGGTGCACGTGTGGAGCATGTCCCGCTTTCTACAGGAACATAATTTTCTCCTGTCATACTAGAGATTCATTCTCTATTTTTTATTTGTTTGGAAAAAAGGTGAAACGCACCTTCACTGTTGAAAGCAAAAAACAAAACTGCATTGTAGTTGGGAACAGAGGCAGTGCAACAAGGTTGTAGCTTGTGGTTCAGTAATTAACAGTGTGCTAAAGTGAAATTACATGAGGAGGATCTTGCATGTAAACCACCCATAAACAGACACCACACTAAAAAAGTACTGCAAAGTGACAATATACCTTTGTATCTGATTTCAAGAAATCACATAGAACTTAAAATGTTTTACAAGTACAAATGCAGGGGGCTCCTGCGCTTTGAGTGCCTTGAAGGTGGAAAAGCGCTATAGAAAAATGTGACCATTTACCATATACAGAGACCTGATGCTCTCCTAAAATGCAGATACTACTGCACATCTCTGCTGTGAACCTGTCGACAACCTGAGTGACGAAACTTCACCCTGATGTAATTACTGTGAAATGGGAAGCAGCAAAAGTGCATTTAAAATCCATTCAGTAAGCAAAGTGGATACATATTTCTTGTGCTCTGACATTGTCCTTGCTCATGTGGTATTGTTGCATAGCGCTTATAATACTGTATGGGCTGTACAGTGACACAAACAGATCCAGAGCCATAAATAAGGCACACTAAATGCTAATGCCACAGGAAGCTGTCAGCTCATAGACAGTGATCCAGGGAAAGCTTGTTGATTTGTTTTTTTTGTTTTTTGTTTTTTCACAGCCTGGGGTGACCATTACCGCTCAAGAGTCGGGGCTACCTGATGCCCAATAAAACTAAAACAGCCAAGTTCAATAGGACGCATCAGACTGGGAGGGGGCAGAGAGAGGACCATGAAAGCCGCTGACGCCCTTTAGTGAGGCAGCTGACCCGGGGACAGGGCGCACATGGCTCTGCACAAGCACGCGTTCTGCACTGCAACAGGCCAAGAGTTCAAGCTTAACAACAGAGAGGTGAAGTGATAGGCAAATGGACTTTTGCCTAATATCCTCTTTTGGCCGCAGAAGGTTTGTGCCGGACACAGCTGTTTTCCAGCGCGTGCTCCTTTCTCCTGCCCCATGTGCACTATGTCCGCTCCACTGTGAGAGCGCAGCCTCCGCCACAGCACCCACACCGGAGCGCGCGCTGCTCACTGAGCCGCGAGAGCGCATGGACCGGAGCTCATTTGTGTGGAGTTGTCACTGACGCACACACGGGGTCACGGACCACAAGTCTCCTGGGATGTTTCACTTCATTTTATTTTGAATTTACTGAAACCGCTTGACCTGGATTCTCTAAGCGTTTCAAAAGTGCCATTCAAAATAAAAAGGAACTATTGAGTTTGTTTAAAAAGAGGCTTTGTGCGTTTAGAGGGACCGAGTCAAGAGCCACAGACTATAGTGTAAAAAGCAATGAGGAAACGACTTAAGCCATGCATCAATTACATTTTCTAAATTTGAGACATCTTCTCAGCAAAGACAAGCGCTTTGAAAGAGGTAATAAACGGCGTGCTCGTGAACCAGGGGCAGTTCGCTCACATGTTTACACAAATAAAATAACCACCAATAAAAACGAAATCTATAAGTAGCATACATAAAAACATTTGTGTATTTTCCTACTGCAGAAAAAAAAAATCTGTAGAGATAAACTCAAGTGACAGTGATAAATAAATACATATTGTAAACTTTAGATTTTCACATCGCAGAAGTAATTAATACCAACCAAACATATACTCTTCGAACAGGAAAACTATCAAAATGTATAACCTGAAGTGTAGAAGACAAAGTTGAATATGAGAAACACCGCTTTAAACTCGCAACAAGTTTTGTCTTTTTTTTTTTTTACCTTGAAACAGCGCTATTGCCAGGAGCAGCAGGACACCGCGGGTCCAGAGGTGCGATCCCCGCGGTGCGCAGTGCCTTCCCTTGGCCGACTCCATGGCCATTCTCCCGGCAGACCACTCTACTCCTCCTGAACTGTTCGGTACTGTGGACACACGAGGCTTCTTCTCTTTAATACAACTCTCCAAGCGCAGATCACTATCGCGTCGATGTCACCAATAATCTCATTTTGATCTATGTGCGTACCGCTGAGTTTTACCGTCAATTTCCCGACAGATTCTAATGCCAATCTAAAAAACTAAAGATGACTTCAGATCCCCGCTACAGTCATTTAGACCAAAGAAGTGGCCACGTTACCACAACGGTGCGCTGCCTCTTGTCCCGCTTTATTTATCCAAATGGGACGATCTAGTCTGTTATGGACTTTTTAACCCGTCAAAGTTAATGTAAAGTGGATTCCGAACTCCGCTGTAAAGAACCAGGAAGTCGAGCACAGCATGCGCGATGGTAAAAGTCTTTGAATAAAATCCCAAATTGGTGGAGTAGTGTCTTCCTTCGCTCCGCTTGTCCTGCTCTGGTGCCTGTGTAGGAGCCCAGTGTGCGCGTCTGACTTTAACTGAAGAGAGCTGTGCTTTTCTCCGCGGGATGGAGGGACCATAGCAGAGGAGAGAAAACATAGGAGGTCTGACGCTTCCACCAGCCGCCACCGAGGACGATGAAGAGGAGGAGGAGGAGAGGGGATACACTGGGGCTGACGAGAGTCGGAATATAGGCGGGACTTAGGGATTTGGAATGACAATTAAGTAGCCAATAGACGCACAGAGATTGCGCGTAGTTTCAAATTTATGATCATTTTTATTATTAGGTTAAATTCGCCTAACTTTTCTGGAAACTTGGAGTCACTTTAACCAGTCACACAATGTCATAAAAATAGCCGAATAAATTGAAGCCATCAATGTCTTTTTGTTGTTATTTTGAGTGTGGCTGGAGAAGTGCGCGCGCCCTCATCCTGTTTATCCCTCTAAAGCCTCTGCCTTCATTATTCATAGAGAGACACGCGCGACACCTGTTCCTGGTGTAATCGATAGAAGTTCGCTGGTGTCGGCAGCACGCAAGACGTGCCTCACACAAATGCCTCATTCACTTTCTATTACAGAAGAAGTGTGTGTGAGTGGATTTTGGACGAAGTTACTGGCCGGAAAGATATCTTACCTTTCTGACGGTCTGGTTTAAGTGCGCACCTGCTTTACTTTGTCAGCTACAGAGATGACATTGTGACTAAGTGAATTGAAAATAAGGAAGATTTCGGGAGACGAGGATAGGCGATACTCACTGAACCTCTGCTAGTATCAGAGCTCTACCCAGTCAAGCAAGGAACGATAGCACCCCCTGCTGGCGACTGTGCGTTAAAGTGAATGGGGATGCTTGGCGCCTGCACCAAAGAACGAGCTATTCCATTACTGCCAAAAGACCACACTTTTCATACATATTTCCACGTCTTGATATGTGTAGACTTAATTACCACCACATGTTATCCCAGCCTCTAATTTCATCACAAAGAGTTAAACTTTCATTCCTGTTCAATGCCCAGTCGTCCATTTACTATCTTCAAATCCATTTCTCTGCTCTGCCCTTCCACTCATCTGTGCTATGAAGCAGAACCACATCAGCAGGCTACAGTCTCATGCCTCTGGAGCCAATGTTCACTAGAACTTGCTCTTGGAGTATAATTTTTTTTTTCTTTTTTTCTTTTAGCCTAATTCCTCAGTAGCATGCATCAAGCATGCAATGAAGTAATATGTGTGCAGCTAGTTCCACAATACCAATGGGACTGCACTGGCTGAAGAGCGTTGCCAGAAGAAAAGTATTGCAAATAGTCTTATTTTGCAAAGACAAAGTAAAGATCCACTATGTGTATTAGTATTGTTGAAGCTTTTGCCACTCAAAAATAGTAGTTTAGAGACTCAGGGAATCTTTTAACATAAAAGTGTGTTCCAATCTCCTAACATGTCCTGAAAGTAAAACTACATCAGTGAACACATAAAATGCTTTTTAAATACAATAACCTTAATTGTTGTAAAACCTAACACACCTGCAGGCACAGTATGTTCTCGTATGATGTACTGTATATCACAGAGGAAGCCACAGCAGCTGTCCAATATGATGGTAGCATCATGTAAACTATGACTGTTATGCCTCTTGTGAGAAGAAAAGGAGGAGTCTGTCTGTGGTGCTCCATCAGGCTGACCACAGACTGTGACCTGGTTTACCTGTGCTCTCTCCACTTGGACAAGTCCAGGCTAAATTCTGCCATTATACAAGCCCCACTTTTCACATGCACTTTGCACGCATGGCTCAAAAGAGAGCTTCAAAGGAAAAGTAGATAGTAATCAATTACAAGCTAACATTGATTTTAATAAATTTAAATTCCTAATGTGTGTACAACCTCAGCTGTCCAGGTAGAATCCATAGCAGAAGGAGAAATTCAATTTCAGCTTGGATTCAGCTCATCCTAAGCTGAGAAACGTATTTGATCGCAATAAACTTTTGTCCAGCTGACAAATTGAATTTCTCCTTTTGCCTTAAATTCCTTATAATCTGCAATTGTAATAAAATACCTCCATTATATTTTGCAACAACATTTTTTTTCCATTAAGAATGGAAAGGTAGCTCAAGCAGGTTGTATCTTGTCATTTGAACTCACTTCACTGACAGCTAGTGATCCAGGTGAGCTAACCACCATCTACCCTAAAAGAAGACTCCTAATATCAGATTAATTTTCTCATCAAGTGTCAGTAGGCAGGTGAATGGTGGACACTTGAAGCATCACAACAGGTGTGTCAAAGAGCAACCCTGTGTCCTGTGGTCACCTTTAGGTGCTGTTCGTCGTCACAACGTTGTGTCAAATGTGACTCGTGACCTTTGACCTTCTCCTGTCACTGCAACATCAGCTTCACATCTCTTTGGGCAGAGAGGGCATCACTCAATAACCCGTCTCTATAGAAATTGTAAATCTATTAGAGCTGCCCTTATAAAAAGAGGCTGAACCTAGATTGATTCTTTTCACAGTAATAGAGCTTCAACTAATATTTGAAGTACTATCCATTTATCCACAAGGGCAGTGGGAACTGCCAACTCTGCACACAGTGCATATGCAGTACACCTGAACAGAGACAAGGGACTAGAGCTAGTCTAATATAACATATTTAGGAAGGCACCCCTAGAAGTAGTACAAAGTCCAAAGTGTGAGTAGTTCAGCAGTGAATTACACCATTTTCATTTCACACTGTTATTGGAACAAAGGGCATATTTGAGTGTGATTTTACCCATGGGTCAAGCTACATCTTTGGAACAAATTGCGGTACTGCCGTTACTTGTTCAAACAATTCTACTATATTTATAGCTCAAAGTTATTCATTTCATTGGGACAATCGTCAATTCATGTACTGCATTTCGATGAATAGAGTAAAGATAGAAGGACCACATCAGAGGGACTCATGTTTGATGATTATTTATCAGATGGCCAAATGAAACAGAGGAATTGTGACTTAATTCTTGACCGTGGAGACATTTTATGGAATGACACCATATAGGATACATGCTGGAGCTACTGAAGGCAAGCTGTTTGTAGCAATCTCTCAAAAGAAAAAGTTTGTATTGATTCTCTGAAGAGCAAAAAGCCACGTGTTAATAAATAGCTACTGACATGAGGCCCACATGTATTTTTGCACTTGTTTATACATGTACGTTGCTTTTCCTGTTAGATTTGATGGGCTGCTAAATGAGAGGCAGGATTTGCTATACGCTTTACTCAGAGACTTTGCTATACACTTTGCTCAGAGACTGAAGAAAGAGAACTACACTTTTTAAAGTGCACTTCCACTGGACTCCTCCTCACTCGTCTTCTGTCTGCTCCATCTCCAGGAGGAATGCTCTGCTCACTGGAGCAAATGGAATACATTAGATTCCAATTAAGGTTGTGGAGAACTGCTCAGGCGAGGAGTGTGTAGGTTTGAGCAGGGAGTTTGATCTTGTAATTTCAGATAACTGACTGTACACACTGTAACACTGTATGTAAGTTATGGTTGTATAACAAATACAAGACACCTAAAATGTCTTGTGGGATTAATTTGGGATCTAGTGGGATTGCACTTAAAATAATACAGTTTATTTTACATTTTACAGCCTACCAAATTGCAATTCAAAATCTCAAAGCACTGTGTTTACCATTGCAAATAGGGATTTTTGAATACATTCAGTCAAATAAGCATTTTACAGCAGAAGTGCAAATTCAAAAATTAAACCCAAATCAGAATATGGTGTTCTCGGTTATGTTGTTCAGCTTTTGCTTTTGCTTAATTTGAACTGCTTCACTTGAGGAAAGTGTAACATAGAACAACTCCTAGTGCTTTCTGCTTTCAGTGGGTGTTATATAGTTGAATGTTAGATGACCAGTGTACTTTAAAAGGTGTACCATGTAAGTTTTCTAGTTGAGTGTCTGCTGTTTACCATGGAGGAGTGTAGGATTTGCCTGGAATGTTCCACACCAAGGCAATAAACCCCATCATCCTCCATGGAGAAAAGCAGATGACCCTCTTCATTTTACTGAGTCAGCTCCTTGCTCTTCTCCTCACTCACTCTGCTCACTGTCACCCTCTGGCTAAAAGGTTAAGTGTCTATGCCATGATGCTGGTAGTTCTACGCTTATGTGACCGCTGTCTGAACAGTGTCACCCAAACGCACACACGGAGACGCCCTGAGATCAATTACAGTCATAGGTGCTACACTCCTCCTCTTGCTACACATGCAATTTAACCTCACTCTGTAAATCAATGGAGACAAGTGGGGCTAATTTAGACCATTTGATGTCAATTTGGCCTTGACCCTCTCTCGCAATCCCTCTCCCCCCTTCCCCACACACACTCAACTTAATGACTAGCACTAGACCTTATTACCGCCAAGCCCAGAAGCACCTTGAGTCGCGCTTATAAATACACACGTTTGGGAATTACAGTGGGAAAACACACTTACATGCACCGACACACATGTACGCACTGTATGAAGTGGGCTATAACTCGCCAGGCCCCGCACACAAGATTTCCATATTCGTTCTGTCAGAGGCCATTTTGTTTACAGGACACTTCGGATGAAATAGCAGCACAGGGGACTATCAATTATGAAGGGAGTGAGAGGGGGCGTAGGGAGAGGGAGAGAAGAGCACCCAACCGGGATGTGAAGGCAATCGGGAGACAAGAGGAAATACTGCACAGATAAAGATTGGAAAGAGAATTGTAAACATGGAAAATTGTTTGTTGCAGTAAAATTGGTGCCATTAGAATTTGAATACATACTGTACATAATGCCAGTTTTTAGACAAATCAATTTCAAAATTGACCCTTATACATAGGGTTTACTAAGGTAGCATGGCAGGTGTTCTTCAGTAAAAACATGTACATGAAAATTATTTTCTTGCTGCAATGACATGCCAGAGCATCTCAGTTCTGCGGAAATCAATGGACCAATTTCTGATATTAGGTCAGTTTTAGATCAGTTGCATTTTAGATACATTTTATTTATTGTAAAACATAATTTAAGAAAAGTTTATGCATGTTAGTACTAAAAACAGGGAAAAAATCACGTCTTCTTTAAAGGTGCACTGTGCAGTTTTTGTGGTGGAGGGTTCGTCACCTGTTTGTCTTTATGGGGATGTTATTGCTTTGGTTGGAATGTTCCATAGTGACATTATACACATCTATTTAGCATTTATTCTTTATGGATGTTTCTATATTCAAAAATAGGGTTGCCTCTCCACAGATCTGACCTGTAATGTAGCCTAGGCTATAGTCACCTCCCTTGAGATACATTAATAGGTTTAATCTCTACTATTGAACAGACAAGCAGGTGACGGACCCTCCACCAATAAAGTTGCACAATGCACCTTTAACCCTCCATTAATCATTTGAACTTTGAATTTCTACAGTTGGTTGGCAGTGGTGACGTAGGTGGCCTTAAATGAAACAAAATACCATTAAACATGAGCCATTTGAACACACATTGTGCACTATGGCGATATGTGAGCAGCAGATACAACACCTGACCTTTTCATCTGTGCTCTGTGTGCAGAGTCACTGACTTCTGCAGACTTCACACTGTACTTTCTGCCTCTGCTACACAATCAGAGGAGCGTACAGCTTTTCCACTCCACTGAGCCCTCCCGGGCTCATCACATCATTTTAGACACTTCCACAGACTCAAGAGCTCCAGAGCACTGTGAATGTAGACCTCAAAAAGATGATATTGTTTTGATTCTGTCTCCTGTCTGTCCTGAGGAGTACCAAGATTTATCATCTAAGCATTACAACATATCCAATGAAAATGGTCAATAGTGGGGAAAGCACATACACATTTAAATACCAGTTGTCTTGGTTGTTGTTGTGTATAGAATGTTCCACAGCATTGTTTTCATATTATCTATCCTCATGGAAATAAGCAGTTAATGAAACCAGGTCAGGTCTGTGGTGAGGCAACAATGCTCGCTGTAAGAATGCTTGCTTTTCAAAGTTTATTTTTGTTTTAGATAAGTTAAATGCCATACTGCCAAAAGTTTCAGGTAAAGCTGTAAAAGTTGTAATACTCAATGGAGGTTAGCCCCCTCCACACACCCCACACACAGATCAGAAATATCACACAGCACAGCTTACCTGCTTTTGCTGAGAAGTTAAATAAAAATGATCTTTTATTTTGAACTGTCCAGACCTATATTTGCATGTCCAAACTGTTGACTGTTTGCATGTGACTATGGGTATGGTTGATTTTGTAATGTAATACTGATACTGAAATTCTTAATCACTCACTCATCACAATGTCCAAACAAATTACTAGGCCTCACAGTCATCACTTAACAGGGCCGAAGGTGGCTCTGAAAGATGTCATTAAGAAGCCCACATAATAAACACAGTCTGTGAATACTGATGCAGAGGCCCCCACAACTGGCATCTTCATTACACTCATCACAGTGATCGTCCCCAGTGGAACTCCGCCTGGCCCAGCACACTTGGAATTAACCACTGTCATATTGGATCATTTCTCCAGAGTGCACGTGTGCATGTGTGTGTGTGTGTATGCACGTGCGCATATGTGTGTGCATGTGTATGTGTATGCGTGTGTGGAATCAAAACTTGCAATTAGCATCCTACATCTAACAGCCAACACTTTCAGGCAAAACAAGTGACAAACAACGAAATTATTACAACAAATAAATTTGAATAACTGCACAAAGACTCCACTCATAAAGAGGTTTCCTAGATGACAAGAAACTTAGCCTGAAGTGCCAAAAGTCATCATCCACAAATCAGTGACAATTAGCAGATGTTAACACCTGATAATGAGACCCCAAACCCAAATTAGCACACACAGAACGACAATTTTCACAAACCTCATGTTGCTTACAGATTAACTGGTGACAGATTTGGGCTGTAAGAGGAAACAATAAAATAACCAAGGTTATAATAAAATCTTTGTTTCCAAAATTGTCATATGAACTTTTAATTAACTTTTTTAAAATTTTAAATATGTTACACCTCTGATCCAAGAGGCTTTCTTAATTTGGATTATAAGCACACACAGTTCCTTCATTAAGGTTAAGGCAGGGTAATGTTAACGGAAACTTGCCCTGTGCCTGGGGATCCATCTCCATGATCTTGTTGCTAGGCTTGATCAGGACTACCCTAGCTGGACGATTTTACCTATGGTGCATGTTTTGAGTGGTAGCGTAATAATTAACAATAAAACCTGTATTATATTCAGAAAAGGCAGACTGAAAAGACCATAGCCACAGATGGCGCTCTGAAGAGAGTAAACAGAGAAGGGTGAGAGGAGGGCTGAGGTACGCACATGAGGACTAGGAGACAGTAAACATGGCAGTGTGCAGCGCTGGATGTGAGCAGGGCACAGTGTTTGGACAGATGGTCGTCTGTGTGCTAATTACAGCACAGAGCTCGACACTGTCAACAGTCACACACAAACTCACTCTATTTGTTCAGCTTCAGCCACACTATAGGTGCACAGCATCATCATTCACACATAACGCACACATGCAAAACAATGACCAAAAGCACGCTGCAATGAGCACAGGCAAACAGGGTTTCACCTCTGTGCACCAACATGCACCACTCAGGCACAAATAACAGTGGAACAATCAAACAACAAACTGCTCTCCTATGGACTCAAACAGTCCACTTCCACATCAAAACTGAGCCTGCACTGGTCTATACCTGGATGAGACGAGAGTCAAAAAAAAGTTTACATCAGAGATGAACTGGGCTCAATTAGGAAGTATGAACACGCTGAGCCTGTTTTGAATATTTACATTTTCTATAGAGTGAATCCCATTGGTTAAAACTTTCACCCATCACCCTTTGAGGTCGATGGTTTAATCCCAGGTCAGAGCCAGTGTATTCTGCCATTATCTCCTTGGGCAAAATACTTGAGAGGCTGGTAAATGCCATCATCAGATTTTGTTGCACACTTAAACATGCTGAGTTCAAAAAAAATGCTTGGACGACACGCCTGGTGCAGCCCGTATCAGACAAAACAGTCAGTTTAATGTAGCTATCATTAGTTTAATACTGAAAGCATGAAGGAAATAAATAACCAGATTTCATATCTTCATAACACTCCCACAAACAGCTCAGATTTGCACAACCACAGACTTGCATGCAGCCAAAAATGACATGAGCCATTTCCATTGGCTATGCCAGTGAGAGGAGCCAGGCTGCTTGCATAAACAATACAAGTATCCTGGCACACACGGGGGAATTATTAATATAAACCTGTGTGCTGCATTTCTGACCAAACACATGCAGATGGACCGCTCAACAGTTCTCTCAACACTTTTCAGCATTTTAAATGTGGTTTAAAAATATAAAAAAAAAAAAAAAAAGTAGCTGAAACATGGCACCTGTGAGCTCCTGAGAGGGGCAGGAAGCCACGCCCCCACACAGGTGTCTGCACTCAAGCTGCTGAGGGGGCGGGGCCAGGGTGGATATTTAAATGAGGTGACCGTAATGGAGGAGAATGGACACAGGTGCAATCATTCAGGCTGGAGTTATTCAAACAGACACCCAAAGTAGGGCCAGTGAAATATCTTGCCTAAGGAAGTAAAAGCAGGCATAGAAGCAATCAACCTTTAAGAAAGTGTTAACCATAACAAGCAGGGCCGCAAGCATTCACGTGGGGTCAAGAAATCACAAAAGTATAATACATTTAATATGAGATTGGGCCACTAGTTACTTTTCACAGTAAAGGTCAGGGGACCAGGGTCAAAAAGGCAAATGACCTACATTTAGCCACTGGTCTCTCATTGTTTCTTGTGCAGCAACTGTGTTAATGTTAAAGCAATATCCTTCAGATCTTTCCACTTGATTCAAATCCATACAATGTCTAATTCTGTAATGCACCATGTTTCTCTGACTACACATCTAGCCAAATAGTTAAAACCCTTTACAGTTTACATTTGACTAAAATATTCTATACAATAGTTACACTGTGTATGCTCCTGAAAAATATTGGTAATGTAAAAATATAGATCACCATTTCTGATTGTGTAAGTGAACATGCAACCCTATTTTGTTATTATTAATCTTTTAGTGTGTCCCTTTGTGAAGAATACCTGGATGCACACAGCTCCTCCACATTCCCACAGTGCTCCATGGCTCAGTCACCTTGTAGCATGCTCATTAGCAGAAAACATAACGCAGAGGCCTAACGAGCTTAACGAGGGCCTAACGACGTGTTGGTGTCTGTCGGCGAGTGGCGTGTGGTCGCGCCTCGTCAGGCAGCCCAATACAGCAAAGTGTCAGCTCCAGATGTTAGCCCGGCCCCTCCACTGTTACAGGCACCACAGGCACTCTCATTTGTGGAGGTGAGGCCAAACATGGGCTATTATGCAAAACATTTTTAACTATTTAAATTTTACTAAAATAAAGTTAATAATCATGAATCCAACAGGCAAACACGAACCACTGTACTCACTGTGGTGCTATTTGTTCATTGTACCTGGAAGGGCATCAGGTGTAAAATCAATGAGTAAACACATGAAGGCAGATGGGAACACTCATTTACAAATCTTATAAAATTAAAAGCTGTGAACTCTTCTATGGTTTCATATGTGGGAGTGACAACAGTCCATATGTTTGACTCATATTCACAGACAGAGGCATTATTTCATTATTGTTTCTGAGCACTCTATAGCTCATGTTCACAGTGTGTGTTTAACTGAGCTGATGAATCCATTCACATCCACGTCAACAGCGAGCCATATTGAATTGGATCTGTGCAACATCACATTATTCAAAGTGATTGGTGGATCAATCAACAGAAACCCCAGGAGGTTAGTTCAACTTTTTGAGACAGTATTATTCAACTTAAGCAACTGTTATGACTGAATTACAGAAAACCTTCCGAATGTTCCACAAGACTCAAACTTATTGATAGCACATGAGTATTGACTACATGCTTTCAGTAAAGTGCAGTAGCTCCAGAGCAGCTCCTAAAGGCCTGTAGTGCAGTCAAGGTTAGTGTGGGGTAAAGGCCCTGGCCTAGCTCAGTCTGCGTCTGTGATCTGCTGTAAGAGGCTCTAAAGCGCTACAGCTGTGGAGGCCGGCTCCACCTCCACCCTCTCTCCTCCACAACACACACACGTTTCCATGCTTTGTGTGGACGCTACATTCGCTTACCCTAATCTTTATTACTTCTTATCTATTAGTCTAAACCTTAAACTGACCTAAATTATTACTTTTCTTCTGCTGTCTGCTTGTCTAATGCTTTGCCTGGAATGTCCCACAGTATGGCATTAAACTTGTCCATCTTGAAATTACTCAATCAAGTGTTTTTATTGCTCAAAAACATTCCTACTGAGAGTGGGGTTGCCAGTAATGTGGAACATTACAGGCAGAACACTGAGATTAGGAAGGTGGACCCTCCACCAGAAAATTTGCATAGGGTACCCTTTACTTGTGACCTGATTTTTGGTCCAAATTCCTGGCCATAGGCACACACAGAGATACTTTTACTACAGAATCTATAATGCCTTTCTTTAACTGAAAATAGGACAAAGAAGACAAAAGGTTACACAAATCGTTCATTCATTTACATTCTATAAAATAATGCAATCCAAGCACCCCACACGGACCTGGATGTAAACCAGGAGAGCAACAGCTTGTAATGAATATTCAGAAGTGATTGTGTTTGAGTGCTTCATATGTAAAGATGGTGAACAGCCTTATGTAATCCCCCACAACAGGAAACGTGCTCCTTTGAATGTACGGCAGGCCTGTGTGAAGAGCAGAGGCAGATCAGACAAAGGCCATTCCAGTTTGTTGTGTATTTACAACATGCATTCTGTCCAACCACTAGTAAGCAAAGTACTAGTAATTAAAAATACATTTGAGGATGGAAGTGAAAATAAGATGGTACAGTTAGCAATGCTTGTGTTGGCATGTATGCTATTCTACAGCACTACACCAAATGTTCAGGCTGGATGTTTCTGTAACTGGGTGGTACAAAGATGAATATGATAGCCTGTTCTTTACAATTCTTTGGTTAAAAACTTATTTGAAGAGAAATTAATAGTTATATAGTCTCTAGAGAATGATTTATTATTATATATTTAATTCAGGAATTTTGTGTGATAATTGATTTTACCTTTCAGTTCAGTAGAGATTGGCAATTCCAGGGCTGAAATTATCGAAATGATTATAGAGAAGATGTGAGTTAATACACGTTGAAACACTTCCTGTATTACCACATGATATCACTGAGTGGAACAGAGTGTTTTCTGTTGGAGAAAAGAACTCAGCCTAAATATGCAGGATTTGTGTTTGTGTATATTTGTGTGTATGAAACAAAACACAACTCCAGGATCAGAAAAAAGCATAATATGGGGCCTTTAAATCTCACTTTGTAATTTTTAGTTTTGGATAAAACTTTGAAAACTTACATGTCTAAAATGAAACGCAGCATGAATGTGACTATATGGTTTTGCTTTAGCAGAGGAGCTCCATCAGTCTTAGTTTGGAGGCTTCAGGTAGCATTTGTGTCACTAATTCCACATGAGCAGGTTCAGAGCAGGCTGGTGACGCCGAACAAACTGGTTGATTAATGCGCTGATGGGACATGATTAGCTCAAGTGATGTGTGATTATCATATGATTCAGATAGTTAGTGAATGGCTGGGTTGGTCAATGATTCATTCAGACATCACTTTGTGATTTGTGAATTCCTGCCTCACAGTCATTGATCCTGTCAGTGCAGTCCCTCTCACCACAGGCAGGTGGGCCTCTCCAGCTGGGAGGAGGAACACAGTGGGGGTCATTAGTTTCACAGGTTTACGTGGCCATTCTGTTGATACCGTGTTTCCCAATCGGGGGGGTGGTGACCTCAAGGTTACACAAGCTCTTACCATGCAATATTTGGAAGGATTTCAGATTTTTAAAGGTAAAAATTTTGTTTTTTGAATATACAAAGTAATGTAATGTAATGAAAAAAGACTCTGGTGGTACCCTCTGCAGTGTTCATTTATTTTGCTGGAGACAAATCTCTTCATATTTTTGCCCTCCGTTGGGTTGGTCATCACCTTTATGATAGTTTAGTCTCACATTTGACCTGGTTTAGTCTTATATTAAACCATGAGAATCCCCAATCCAATGCTAAAGCTAAAGTATTAATGCTTTGTTAATATGGTGGTAGTACTATGTGCGAGTAAGGTCCTGGGTACTTTTACTTTAAATAATAAACCTAAACAGGAAATACAGCAATAATCTAATCCTTGAGTACATAATAAATTTTTGTTTGACGGTGCCTCTACTTAGCATGTATATTTAAGATACTTTTTTAAACTCCCCAATAATAAATAAATAAATAAATATGAATTATCTCAAATTTATCTCAATGTAAACTGATGCAACCTTTGAGAATATGAACCTAAATTAATACACAATGCAGACTGTTTAAATGTAAAAAAAAAAAAAGGAGTATGTTCAATGCATTTTAATTTTCAATAGGCTCTATTCACGCTTACGTCACAAACCAGGAAGACATTTGGAAAGTGACAACTTCCCAGGACCAGTTTTCTTCATCTAAATATCATTGTAGTGTTGCATTATGTTCAGCTAATCAACAATTACACCCATACCTCAGTTTTCATCATTTCCACTGACACACAACTCCGAGCGCACTGGGTACGTACAGTTAAAAGAGATTTAGGCACCAAATTCAAGATTTTTCCAAACAGCACATATGTATGCAGTCTTCATTTTATCACTGATGACATTTACTTCAGTGGGTTTTGTCACAGTCAGTTTTAATAAATCCATGTTCGCCAAACACATTGTTGATAACTATACTGGAAGTTGTAATTGCATCTTTCCAAACGTTTTCTTGGTTTGTGACGTAAGTGTGAATAAAGCCTATAACAACTGAAATAAAATAAATAACGTCTTGTTTCAGATTACATTTGTAACCTTAAATCATAAGTAGGGCTGCTTCACCTGTTAAGGAAACCAAAATAAAAGCACGTAAACTTTCAATGGTACTCACAAAACCGTGGGATGAATCAAAGAGTAGGTGACAAGGCTGGGCAGGCGAGGAGTGTGTGTCCATGTGCTTGCTCGAATGGCAGGCTACGTATGCAGGATTTAGGGAAGGAGCAGCACACGCCATGGAATGAGACAACTGAAATCCACAGTAGGGTCCAAAGATAGCGGCTTCGGTCCACTGTGCATTAGAAAGTCTCTTTTTAGCATATTTATAAAAAAAAAAACACAATATTTTGCATACAGAAGAATAGATTTAGACTTAGACAAACTTTAGAGACCCACAATGGAAATTATTTGGACACAGTAGCTCATATCACAATAAATATAAAAGCCAAAAGCAAAAAATATAAATGGTAATAATAAATAAAACATTAATAGCAAAAACTGTAATAGACTGGTGTCAAATGAGGCATAATTATACAAATATATATGTATAAATTAAAATATTGAAATATTGTAAAACAAATATATCTCTGTTATAGGGCTGGGCGATATGGGTCAAAAAATATATCTCGATATATTTTGCTATATCTCGATATACGATATATATCTCGATATATGTTCAAGAAAAAATAACCCCCTAAAACTGAAAACTGCAAAAACAAATCTGCCAAATTCCACAAGGTCCTTTTTTTTTTATTGAAGTGTAAGAGGTCGACAGTACATATAGGAACATTTAAGATTACAAAAAACCCTAATTACATAAATAATAATTTAACTGTAAAATAAAAGAAATAATACATATTTTCTTCTTTTCATTCATAAATAAAACAACTCAACACAAGTTCATCTTTGCATTAACTGTTATCTAGACCATAATCATAACCATGAGCTCATTTAGCAGAAGAAGCTCAGGATGTTCCTTATTTCAATAGATCCATGTTCCTATCCAGCAGTAAGGAGCACTGAGGTTTAATCCCACAATCCACTACAGATCAAATCAAACGTTTCCAAACACTATTGTACAAGTGACACTGCAGCAGATTATTAATTAAAATATTCTGCATAAATAAACTTTACATTGCTAAACTTTACAATATATAAAGCATAACGACTCTAGAGCCGCATCAGCCTGTTAGCGATAATAATGTGTTTAATGCAGTTTTGCGCACGTGTGTTTACATTTTACAGAAACGAAACTAAAGCGCATGGCTCATTTGCATAAACGGCGCACTTCTCGTGCAGCTCAGCTCGTTTAGCTTCTTTCGGGCTAAAGGACGCGACTCGGTGGAATATGAGGATGTGCTGCTGATGTTCTTGTCTGTAAATGGTGGAAAAGGTTCGTGGTGCTTTAAGTTTTTCACTAGCACCAACTTTCGGAGTTCACGGCGACAGTGAGGAGTGAATGAGACACGAGCGAACAAAATCAGGGAGGCGGGGGCGCGCGGAGAGAAGGTAAACAAGCGAAGCGGCGAAATCAGAATTGAATATAAGCATTATATCGATATATACGATATGAATTCATATCGAGTTTAAAAACTATCTCGATATATTTAAAATATCGATATATCGCCCACCCCTACTCTGTTATATTCAGGAGACTGTAAGGAGAAACAATGCCATGATAAATAATTATTGATATGCAGAGGGTATCTATTACATAAGGGTCATAGTAGTCTAGTGTAGTAGTAGGCTAGTAAATCAATAAAGGACATATTAATAAGATCAGTAGTTGCTTTTCCACATCTTATAATTTCCTTGCAAACATTTATTTGCAGAGTCATCAAACAATACAAACAAGGTTTAAGAATATTCAGTTAATCAATAAAGAGTTATTCAGGTCACAATACAATCTAGTATCAACTAATAAATAATAATCATCAGGAACTTTAGAAGCATAGACTTCAAGCATAGACTTCATTTTAATCTACACTACAATTAAACATGTAAAGCGCTTTTTTTAATCTGGCAATTAAACTTTATGTCATCCAGAAAATGGTTTTGGTCATGCAATAGAGCTCCGGACCCCACGTGACTCACGGTGGGCGGGCCGCCATTTTGGCAGTAAAAATGGATAGCGCCACCGCTGAATTTTTCAAGCCATCGGAGTACTCACTTTAATTCACAAGACATTGAGCTTCAGATCAAAATTAAATGGATTAAACATTGACCGTATAATGCCCGGGGTTTTTTTTTTTTAATATTTCCGCTGAAGAAGACGTCCCAGATCCGCAGTACATCGCCAAATGAACCAAAATTGGTCCGATTGACATGCCTCTGTTTCCTGGTAGAACAGCAATACCTCCAATTATCAACACCGATGTTCCCTGTTAAGACCACGGGACATCCTCATCTCAAGAGTCATCATGAACTCGTAAAACACAAAAGCACGGGTAACAGCAGCAGCAACAGCGATAAAGAGGAGCCCTCACCGCAGCTCAGATCCCTCAGGACGGGGTCTGCGGTCTGGTCCTTGGTCCGGAGGCTCCGTCCTCCATGTGCTGGTTCCAGACGGTAGCGAGCAAGACCAGTGCTTGATGGGCTGGGTCTGAGCTGTTCCGTGTCATCGTCTGCATGCTGGTTCCGTGCGGGAAAAGCGAGAATGCACTGTGGACTACAGGTCTGGACAGTTCGCTCCGGCGGTCAAGAACTGCGGCTGGTTCCGAGGTGATGCAAAGCATCCGGACAGAAGCGTGAATAGTTTGGTGGGTTATATGTTGTTCTGAGCGTCCGACCTCCGCGCTCTTTGTTCCTGGGGAACGTTCTTGTCAGGCCAAAGCACCTGACACCACTCCCCGCTGTAGCTCCTCTGAGCCCGGCCTGAACCGGAGCTTCTCCCGCTGGTTCAGGACTCTGGTTTGGATCTAGTCCGACTGTAGCATTTCTCACACTAGGCTAAAAGCAGGACATTTTTAAAGTTGAATCAATTGAATAAGCTATTGCCTATTTCCATAAAATTATTTGGTTAATTATAAGCCTAAAATAACAAATGCTGTTTGCTACTTTGGAGCCACACGTTCGCACATTGGTTCTTGCTCTGATCTTTGTGTATTACATTATCTGTATTGGAAAATTGTTGGCAAAATAATTCGGAAATGAATCGCGGCTGCGTCTGGAGAACAATCTGTTATTGCGCTGGAGTCGTACAGCGCGAGTCAGCCGATCTGCCGATTACTGCCAAAATGGTGACACCTTGTGCTTGACGAGCCGGTATGACGTCAGCTCCCGGAGCTCTATTGTGAATAATCATAAAATTATGATTTCTTCTCACAATAGCACAAAAATAGATGCTCTGACATTCCTAAAACTAACATCATAAGGGAAATGATACTGGAGCACAACTTGGACCCTGTGCAGCTGCTGTCCGAGTGACTGTTCCCCACAAAAACAGCCCAAATTGCTGGCACTGGACTGAGACTGATCCTATCTTCTCCGGGCACATGAGATTCGTGGTCTGTCTAAAACCTGGCTTCCTGCTGGTTTAGCCCTCCTCCTCAGCGCGCTCACCCCCAGATCCTGCCTAGTCCCCTCGGCTATTTCCAGGCCAATTAAAGCTGTTGCTCTGACCGCGTTTTGGACAGCCTGGCAGAGTGGTTGGCCTTTAGGATAATCCAGGCTATAAGGATCAGTTCACAGCAGGTCAGCCAGGAGACGTGTGAGGTATACGACACCAATGTATTCTCACCTATGATTGCAAAGAATGTGGAATTAGCTAGCACCGGGCAACTAAAATAACTCAGATTTTTGTGCTATCGTGAATAAATGTTTTTGTTCACTCCTAATTTTAACTCAATAAACATTTGAAGGATCTGTTTTTGAGTTACTTACTATTTTTGTCTATTAATAATGCTTAATAAATTATGTGGTAAAGCAAAGGGTGGGAGTGGCATAGTAGTTTAACCAGTCATACATGAAATAGGATAGACCAGAAAGTGTTTTATTTGACATTTAATTTGGTGTTGCTGCTGTCTTTTTCCTATGTGCTTTAGTCCAGATAATTACAATTATTTTAAGTACAGTTGACGATAAATTTAATAGTCGAACTGTCACGATTATTAAGATTACTGTTTCACCCCTAATTCCTATACAGTTGGTGCATACTGTGGTTGTTTCCTTGGGCAAGACACTTCACTCACCTTTTTTAAATATGATGTGTGAGTGTATTATTTGGTGCTGGGTGGAGTCTACCCTTGGGCACCAAAGGGAGGTTATTTTTAGTATTTTTTCTGCAATGTCTACTATTGCATTTTGGACTTGCTTCTCTGAACTGCCAGTTGGAACCCACTCAAAACAACCATCGCCCTTCGTGGCTGTGAGTCTCCTGAAGTGAATTCTGGCACTTGTGCTGGAGGATTAGTCGCTACAGTGGTGCCATCTCACACTGGCAAATCCATAATCGATACCAGGGCGGCCATTTGCGACACCTTTAATAAGTTTCTGTCAGCAGCTCGATTATTAGCCCGTGCCCAAACATTCAGGGTCCATCTAGAGTTCCTACTTAGTACAGAGGAGCTGATTAAGACAGGAAATAGTCTCATGTGAGTGTGCTTTAGCCCTTTTTAATATCAGAGATGGAGATGCGATCGATACAGGAGCCCATCTGGAGAGCAGGGTGAGGAGTTTCCCACAGTGTCTTGTGTAAGGCAGACTAATATTGTCGGTATTCAGACTTCCTGTAATGATTTTTCCTTCTAAATTTACAAACTTTAGGACTGGGTTGTTCCTGATTGATCAGTGGATTCAGCTATGTGTGGATGAAGCCTAGACTTTTTTTTTTTTTTTTTTTTGGCATAACCTATTTCACTGTGGTCTAAATGCAGTGATGTGGGAAGGATACTTTGAAATGTATTTAATTACAGAATGCTGAATACCTGCATTAAAATGTATTCTGATACATGGGCCAATCACAGTACTGTATACTGAATACTTAGAATACTTTTACATAAAGTTCCATGTAATTTGTAGTGTAAAGACGCATTATAGGATTAAAAACTGCTTAATACTTGTTTCATTGTTTGTTTTGCATTTCTCTTTGCAACACTAATTGGAGAAGGAAAAATCATACCTGAACTCAATGCAGAATTTTCTATGTTTCTCTCTGATTATGTGCTGTTTTTTGTATTCAAATACCACAATGTATGCCTATGATTTTAGAAAAGCAACTGCATTCTGTATACTTTCTCAAAGAGTAAATTGTACCGGAATATAGTTACTCAAAATTAGGATTCAGAATACGTATTCTCTGTACATGTATTAATTTACATGCCAAGACTGTGTAAATGTGATTTAAGAATCCATATTAGCAGCAGTAATAGTCATACAGTAAAATGAATAGTTAGTTATGGATAATAATTGGTGCTAGAATCAATGTGGTATTGGCATAATTTACCAATATAACCTCTTTTTTCTATTATAATATAAAACTAAAGAGCAATGAATTTAATGATGTGGCCATGCTTACACGACCATCATAAAAAGTAAAACTAATTGTATTATATTTAAGAAAATATATTACGTAATGTGTTTGAAAGTAAAAAGTTAATTTGAGAACTTAAGTACAACTTTACTTGAAATTTGGGCCTTTTCATAAATATAAAATAAAATTGGCAGATATTGGCTGAATGCAACAGCAACAAATATTGAAAATCTATCTTGGTTGGGGAAAATAATCTGTATTAGATGGTTCCTAGTTATAACAGTAACATGAACATTAACAGACTTGTGACATTGACATAGCTGACATTAGCCACATGGATTTTCAATTTTGCTTGATAACACAATACCACTGCCACTTATGCCAGCTGTTTTTTATGCATACACTATACATCAGTTTTAACAGAACTTTAGATCTTAACTCAGATCTAAAGTTAAAGCTGGTATGATAGAAATGTATATATATATGTTTTTGTTACAAAGAATGTATACACCCAAACAACTGCTGTAATTGAGGCTATTTAAAATGAGCAAGACAAGCCACAATTGATTTTACATTATTTTAACACATGTTTTGCTTATCTGCGGCTTATGTGCAATGTAAGATGATTTTCTATGGACTTTTTCATCCCTGTTTGTAGAATGTAAACCAACACTGTATATCTGAATAAATAAGAGATCTGACAGTGAACACCATGCAGCACTATGCTGATAAGTATTCTATGCTTGACTTGGTAATATTTCTGCGATCTGTGTCATTTAGATGAAATCAGGCTGCTCACTGGTGGTCTCCACTTCAATTTCATGCAAATGTGCACATCCTGCTCTGCTCAGTGTGGGATCAGAGATAGAGCAGGCTGTTAGATGGATAGGCTGTATGCACTGACAAAACTAGATATAAAGATTCAAAAACCTTCATGGGACATGTTGTAATCTTACATTGCATGACTAAATAAGAGTAAAACATAGGAAATGCATTTTTGAGGTGAGACACTGCTAACAGGCACATCTAATTTATTTACTCCCTGAACATAAGTTTACATATAGAAACAGCATTGTCCAATCCACATCTGCAGTTGTTTTATTGTTTCATTTAATCAACTTGCAACCACAGATTTATATAGAATTGTTATCTCACATTATTTCCTTCTACATGCACCCAGAACCATACAGCCACCAAAATGGGTTTTGATCTTGACAGTACAGGATTTGTTGATGTCTTATTCTAAACTTGATTTATTAAAGTTTTAACTACAAAAATATGAATGTTTAGTTAGATGTAAATAAAAAATAAGACATCCAAAATCCTGTGAGTAAATTTAATTTGTATCTGTCAGTTAAAGGTTGTATGGAGGATTTTTTTTTGTTTCAAGTTGTCAATGATAGCATTATAGAGGTGCAGTAGCCTTGTAATTATGATGACCAAAAAAAAGAGAATAAAAATTCATCAACTCTGGATGTGGTGGGGCTAAACATTTGCCAATAGATAACGACACTGCCTCGTTATCTGTTAGTTGACAGGCTGTCAATCAATCTCCCTACGTTTCTAGCGTAACTGACTTGCCTGCGCGCCGCCGGTACGTGGTTTACGTACGCCTGTCACGCAGTCCACAGACGCAAGACGCACAGACGCTGTTTACTCCACCAACGCAACAGTTCTTAGCGGCTTTTTTTGACCTATATCTTCCTCGCAGTTAGCACAAAGTTTGTTGCAATGGCAGACAAGAATCCAGGAGCAGTTAGCCGCAAAAGAAAGTCCGTTTTTGAGGTCGCTGAAAGAAGAAGACAAGGGGAAAAGCAGCGAAGCCAAACTAAGGTGATTCTTATAGATTCATTCCAGCGATGGCGCAACTGAAGCAGACGCAGGGTCTAAAGACTGACGCATTGGTCGCCAAATTACTCCTGGACAGGTCACTTCTGCTTATTATGAAAACGTACTTTATTTCCAAGAGCTAGTCAAACGTTTTTCAGGACACGAAAGCGATATCCTATGTCTGAAAACGTAATCTTCAAGGCAAAGAAAGAGTCCGCTTGCTGCTGCGTGTTGTAGCTAGTTCATTCGCACGGAATCTCCGCGCAACCTTCTCTGCACCCCTTACTGCTCCTGTCCCCGCTGCCCGTTCCGCTCTTCCCCCTGCTCCTCACTTCTCTGGGCACGGAATCTCCGCGCACCGCTCCCCTCTCCTCTCTCCCTGCTCCGCTCTTCTCCCTGCTCCTCACTTCTCATCCGCGAACGAAATGTCCGCGCACCCGCTCCCCCCGCTCCTCACTTCTCCGCCTTGCCTAACCAACACTGTAGTTAGTTGTTTACAAGTCATGTGCAGCGCACCGGCTGTAAACAAACCTGTTTCTGGCGTAGTGAGGAGGCGGGAGGAGGCGTTTCTACGTAGGGAGCTGTAGGGGAGGGGGGGTGGTTTCACGCATGCGCAACATTTGAAAAAGGACAAACAGTCGCTGGATTTCTCGTTCCTTGGAAAATCCTCTATACAACCTTTAAATGAAGCAAGCATTTTTCTTTCACACGAGATGCTTATTGATTTCATGAATTGACACAAAGGTTGAAGGAAATGCAAGATTCAAGTGCAAGATTACAGTCTTGAGGTCATTTTAGAAAATATATTTTGTTTTAAAATGTTATGTCTGCAGAAGTTTACCTCCAGTCTGACATACATTTAAGAACATATGTTGTACTCTGGAAATGGTGAATGCTGCACTTCTGAAAATAGGGAGAAACGAGAGTGATTGTGTGTTTCTCTCATGCAGAAGTTTAATGCAGTAGTAGATGCAACAGTATTTTACCATGTGCCTTTGTAACATTGGCTTGTGTGGGCACAAGATGGCGGAGTACAAGTATACGATGCAGAAAAACTTTAGATCTAATTTATCAAAACAAAGAAATAAAACATCTCCTTATCTCCACTTTACCGTGCTATTTTAACAAGTAAATATCTGAACAATGCGTGTATAAAACATCTGGTAACCTTTACCTGAAAACGGAGAACGACAGGAGTGAGAGCGTGTTGTTTATTTCATGTAGAATCTCAGGGCGCGAAATGCCCCAAGTGTTGGGTGAAGGCATTACCAATCTCTAAAACAAAGGATCCCAGGCTTACTTGTCGATTACGGATGATATGATTGCTTTCCTTGAACGAAATGACAGCAATACTGTCATGACATGCTGACATATTTCTTTTCTCTTTGTATTAAAACATAACTGTGGGTCAGGAGATTCGTGCAAACACTGCCATCTACTCTGTGCTGAGGCTCTGTACTCTTGGTGAAGGCTCTTTTGGATATGTGATCAAGTGCCAAAACATGGAGACCAAAGAGTAGGTGGCTATTAAAATGATGAAGAATCATTTGGCCATTGAAGAGGCTGAAGATGAAGTAAGCTGAAGTTATTTGTCTTGATTTTGTCTAAGTCTAGATGAACAAAGGACATGTCTAAATGCATGTTACCATCTACAGGTGACCATGCTAAACATCATCGGGCAGCTGGACTGTGAACGCTGTAACATGGTCCAGTTCAAAGAGTGCTTCATCCAGTTGGGCCTTCCCTGTCTGGTGTTTGAGATGTTGGATATCAGTCTGTGGGATTACCTCCGAGACTGTAGGCGCTCACTTGCTCCATGTGAGCTACGGACCATAGCCCAACAGGGATGTGGAGTTATTCTGTTTACACTATGAGATATGATATATGTAATATAGAAAAGGCTTCCAACAAGTTTTTACAGCATTTAAAAAAAAATAATAATATATATATATATATATATAACTTATTGTACACATGAAAATATTCTCATTGTTGTTGTCTTTGCAGCTCCTGGTGGCTTTTGACAGCCTGAAGGGTCTTGGTGTCACACACTCAGATCTTAAGCTTGACAACATCATGTTGGTCAACAGGAAACTGAAAGTCAAACTCACTGATTTTGGTTTGGCCATTCCCACACCAAAGGTGCACCATGGGCTGTATAAGCAGCCTGATGGATACAGGTAAGTTCATTGCATCCAATATTCATTTATTTTCATTTGCACTGGTAACTTTAGTATTCTCATGTGTTCTTATGTCTGCTTTCTCAGGGCTCCAGAGGTACATGTGGGGCTGTACTTTGGTCTTCCTATCTTGGACAACACCTTTTCCCTAGCTCCAATTATCACTTGGTAAGATATTACTTCCCTCTCACTTGTACTGCAGCCCCATTTGGACTATCCACTAATGTTATGTCACTGCACAGATGAAGATGATGGTGGAACAGCTGGGAATGCCTCCTGACAACCTACTTGAGTATGGAGCATACTCAAACTGTTACTTTAAGCAGGAAAATGTTGAGGAAACACTGGAGCCAACATGGAGACTCCTGATGCCTCCATTGGTTTGTTGTCTAAACTCAAGATTTAGACTATACAAGAAGCAAAATTGGTACTAATGTTTTTTCTGAGTTTCTTTTGCAGAGCGAGGTGGTGAAATGGTAAGAAATATAATCTCGGAGTAGATTCCCGGCTCCTCCACATCAACAGGATACTGAGCCTGCCAAATGACATTTGCAAAAAATGGTACTAAATCATGGCCTTGAATTATCACACATAGTTTCCACCCATTAGCAATTCGTTACCAGGTTTTACCAATTTGTCTATTAAGGTTGCGATCTCATGGTCTCTGCCTGCTTATGGCTGGCACAATGGCATTTGGGTAAACAAGAGGATGTTGACATGGTTAATATGCAAATATGTGAGAATCTGTGGCTCTCAGCTTTGATTATGTTACAAGGCACTAATGTGAACACAACGACAAGGTCCGCATTTGTACAACACACTGGATGATGGTCACTGAAGCTCATGCCCTCGGACAGTGGCTGCTCTTGTGTAGTCTAGGTAACAAGCATTAAAGTAGAGAGTACATCATGTTTTCAAAGAAGGGCCAAGATCTAAAGGACTTGTTGAAAACAGGATCAGACACAATTCAGGGTCTATATTTTATTTCCATGGCCCCAAGTTTTGGGTGATCACAACAGCCTGCATCGTTACTTCAACAATGCTGGTTGTTTTGGGATCTGGGATCCAGGATAAAAGCACATTTGAATCGCGAAGACAAAGTCCCACCTGATTTTCATTCAAATGAGTGATGCATTGAGACTTGTGCATTCATTGTGAGGTAGATCTTGGCTACCTGCTGGTGTCAATAGCTTAGCAGTTTACCCTTCCTCTGCTCCATATTGAAGTCATGTCTATAAAATGTGGCATGCATCTGAGACTTTTTGTGTTAAATGTGCTCTTTCCCTGGAGTTGACCAGAACAGTGGTGGTTGTTGCATTTGTGCCCATGGACATTTAGACTAGAAGGATGCTGATAGAGTTACCTTACTAAGATAACACGCGAGGAGAGAGCACACCGTGTTTTCAAAGGGGCCAATAGTGAAAGGAGGTGTTGAAGGCAGGAAAGAGCACAGGAGCTACAGTTTATTTCTGTTATCCTAAAGATCAGAGTGTAGATTAATTTGGATAACACAGGCCACATGTTATTCATTTTTGGATTAATTTCTTTGAATGAAAAAAAAAGTCTAAACCAAGGACTGGAGCAAGGACGTCCTGCTGTTTGATAAACAGTTATGCTAACTGCACACTAACTTGTGTACAGGCTGTTGAGTGTTGATATTATATCCATCAGCTGCACACAGCACATTGAATTCACGCTGTTCTTGGTGTCTTGTTTACCTGAATGTCATTGTGCCACCCATAAACAGGCAAGTGTGCGCCCTGACGCATGAGATCACAGCCTAAATAGTTTCATATTAAATAATTTTTCTTAAAATGGACTCCATAAAATAGCTCACTAAGTGCTTTACACTTATTGAAATGAGGTGCGTCGGGCTTCAGTGGGCCTCTACATGGCTCATGAAATGTCAGTTTAGCCAATGTAGAGGGTTTATAGCTCATACGTAATACTTAATTTCTTAATTTTCGGAAACAAATTGGCTAAAACATGGGAACGAATTGCTAACGCATTGGGACGAAATAATAATTCGGGGCCACGAACCAGGAAAAGGATACCACGGGTACCCTTTGTTGCACACGTCATTAAACGGGCTCCTTTAGAGGATGTGGTTTGTCTGTGTGTACCAGATGTGTTGATGTTCCAGGTGTATAGTCTGCAGGTGACCTCTGCCACTTAGGTGCTCCAGTAAAGATTATAAGATCTCTCAGTCGTCACGCCCTCTGACTTCACACACTTTCGGTCCCATTTGTTGTTGATACATCCGTTACATATGGAAACATTGTCTTATGAACATGCTCTTGGGGTTTCAAAATAAAACCTAAAAATGATCAAATTCACATAAAATGAAACATAAAATACAATCAGTAGTATTACAAGAGTAATAAGTGCATTTTTAACTCTGTTACATGTGTCTTAATTTCTTTTTATAGATCCATGCTCATCCCACAAACTTGCGTGCCTCAGTTAAGGCCTTGAGCCCATCTTAGGTGACATTGTTTGGCAATAAAATTTTGTTATAGTGGAAGCTAAAAATTCATACCCAATCGATCACTGTGGCAGGATGTTGATATAGAACTAGAGGCATATTTTGTTTTTCATGCATATATGACCCAGCATTTAAAATAATGCTTAAATGAGACTTTACATAAGGAAATAATTAAATAAATGAATTAAATAATAAAATACAGCATTATTCCTGTGTAATCCAGCAATATTTGGTAAAGCCATTTTTTCCACCAGTCTCTACTAATCCATTGGCCCTGATCCTGTAGCACAAGGTCTGTCAGACACTTCCCTGTTTATTTTCTTATTTTACACCTGCATCGCACTGTGAATCCCATCGCATTCTCAAGGACACAGATCAATGCAGATGTGAGATAATTGACTCAAAGCGTGGGAAAAAGGGCCTCATCATTTCTTGGTGGAGAAGGTATTACAAATGAGTAATTATTATCGGGTTATTTTTAACGGTGAGAACTGAAGTGGATGTTAATGATGTAATGCAGCATTCACACTGTAGTCTTAATTCAATAATGATTTACAGAAATACACAGCCAGAACCATTTATTTTTTAAGCAAACATCTCCCTGACTTAAGAAGAGGATAAAGGACAAATAAATAAAAAGAAAATATACTGAACTACATAGCTTTTTTTTTTCTTTCCGCATCCATATGTTTCCAGTATTCTCCCATGCCATCTTGTGTGGAAATCTCTCTGCATCATCTGCCAATCACATTTAGCTCAGTTTAGCCTTTTCTCGTCTTGACCAGGCCAGACTATTTTTAGGTTACACTGCTGTAGAATGAGAAACAGGGCAGCACGATTTTCACATTTGTACCTGAAAAAATGAATAATTGGTTTTGACAAACTATCGCTAATATCGCTAAACAAGTAATATTTGGTGAACATTTAGTGTGGAAGTATAATACTATCTTTATCCAAAGTACAACACACAAACGCCCATGCACTAACATTGCTACTCTCCCACTCAAGAGAGTATGTTAATTTTGTAATTTATTCATTACCATTGTCCTCTTCTTTATTTTAACTCATAAGAACCAAAAGCAGAGGTTGTTCCTCTAGTCTGAAATGCATCCCATCCCATCTAACCATCTTCTTCTTGCACCATCTGCATACATAAATCCTGCCTTTTGCTAATATTCATTTAAGATCTACTACTTATTGTTGTGGTGCATTGTCCTTGCTTGTAAAAATGTATTCCTAAGTGAACCTTTTTTCATTATTGTAAATTTTTAAAAACTGTAATTGAAAAAAATCAACAACAAAAATAATCATTAGTTGCAGCCTTACTTAGGAGTTCAATTGTTATGTCTCTCTTTTAACCTTGACAGACACCAAAGGCATAGTCCTCACTGAACACCAACCAGCTTTAAGGACAAATAAATGAACTGCAAATGAACTGAATGATGTATTTATCTAAGAAGTACTTCCACTCACAAAAAGAACTCAGCATGTGACAGGGAACTGAGTGACACACGTCTTCACAAAGCGGGCTGCCACCTACATCTGAACAGTCAACAAAAAGAGCACGAGATTGGCAGATAAAATTGAAGCGAATTCAAACGATCATAACACGTCGTCATTCAATCTAATATGGGCTATATAGCAGTTTTTTCCATGTCTGCTATACACCCTTTTGCTTTACCTATTTAAGAAATATGCCCTTTTCTCTGCAATTTCAACATCCTTCAGATTTCCCTTCCCAGCCATCTCAAATCTCTTGCTTTTGAGAGAGCGTGATAAAAGGAGAAGTGAGTTCATCAGTCGGTTTTGTTTTAAGAAAAGTAAAAGAAAAACTTATATTACTGTTGGTGCTTGACAGTCCCAACAGGTATTTAAAACTTCAGGTGAAATAGAAGACGGAAATTATCAAGGTCTGAAAAGCCTGAAAACTCTACTGGAGTTGGGCTACAAGAAGTGTGTCAAAAATCAACTGAATGATTCAACTTGAGTTTGAATTTTGCACTGTAAAATTCTATCTCTTCACCACTGACTCTTTGGTGGTCTTCAA
The DNA here is from genome assembly GCF_026225935.1 of Boleophthalmus pectinirostris. Lineage (NCBI taxonomy): Eukaryota > Metazoa > Chordata > Actinopteri > Gobiiformes > Gobiidae > Boleophthalmus > Boleophthalmus pectinirostris. The sequence continues at coordinate 22,079,734 of NW_026571353.1, read as the reverse complement.
GTTTTTATTACTTTGTCAAAAATGCTCTCAAACAAAATGGTAAAATTTCTATCAAGACACTAATCTCCTACACCTTTCAAGAGAAGTTAGGCCTATTGCTTGTGAGGTTTTGTACAATGCTGTTCAACTGCTCTGTGCCATATACTGCTGGTGTGATAGACTTCAAAGTACATACTTCTAGGCCATTTAGGTTCATTAGGTCTTCACATTTTGATAATTGTTCAGTCTGACTAGAAGTATACCTAAATTAATTAAAGGGCCCATATTACATTATTTTCTGATCTATATTATAATGTTGTATCATCATCAAAAACATACGTGGAGTTGTTTATCTTTCATTCACACATGTTTAACACATGAATCCTACATATTTTGGCTGAGTTCTTCTCTCAAACTGAAAACACTCTTTTCCACCTTGTGATGGTATCTGGTAATACATATAGATCTCCACTGTATTTTAAACTCCATACACCTAGAAGGTGTATAGAGGTGTATGGAGAATCAGTTGGATGATTTCAGCAATGATTTCTGTTAATATGAAAACTACAGTTCATAATAAAGAGACTCAAACATGTGTGAATGAAACTAAACACAACTCTGGGTAGCTTTTTTGAGGAGGTAACAACATTCTAACATTTCTTAAAGCAGAAGAGTAAACTTTATATAATATAGGACCTCAAACTAACTGGTATACCATAGGTCTGCTGTTTATTTGAACAATTACAGAGCCTGCCCACTGGGATTTCTGGCTAGAAACACATTTGATGAATTCAACAGAAATTTACACTAAACTTCGTGGGTAAACCATTCATAGGTATATATAGGCTTTTGTGGCGTGACGATTTGTGTGTATGCGTGTGTGTTTTTGAATTCTTAGCTGTTGTGCATTCTATCTAAAGCTGAGTGACTTCCATTCTTGAGTTACAAAAGTCAGGAAGTTCATTTTTCCATTAATCTTAGAAGAGGCAGAGCAAACATGAGAAATGCGAAGGCTTGGCTCTTGTAGCACACAGCCCCAGCACTTTGAGATTGGTATTCTCTGTGTGCCCAGGTGTGCCATTTGAACTGCGCCTTATTGTCCTTTTGCTCAGGATCTCACAAGAATCAATTACCCTTTAGGTTGTCACATGTATGTACCCTCCACTGTTTTAATCAGCTGTACAAACTTCGATTCCCACCTTACACAGGTAGCTACAGTTTATTGCAATCACAATGTCTGTTACTCTGTAGCCTATTCATTTGTTTGCCTTGTGCTAGTTATTATTGTAATGCCGTTGGTAGCCAGATAATAATACCTGTTGTGTCCTTAGGAAAGACACACATTGTTTAATATAAATGCGGCGTGTGTGTAAGTGTCGGTTGTGGTCGGAGGGGCTGATGGTGCAGATTGGCAGCTGTGGATACAATAGTAGTTTACCACCATTGAGAGTAGAGTGGACGAATACAGCAAGGCTAAATGCTTTGGGTATCTTGAAAGGTGCTACATAAATCCAGTGGTTAATTAATTAATGTAATGAATGCTAATCTGCAACTTTAGGTTATCAAGCGAATGTTTCTGTACTATATTATGAACTACAGTGCTGCACCTTTAAACTACTCAGAAACAATACAGACCTTTGAGTAAATATATTCACACAAAACTATGTGGCTAACTTACAATTAGATGCTGTGACAGTTTCATAAAGTCACAATTGTCATTCCAGAGGACACAAACTGTTTACTCTCCAGTGGATCGGAAATGTGTGATACCAATTTGCACATCTGCTCAACACAATTTGGGCGGTTATACAAACACAAATCTCCACAGAGATCCTTTTCCATTTAGCCGCTTCTCCTGTCGCACTCATCACCACGACAACACCAAACAAACTCAAATTAAATTGCACGAAAGGCATATTAAGTTGTGTTATCTCATACTGTTGACTGAGTGAGGAGGAAAGGGGGGCTACAGCAAAGAAACTGATAAAACAGAAAGACCAAACTAAAATGATGCAAAGTAATTAAATCATTGTAACATATAAAACACTCTTTTTAAACCATATTTTCTCAATCTCAATTTCTCCACAAATATATGGATTTCAGAAAAATTAGGACTGTTCCCACTGCAACAATTTAAAACTAAACATGGCATCTTATGAATGTGAAAAGTCCTCAAAATGTTGCATAGTAGTATAACAGGGAGCTGACACCTACTATGAACACCTGTTGTATGGGGTCTCTTTGGCTTCTTTGGTTCCACTTTTATATCTTGGCGTTTACATTATTTAAATATATATAAAACAAACAAATGAGTAAAATGCATTAAATGAATGTATAAAGGTTTTTATTAACTTGACATAGGTTTTGGAAGAAGTCAACAATTAAAACAACTAAAACTAAAACTCATTCTAACTGCTCCTCAAAGCACAACAACACTTCAACAACACCTCCCATTTTCCTGTCACCCATATTTGGTCAAGGTTCACTCAGTTCCACCATCTCACCTCACCCAGCCATGAGTCATCTACTAATCTTCATCTCATCATCATCCTCAGCATTCCTGCATCTGGATACCCCTCACTTGGCCTTAGCTTGGGGCCATTGTTGGATCTTATATAATGAAGATTATCTAATAGTATCGATAACTGACAATGACGTCACTCTGAGGGGGGTTTCTACATGTATCTCTAATGCTGGACAGTTTAGGAGTTACCATGATGACACAATGCTTTAGCAACTGTCAAAACATCATAAAATGGTCTGAAAATTCAAGGAAAAACCCAAAATAGATTTAAAAAACACATTTTCAGGCACCTGTGATCAATATGAGCATTCATGGTCCACCGAAAAAACTTGTGACTGTAATTTTACGTGTGACAGACTTGTTTAGCAGCACAAATCAAGTCAGTTCATTATGGTCAAAAAAAAGTAAGTCAGTTCATTATGGTCAAATTGTGTTCAAATATGACACAGATTAAAGTCTCAAAAGCCTCAAACAGAGCAGAGCCTACAGTTAGTATCAGTACCCTATTTGGTGAGTGTGGTCCTTGCAAATAAATCATAATTGTTAAGAGACTTTTCTCCTCCAACTCTGAAACTATTGGTGAAGAAGAAGAAGAAGAAGTAGAGCTAGGGAGTCTGAGGAGGCAGATAGTTCTACTGCTACAATAGAGATGGAGAAGTCGTGTTGATTGACTGAAAGGAAAAAAATAACTCGCACTTCCTGTTTACATTTTTGACAGTAGTGAAACTTGTTATAACGTTCTGTTTCGTAGTCTTTTCAACATGTTGCTCACATCTCAAAATTGCCTCTAAAGGTGTCGCCAATTCAATTCTTGGCTTATTGTTTTTCAGTATGTTAAGATCTGTCATACACTTTTATTGTTAATAGTTAACTAATCACCCTTTACTGACACATGAGGCAGGAGTTAGTATGTCTTACATCCTGCTCAGATCTTACTGAATGTGATTGTTTTGCCTAACTACAATCAGCACATGTTCAGCCTCTACACACAAGAGAATAGAGAGTGTATCATTAGTGAGTGAAGATGAATTTACATTTTAAATTGATCACACAGACAACAAATTACCACTAAACACACAAACACAGAGCACATCACAGTAAACAAAGTCATTTAGTCACCGCTAATGTGCTCCGTTTTATGCCTAGTGGGTTAGCTCTAGTTCCCTTTCTCTAGGGACCTCACTGTTTTGCATTGGCGTTTATCAAGCACTTGTTATTTGGGTATAAAAATGATATTTCAGCTTTCCTGCTCTTCCATGATATTCACAGTCTGTGTTTTGACAAACTGGAAGCAAACCAGATCTCTATTTTTAAGTTGTTGTTTTGAAATTTGGCAGACGGACTGCGCACAGCGTTTGCACGTCCAAAGGTTGCAGGTTTATTTTAGAATTAGATGTCAGTCACAATGATTGGCTCTTGGACACATATGCGCTACTTCAACACTGGAACATTTTCTACAGCTAACAGCTTGGAGTTCAGTTAGCAGAACTTACTAAAGCTAAGTACAAATGAAGAGTTAGAATGTAAACCCTTTTTTAGTTCAGATCATACATTTATATCAGTGAAACTAAAGTCGGGTGGATTTAAACAAGAATTACAAGCAATCCACTACTTAGGCCACTGTTTGTATTGCAGTGAACAATTATACAAAAAGAAAATTAGTAGCTTCATCTTATTTTTCTAAATGGCAATAGAATAGAAAATATTTGTTCATGGACATTAGTCAGTAGGAGTTTTGACTATACTTACAACATCAATCTCTTGAGACAAATAATTTCAATTATAAAATTATTTATTAGTAAAATATGCAACTTAGATCTAGTAGCCACATGAAAACACTGTACCATGTAACACATTAAAGTGCAAGTTCATTATTATGATCCCTTTCCAACCTGTAGCACACATCTTTGTCAGTTTAGAAGGGAATGTTTTGTTTTATAGCATTTTTAAAAGAATCTATGGAAAAACGATTTTATTATTGTAAGCCTTTTACTTCTTATTAGTTTGCTATAACAAGTAATTTAATAGTTTACAAAAACCTCATGAAAAGGTTAGTGAAGCTTGCCTTACAAAAATAAATGTTAGTACATAACTTTTCAGTTTAAGATACAATTTTCAGTAAGTGTTTCTGTGGTTAATTTAACCAAACTGGAAGTTCCAACGTCACAAAGCATCTGTGCATTTAGCGTTCACATACAGGCCACTATCTGCACTTGCATATATAATATCAATGCCATACACAGTTAAAAATATACAGTATATTTACCAGTACACGAACGTTGAAAAAGCAGCACACATCACATAGAAAATGATATGGCAATATGAGACAAAGATAATCATTACACCTGTTTGCACAGTTCTTGGTTTTCAAGTCTGGGAGCTACAGTACCAGTGACACAGAGACCTGCATAGAGAGGCCAAAGCAAAGCATGATGGGAAAATCCTCTCTATTATCCACAGTTTCAAAGCAGAGAACAAGTGCCACTGCCCTTCAGTTTACTCAGTCACAAAAAGAACTGAAGCAGCAACAGTCGTATTTCAGTTACAATAGTGTTTATCGTTGGCTATATGCACACTCAAATTTGATTATTATCTGATTTATGGACCTTACAGATTATTTAAATTACATGCAAACTGCAAAATCTGATGTGAGCAATCTGCAGAACCATGATCAGAGAGAAATCAGATTACTCACAGCAGATTTCACCGCTTATGTCATTTTAATAATTTTATCAAACTTCTGATAATAATGAGATTTTGAGTGTGCATGTACGCACGACCATTGTCTTTAAGTTGTAATAAATTACCTTATTATTTAAGTTAATTGACCTGTACAAGAGAAGGGTTACTTTGTCAGAAGTCACAGCAATTTCCCCTATTTACATATTAGACTTTTGGTCTTGCATCAACATATATATACATTTTTCTATATATATGATATCATATATGACGAAATTATTCTTTTAATTTTTATGGGACAATATATTCAACAGACTTACATTTTAAGTATGATGCAGTATTAAATTACTTTTAAGTGTTATTTTGAGGCCAAAATTAATATGAGATTTAAGACTCTTGATATGCATGGCCCGATTCAAACGCACTGGAGCCAGCCAATATTTTTTAACTGACACATCCATAATTCATTGAAATATTTCCCTAATCTAAAAAGCTTTAGAAGTTCTGCAGCTCAGGAATGTTCTTGTAAAGGTCCAGTGAATCTGGGTTGGAGAACGCTCCTCTTTGGGACACCTCTCGTCCAGCTATCACCTGTTTTACTGCCACTTCCACCTTCTTCCCGCTGATGGTGTACTGCAGAACACACAACAGAAAATCAGTTATACAGACACATTTTGAAGTACCATTCATCACTACAAAAACAACTTATATTACATAATGGTGGATGATAGTGAAAAAAATGTTTTTCTCAACATTTATTTCAATTGTCCTGATAATGCTAATCAGTATCTACATGCCTATATATGCCTGTAATATGGAGTTTGCGTAAATTCAGCCTGGACTTTGCTCAACTACTTTGCTACCACACCACTTCTACTCCTCACCCGCTCATTACTCCTCGCTGCTCACTGCAACTCCCCATGTTGAAGCAGCGTCCAGTCTGCCCAATTTAAACCCCCATCGCAGGTGCACGGCCGCTTTAGTTTGTGCTACGCTCCACCTCCTCCCTAGCGCCCCCTCATCCTCTCATCATTCCCTTCTCTCTCCTCGACCTCACTTCTACCACTTCCAGTGTCCAGGCCTCGGGGAAAGTCATCTAATCGCATCCTTTTTTTCTTTGGGGAAATTTTTGTTACTTTAGTGGTAATACGATAAGATTTCAGCTATAAAGGATTGAATAAGTCAGTCTTGGGGCTAATTATAGGTGCATCATCCTATTTATTTGTTGTATTGTTGTATTGATACTGTCTACTTAAAAAGGGTTTGCTGGGATTATCTTGCTTTATTTTATATATATCATGCATCAAAATGTGTTATTGTGACAGATCTATGTACCAAATAATTTTGGAATTCAAACTGTTTCCAGCATCTTTCATTTTGAGCTGTATGCTGTTATAATGACCAGGAACATTCAGGTGCATGTATGTCTTTGTGTGCTGCCCATTGCACATGAGGCATTATTATTAGCCTGTAGCATTTGCCTATACTGTCTTACCATAGGCCAGATCTGTAATATACTCCCATACACATATACACTGCTATTGTGACAAGCTGACCTATCTCACTGTATCTAGGCTTTTTCTTGTTCTCTTTACTTACAGGAATGTCTTTGGTCTCCAGCAGCAGGGCGGGGACGTGGCGGGCAGACAGAGCTTTCCTAATAGCTCCTCTAATCTTTGACACCAGCTCTGCACTGAAGGGTCTCCCTGGTGCCATCTTTAAGAACAGAATCACTCTCTCCTCTCCGTCTGCGTTGTACTGAGGCACGCACAGGCTGTCCGATACTTCCTCAAAAGCTTCCACTGGACACAAAAAGAGGTGTGGCAGAACAATGACGATGCATGTTAGATATATTACCACTAACATAACTATTCATAGATACGCATTTGTTCATTACGTTAAAATGGTAAGATGGGCAGAAAGCATATTGGTTTGTAAGTTTGACCATATAAGACTTTACTTACATAAAGGGACTTTTGTTCGTAGTATACACAAGGCAAAGCAAAACACATCTAAAATATTTTTTGGAGGATACAGGAATAATAAGAACATTTTACCAATATTGTAGATCTCTGAGCTTCCAAAACGGACTCCATTGGGGTTCAGTGTCCCATCGCTGAAAAGAGATACAAACATTTATATTGTAAGAAAGGTGTTGAATGAATCACCAAAAACCATGATTTTTTACAACTAACCTTCTTCCTAACATGACAATGCCTCCTGTCTTTGGGTTTATTTTAAGGTAGTCACCATGGGCCCATATCCCTGTGGGAATTGCCATACAATCAATTACCGAATATATTTCACAAGTAACCCTGCATTAGTGTGTGCAATAGTGTATTAGTGTGTCTCATCTCCAAAGTTCAAAATGCTCTGTTCCAGCTTGTGATGTCATGAAGTGGTAGTTTTAAAGTTAACAGCCACTTTTGACCTTTTGTTCAGTTGAGATTGGCAATTCCAGGGTTAAAATCATCCAGATGATTCTAGTGAAGGTGTATGGACTTCAAAAACACAGTGGAGCACTTCCTATATTACCACATGGCATCACAAGAAGGAACAGAGTGTTTTCTGTTTGAGAGAACAACTCTAAATATGCAGGGTTCGTGCATCAAATGTGTGAATGGAAAAAAGCACAAATCGAGGTATGTTTGACGATTAAACATTAGAACATAGATCAAAAAATAGCATAATATGGGCCCTTAATTGAAGTAGCATGTATAGTTTGTGCTTACCTGGAAAAGTTGAAAAGTATGCCTTGTGATATTTGCTCCAGTTCTCATCATTCCAAAAGTGAGTTGGTTGACAAGGGATAGGCTTCAGACAGACTAGTTCACCGCTCTCTCCCCATACAGGCTTACCTGAACATGCAGTTTTACACAACATTAGATATACAACATAGATATATACTGGGCAAAGTAATCAATACAGACTCACAAACTCCAACAGAGATGTATAGATGTTCAAATCATAGGCTAAAAAAGCACTGAAGCTAATACGATGGTTTCACACAGCACTCCCCATGTCCCCCAGGATAGCATTAAAGGCTTAGACAGGGACTAAAATAATCCAAACCTCTTTCTACAAAACTGTTTTTAAATTATTGCTCAATAGATTTGCTTTGAGGTGGTGGAGATATGCCAATGTGGCCTGCAGCGGGGATCGGAGCGGGGGAATATGGGACTACAATCAATGAGAAAAACATACAGCACTTTGAAGGCTCCCAGGAAGAAGAAAAATGGCTCTTTTGTGTAGTTAGTTAATGAAGAATAAGTGCTGTTAGTTATAGAGAGGAAAAGTGATATCCCAAGTCTATTACTGACAGAAAAAGCAGAGAAGTCATCTTTGAATAAATTGTCACGGTCTAACTCCCATCTTTCAAACATGCAGTCTATGGTTCAGATCTGATCTACATAGGCCAAAAGAGGGGTATAAAATGGTCATTCGTGTTTTAATTTGTCTTAATCAGTCCAATTGCAGAAAACAAGCCAAAATATTGCTTTGTGTCTTTCTGTAGAACTACATTATACTGGTAATATCAATGGAGCTAATGTTTATAGCACAAAAATTGACTTTGTAGTCTGCTATGCAAAGAGTAAATTACACCTCATAAATGAAATGTGTTTAGTGTGACATCCTCAGACTCAAGTGATCCTGGGTTGACATATCTCACCATCAAAGCCCCAGGCCTCCACAGCCATGCCCAGGTTCCTGGTTTGGATCTCTCCGCGGTATACAGGAACTGTTGGGTTCTGCCCCATGAAGCAGGACACTATATCAGTACCACCTGTAGACACAGAGGGAAAAACACAAGTTTCATATTAATCAGGATTGTCCATGTACTGTGAAAAAAAATGTTGTGTTTATTGCACTGAAAGACACAGGAAAACACGTGCCCTTACTCTCAGTGTGCTTGCATCTCTACAAACCTGATTATTAGTTAAGCTTCAAGCTTTTTTGTGGATACCCACGATTTGTGAAAAATTGTGAATGTGAAACAATGTATGTGTGAAGAATCCCTCAGTCGTCCAGGTAGAATCCATGGCGAGGAGAAAATTCAGTTTGTTGACTGGACAAAAGTTAATTTGGTTGAAGACATTTCGTAGCTCATCCAAGCTGCCAGAACTGAAGAAGCAACTTGGATGAGCTGCAAAACCAAACTAACTTTTGTCGACAATCATATATTGTTTCATGGCGAGGAGAAAATTCAGTTTATTTTAAGCCATTTTAACATCTTAAGAAGTAGTAGTTTTAAGATCCATGTTAACTGGCCTATTAATTTGGCCCTTCTAAAAACCTTTTCTGCATTTGAATGAATCCTAAATAAATGAAATTTAAAAATGTTGTTGTGCATACTTAATTCTGCAATATTATTTTTAGAACTTGTTAAATTCCTCAAAAGTATGTCAAAAGTGTGCTCACCCTAGCAGCTCCACCTCCTCTGGCCTATATAGACTTCAGCTGCAACTCTTTTCATAAACTGAACAATCCTTCTTTTCTTATGCAGGAGCTTCCTTTTGTTTTTGCACCTTTCAATAAGGCACTATTTCTGACATGTTCCCATTGTTGCCTTTTTACCTCTATGTTTTCTCCTTCTTTTATCAGACTTCATCCATCCATCTTCCTTTCTTCCCTTGCCACAGCTGCGTCCTTCCCTACACTTTCTTTTTAAGTCTCTTTCTGCCAGGTTCTTTGTTGAGCTTTAATTGGCTCCCAGGAGAAAGAGGAAGTTTGTCTTGTGATTAAACACACAAAGTTATACGGCGAAGACAAGTAATTATACTATTATCACACTCTAATGCCTGGGCACAAACTCTCACACACAGGCAGATCTGGAGTGCCATTTGAGCTCCCTCTCCACGTCCTTCAACGTCGTCGTCAGTGTGTTTTGTCTAAATGGCTCTCCTGAAAGATCTGTTTGTCTTTGACCATAACAAGCAGAAATGACACTTTTACTTCAATGGCTGCTGTCTGCATGGGCCCAGAATATAGAACAGACTGAAGACTATGATAATCATAGTGTATGCTGCCATTGATGAAATACAAAACTGAGGTGAAGATGTTTTATAAAAAACTGTTCTAAAAAGGAACACTGCAAAAAGTGTGCCAAAAAGCCATCTGTGCCAGGACAGTCTTGGAAAAGAGATTTATGGTTAAATGGAGGATATAATATTGTTAATATTGAAATATTACAGAAGTCTGTTTTTATTTTTCTCATTTCTTATTTTGTTACATGTACAGAGACAGTTAGGGCATATGGGTAGTCAGATGGAGGTATATTAGGGTGGCTGAGATCCAGCAGGGAAAGTGTTAAATTCCCAAAAGAGTAGCAGTGGGGGCCAGTCTTCATTCTGACACCATTACATGCACAAACTAACACACAAGTGCATCTGAACAATACAAAGATAACAAAACAATGAGATAAACATAGAGAGCCACTTTAGCTGTAAAGGAGGTGCATCTGTGCTTTCCCAAACACTGTAACAGCACATTTGGACAAGAGCACATCCTCACATATGTCACTGGGCCAGCAGTCCCTCACATATGCTACACAGTGAGATAACCTCGGGGGTCAAGGTCAGGCCAGCCAGCAGCCCACTGGGACCTGCCCACTGTTGCCCTTGGCAACAAGATGGAGAATGACTGGCACAGGATCTGCTGTTCTCAGAGACCCAACACAGGCATGTAAGATTTATCTGTATCATTTCTTTTTAAATCTAATCATTATAATATCATGCTCAATTACTTAAAAACCCTTTTATGACTCAACAGAGCTACAAATTACACTACTACTGCCTTGGGTCATATTAGAGGACACAGATCAGTAAGCACAAGCTTGGTCTCTAGTGTATCTGAGCTCCACAAAGAACACTGACCATAGGCGAAGCAGATGTCCTCGTCCGCTCACACAGTCGGAGGGCCAGAGTTCACCTGTGTGGGGCGCACAGCTGCTGGGAAGTCAAACTGTGTCTCTAAATGTTCTGTACACTACATATGAGCCATTACTATTATCATGACTACAATACACATGCTGTACAGGAGCACACAGATTGTTAGACCTACAATGTAAAATAATGAAATCAACTGAAAATCCAGATTTTCTGCACAGCTGGTGAATATTCCACATGTCCAACAGGCCGGTTTGTAAAAGTCTGTGGCCTTTCCTTCTCTTTATAGTGTACATGTGACTGCTGATGACATTTCTGTGCTGGACATGTGTGTCTCTGCATGTGCTCTTTTATACTTGTGACATGAAGCCTGTCATTCACAGAGGGCTCTGTGTGTTCTGTCTGAGCCCACTGTTTATGTGCATCTGTCTATTACCCATCAGTCACTACAGCGGCTAAATGCTAAACGCTTCAGTACTCTCAGAGAGGGACAAATAGATTTCTATTGGCCTGTCAACACAACAAAACCCTCAAAGGGACAGTATGTGTCTGTAGGTGGTCATGTATTTTTCTATACACTTTTTATTTGTATTCTGTATGAGTCAGTCTTTTGAAATGTTGCTGAAATTAACTGTCATTAGTCACCATGTAACAGCAGTGTTGAAACCAGCAATCACTGAAGAGTTGTATCAAAAGTATCAAGACACTAATAAATACTAAAACTAGTACTGAAAATGGATATATAATGATATACTGATACTGGAAAAAGAACTAATAAAAAAGAAAGTACTATCGAGTTTAACATTTTATTGCGACAACACTACTTTCATTACAGATAGCGAAAAAATTGAATATTATTGAAATACCTGAGATTGAACCCAGCAAAACGTTGCGTTTTATGCATTCAAACACATAGTCGTAACTCTGAGGCTTGAGAGGAGAACCCGTGGACAGGATGGTATGGAGTGACTGGAGGCTGTGAGTCTCCACTGCAAGAGAAAAATACAGTATGTAAAACGTTCACATATTTTAACACCATTTTAGGTATGAGAGACAAAAGTCCACCACATCATAAATATTTCAAACAGTGATGTATCTTTGGACAAACTGTGATAAATCATGTATTAAAGGGCCCATATTACACCATTTTCTGATCTATGCTATAATGATGTTTCCTCATCAAAACATGTCTGGAGTTGTGTTTTGTTTCATTCACACATGTTTAACACACAAATCCTGTATATTTAGGGTGGGTTCTTCTCTCAAACAGAAAACATTCTGTTCCACCTTATGATGTCATGTGGTAATACAGCAAGTGCTCAGCTGTGTTTTAAACTCCATACATTCAATACTTTCAGCCCAGAAACTGTCAGTCTCCACAGAACAAAAGGAAAAAGATAGCTGTTAACTTTAAAACTGAGATCACTAGTAGGTAGAACAGAGAATTTTGAGGTTTGGAGATGTAGACAGCCTGATAATGCAGGATTACTCAAACATGTGAATGAAACAAACCACAACTCCAAGTATGTTTTTGAGGAGGTAACAGAATTATAACATGTCTTAAAGGTCAGAAGAGTCAATTTTGTCTAATATCAGACCTTTAAACATAGCTTCTGTCAATCGCTCGTACAAAATCTAAATGCAAAGATATAAGAAATATTTCTATTATGAGTTCAGATTTTAGAGGAAGTCATTTGGAGACTATTAACACTGATCCCATTAACAATCTCTAACCCCTAGAATGCCTCCAGGTGCCCAGTCCAAATGTCAGCCCAGGGAAAGGGCTCCTCCACTGGGACAGGCTGAGATGAAGCCCCCCTGCCCTCCCCTGCACACTGGGAGCATACCACACACAGTGGCTTTAACAGGCATCCAAAAGGCCCCACAAATGCCAAATGTGTGGTTCAACAAAGGACATGAAGACATTAACACCTGGTTTATGAGCAAATAACAAAATTACCATTGTAGAAATAATGATGAAAACTGTGTAGGACTGTTTTTGTATGAAATGGAAAAACACATTTGGTGAATAGTTTTCTGATGCTTCTGAATGTAATTGTTTGTAATCATCTTTTTATATTTAACGTCAAACAACTTGTAAAGGCTTTCTGCATTGGAAAAACACTCCAACATTTTAGCATATCTGCCCAAAAAGCTTTTCATCCCTTGTGTAATAAAAACAGAAAGTAACAGTGTTCAGATAACACACATGAAGGTTGGCTGGAGGGCTAATAAGTGGCTACACAGCTCTGATTATGCACAGGGAGCAGGTCCTGTCTCCAGAGAGAGCTGACACTAAAAGCAATTAGCTCCTCCCATCCATGACTGGTGAGAATTATCCTTACAGCTCGTTTATCCAGACGACTCACTGTCAAACACCGCCGCACAGGCCAAACTGTTGAATCACGCTAAAAGTGTCTAAAGGACGAATGGAGTCAAACTATACGTGCATATTATAGTTATCACATTGTCTATCATTTTATTCTCATTTTCTGTTTCATTTTAGAAGCTAGAATCTAGGGCTGCCACGACAAAAAATTTTGAAGCATGATATACTATTGCATACAGTAGATATACTGTGATAATATTGAAAGTACTTTATGTCACTAAAACAATAACAATAACGCAAGATAATCTCAGTAAACCATTTTTAAATAGACAGTATCATTAAAAGGCCCAAGCTGCAACAAATAAATAGCAAAATTAAACAATAATTAGCTATAGAAGTTAGTTATTCAACTATTACTACCACTCTACAGCTCAAATCTTATTGTATTACAACAAAAAATACCCCAAATCTCCCCAATTTACAAAGAAAATATGCACATGATAACTACTGAGCTAAAACAAATATTGTTCCACCTGTCATATATTAAACGATATAGTAATTATCATGACAGGCCTACTTGAATCTGTTTTTTTTTTTATGCATCAGCTTGTTATCTATTCATGTGTTTATCTCCATGCACATATGTGGACTTACTGGGTTTCAAGTCCCTCTCCTGCAGCACTGACAGCCACTTAGCCCCGGTCCCAAAAATAGTGATACTGGAATAAAAAAGAAAGAAACATTTTATCATTATTTATATTTTAGACATTTACCAGCAAGCGTCAACACATGTGAGAAAGATGAACAATAGCTGCAATGTTGTCAATTAAAAGCATTTGGTGAGCTCCCTCCTACATCTTCAATAATGACAAGACACAATTAACAAAACCAAATTAACAAACAAAATGAGTCATCCTCCGTGGTGGCTTTATTATCAGGCTGTGTTTTATGGGGGTCTGTTTTTCAATTGTCAAGACATCTTTGCTCAAAGTGTCAGACAGATGGATGGCTGGACCCTCATTGCATTTCATCATTAAATCTAAAGATAAGTGGTGCAGAGAATATCCTGGACTATGAGTGCTAGTTCTCACTGCAAAGTTTTATGTAGAAATTGGTCATTGATTCGGGGGTCATGTCAGGGCAAAGAACTTAATCAAGGGTAACAAGATTGGTACCATTTTACATTGGATTTTCATTTGTAATCAGATTGCAGATCCTCTTTGCAAAAAAAACAAAAACAAAAAAAACAATGTAGATTGAATATCATTGTTGTAAATATAAGTTTATTAGTTTTTTTTATTTAAGTGTGTCAAAGTTTCACAAAAAGTATTCTTAGACACTAGACACAATATTTATGCTTTTCTTTCTGTTTTTTTATCCCCATTTTTCCCCCACTCTTGTGCTAAAGAGCTTAATCATGTAAACAGATAAAATCAAATATGCATTTCAATTATTTAGTTTTAGTGGATTCACTGTACTAAAATTCATTTGAAATATTATATATATATATATATATTTTTTTTAATTGTTCAGTCAAACTTACTCCCAACTTCTTTTCATGACTTACTTATTTACTTACTTTACTCAAACCTATAGCCTTCTTACTATTGGATGTCAACACATTTTCTTGTAAGTGTCACATACCAACACAAACCTACTATAAAAGGTGAAGCTCAAATTAGAGAATATTGATGAGAGGATTAGGATTTATGGCCTAAAACTGAAAAGCAATTTCTGTATAATATAGTATAAGAGTTGTCCAGTGTCTTGTAAATGTTATTAATTAATTGCTAAGGACACTGAAAGCTGAAAGCATGTTGCACCCTCATCCATAACGTAAACCAAAACATTTTTTTACATTCAAATTATATGCTTTCTTCAATATACAGCGCAGCGATGTGTTGAGATCAGATTAACCAGTCAAAGTATTTATTTAACATGCTACAAAACACAATCTCCTCCCAAGGTCTTGTGAAGGATGTCAACAGCACACTTATTACAGATAAAAGCTCTTGATAAAAAGTTGCTTCGGAAATGATCGGAGCAACCACACTGCATGTCGCCTTATTGTGAAACTTATCTGACAATAACAGAAGCCTCACAGAGCAACGTAATCTGGATATCTTTTACAATGCTGCGCGGTGAAGTGATCTGCACCAGCAAACAGACTCTGCATTAGAAGAATCAAAGTAGAGAGAGACAGAGACTTTGTAAATGGTGAGGGGATGCTGCCTCACGTACGATGGTAGAGTTCACAGTGGTTCATTTGTGGCCTTTTACCTATGCATGACAAGGCATAATTTCTACATTTTTATGCGCCACCAAAAACAGACTTGTCCTAAATGTCTGTGCTTCCACTGGGGCAGACTACTTTTTAGAAGAATCACAAGCAGAAACTTACCCTAGAGGAGCAAGTGAAAAGGGCTGAAACTAGAGATATATCGAGGCGAGATTGGTATGTTTTAGTAACACTATCAGACTTAAATCTCCAATATAAGACAATATGTTGTTTTGACTGGCCATCTGACAAAACTAGGAAAGGCTTTTAGCTTGATTTTAATACAAAAAAGTGACTACACAGCTTTAAGTTTTTTTTTTTTTACAACTGCAGATCACATAATTTGT
This sequence comes from Boleophthalmus pectinirostris, assembly GCF_026225935.1. Lineage (NCBI taxonomy): Eukaryota > Metazoa > Chordata > Actinopteri > Gobiiformes > Gobiidae > Boleophthalmus > Boleophthalmus pectinirostris. Next base: position 22,063,713 of record NW_026571353.1, on the reverse strand, counting down.
GGATGACATAACAGATAAAAAACGCTGTTCCAGAAGTAAGCAAAAATTTTGTATATTAGAAACTGTCAAAAAGTTGCTTAAGAGTTGATGGAACAACGAAAACAAAAAACAAAACTACCAGAGTATAATGACAAACAAGGGTCCCTATAAGTCTTCACAGCTGAACCAAAATCAGGACATTTAGAGCCACGTTTTAGCACATTTATAATTACAAATATAAAACAATCTGGGTATTGTTATCTGAAGAGTTACCAAAAACAACAAAATAATCATGTTTATCTCGATATCTCCAGACTAGGTTCAGTGTTCAGTGGGAAAATTACCAGCCAAGAGACTTATATTGATGAAGCTGATTGACTGAGTGCACTAATAGATTACTCCTGGTGGTTAAGTAACTTTGAAGCATGTTTTTTTTTTTTTTTTTTTTGCTGTCCTTCTGCCCTGACAGCTGACAATACTCGAGCAACATGTGGAAGGCAAAAAATGTCAACACGTCACCACTGCACTTTGAATCTGAAAACAAAAGCTATTAAAAGCTTTGCCTTGGTGAATGTGTGTCTGTCACTGTTTCTGCGTCTCCTTTTCTTGCATCAATCAATCCCACAGCGGCATATCACTATAGTAACCGTGTCTATCAATCAAATGTGAAAGAGAAACTGGCTGAGTGACACTGAACAACTCCATGGTCGATGTATAGATTAGTGAAGAGAGAACAGATAGGAAGATGATGGGACAACATGGGGTCACAAGGTACACAACTCTAAACATAGATTTTGGATGGTCACATTATCAGAAGGCTGGGTTTTACAAAAGAATTTAAATTTGTGTTTGAAAATGTATTTGCCATAATTTCAAGTTGAATCACAAGATACCACAACAAAAAAGTGCAGCTACTATGCTGGTGGTTGTCATAAACATTATTTGCATTTAAGTTTTGTTGAGATAGCAATATCACAAGATGTTCAGAAGAGGAAATAGAAAAATGTAATATGTATTTGATAGAAGGCTCTTCAAAAAAATCAGCAAGACAAAATATAAGCTCAGTTCAGTTTTCAACATTTTTCCAGACTTAAGAAATGTTAACAGTATTTATTTATTACTCAGTACTAAATGTGATAAATTATTAGTCTGACCCCTATTGCAATCAGAAGTCCTTGAAAACAAGAACATGGTCCCACACAAAAACTCTAAAGTTAATAACAAGTAGCCATTGTCTTAAGCCTTATAACATGAAAATTCATGTTCCCTCTGTTGGCAAGAAGATGTTTTGAACAAAAATGTAGTTGAAATGTCCCACACACTTTTCTGATTCCTGGATTAAAATTCCCAGTCATTATTCCCATAGACTGTAGAGGAAAAAACACTAGTGTATGAAAATCTGCTAAGGCAATGTGATATTTAATGAGCAAAGGTTACTAGCAGAAAAGCTATAGAAAAAACATACATGGGCTTATCACTGTGAGAATGCCCAATCTATCAGCTCTTTGCAGTTCTTGTGAGATCTCAGAAGCTAAGCAATGTTGAGCCTGGTTAGAAATGGGAAGGGAGACCGCTGGGAATGCCAGGTACCACAGTGGGGAACCAGTGGCTCTAGTGCATACTCTCAGATTTGTGCTGGTCAGATAGGCTGATAGCACAGAATGACTGTTTCACTGCTGTCTGTCTACCTCAGGCCTGTTAAAGCTTACTCACCTTACATGACATAAAGTAATAAAACTTGAAATTAAAGTGTCCAGGCAATTGTCCTAGTAGCTACTGTAGCTGAAATGAAACTGCACAATGTACTGTCTAAACTCCAGCCTTCTCCGCTTTGACAATTCAGCCACAAAAAATAAGAAATAGTTAATTTATGTGCTGTCATCCCAAAAGACACTCTCACAAACTCAAGGGCCGTCTCTGTCATCCTGAGCACTATTTATGAGCCCATCAATCATGTGCGACCCCCCATCCAACAGCGCATTTGTTGGACGCTCACTGCCATGGCAACGCTGGCTCGGTCCTGATTGGAGGCAGGTGGCCAGGTGTGGATTCTAATGGGCTGTTTAGGAGGCTGCCCGACATCGTGTGCCCATGTCTGCGCCCGTACAGTACAAGTGTGGGACATTACCAAATAAGAGATACTTGAAGCCAATCGAAAACAAGGACTGAGCAGTTATTGCATTAAACGCTGCTTTGTGCGTGTCGTGTTGCAGCAACTGAAAAGCCACTTGTTTACTAACCTCCCGCACTGCAATCTGTAATCAGAATAGACACTTTACCAGAGTGCAAAAAGAAAAGAAAAACAGTAGCAGCAACTGAAAAATAAACATATGAATAGCCACTAGTCTTTCATTTAACAGTTCAAACAACTATGGGTTTATTCAGTTTCATGCTATACCATACACATGCCTTTTTAATAGTTGTGGATTTTCAGTTTCAAAGTAATCAAAAAACATTCTACTTTTGTTGTACAACCATGTAACTTTTCTGACACGCTCAGATCTGCACATTCAGTAAGACGGTATCTGACTTTTTGCCGCAAAAGACCTGCAATTAAATATAGGCAAGACAAATATGTTTAATGCCATATTGTGGAATATTCCAGACAAAGGCATGGAGACAAGCAGATGGCAGACCCTTTGAGCCATTGAAGCTTATGAAATATTTAAAGGCGCATTGTGTAACTTTTCTGGTGGAGAGTCCACAACTTATTTGTCTCATGGAGATGTTATAGCTTTGCCCAGAATACTACACAATATGGCATTAAATTAATTTATTACAGGCGTCTTATTGCTTAGAAAAACCTTGAAAAGCATTATTTCTCCACAGATCAGACCTGTAACTTTGCCTGATAGTTCACATCTTTGTCTTTTCGGAGATGGATAAGTTTAATGCCATACTGTAGGACATCTTAATGAAGACAATCAGATGGACCCTCCATCAGAAACTTAGACAGTACACCTTTAAGATAACTCTTTGAAACTTTAACTTTAATTCACAAGAGTCCTGCTATTAAAATAAAAGGTAACCCTATAACTACTGAACCATGACAAAAATACAAGTGATCTTTTCCATCTCTGCTTTTTAATGCAACAATTACTGCAATTAAACATTTTGAAAATGTTTCAGTAAATTGCCATTCCATCAGCGAAAATGTCATCTTGTAATAATGTCGCTGACCTCCTAATCCTTTAAAAGTGTAAATGTCATCTGCTCTAGAAATGTAGAAATCGACAGCAAACTTAAACCACGAAATCCAACATTCAGCTCTCAATGTGAGTTTAAGTCTGGCAGGGGCCCTGACAGATTTAGCCCCAATTAAAATGTCCAGGCTCCGTTCACAAGACGAAGGAGGAGGAAGTTTCATGTCAGCCCTTCCCAGAGGGTTTTCCACAAAGCAATGGATTGTGGGAAATGTGTCTAAAGGGGCTACATCAGCACTTAATTGGTTCCAAAATGTACTCCCAGTTAAAGTCTCTTACTGCTACACGGGTATTTCTGAAGCGGTTTCATGTGACCATTTCATTTTCAGATACAGGTGTTTTAGTACAAAAATTGTCCTTTTTTAAATGGCTATATAAAGGACAGGACTGACATCTACTTTACAAGATGAGTTACCAAGCAACCAATCATCATTTGTGGTCCTACTCCTCTATGATGAATCTAAATTGGTTGGAAAAAAGCAAAACAGACTCTAACGCAGCTCATTAGTTGGGGTCTCTGCAGCAGTCAAACAGCCTGTCCTGGCACTTTAACGCTACATAGATTTGAGTTTCTATCTTATGTCAGAGTTTTCTAGCTGTTTCCCATTTTACTCCTTGCTAAGGGCAATATGCCAATGTTGAAGATGTGCCTGTAGTATCACTAGCTTAAAGACCCTTCCTTCTGCTGACTACAGTTTTCTCAAGGGTTTTTTCAAGGCCTAAGTAAAGTCAGTGAACTTGGAAACAGTGTGCACACATTTAGGACTGCTTCAGTAATTTGATTTGATATAATTTACAATGATATGGTCTTAAATACACAAATCTATGTAACACTTAAGTTTAAGAGCTGGAGGTCAGACCTTTTTAAGTATACAGTGTTACCATCAATTGTAGTAACAATAGACCTAAAGACAGCTGACCCAGCTCAGGGCAAAGCGCCTGTTCAGCGGAGTCCAACATCACTGCACTTTGTCACTGATGTCCAAGCTGCTCTTTTCTAGTCGTCAATAACACAAGAGTTTCTTTACACACCTCACCAGATAACGTCCTTTTGCTTACTGATATATAAATATGAATCTGATATTTGCAAACATTGCAGAATACAGTGATTTAAACAAATAACATTTTAAGAAAGCTTTGAATTAAAATTTTCCATCATACTGTACCACGTGTTGCACCATATCATACATGTCAACCAGAATATGCTCATTTTCACATTATATTGTGGTCATAGAGCAGATGTACGATACCCTCACAACATATTCAGTGTGCACTTTATAAGTACTGATTTCAAATTTGGTGAAAGGCAATACTGACAAAAATGAATATCTATACATTTTTAGATAATGCCAATGACAATACTCACACAATATTATCACAATCCATCAGACATATGTTCAAACGTGCCTGTAAATGTTGCGGCTGAGGATCAAGCATTGCACAAAATGTGAATGGGCAAGTCAAGAAACACCACTTTATACTCTTAATTGAAATACTACACCGCAAGTTTGTTTCATCTTCATTTTAATCAGATTCAGTTTTTGCAGTCTTTTAAACCCATTTGGATTATAGAAGTCATACTCAATAATTTGCAAAACAACATTTGCAATATTCTCAATTGTTCAATATATATTCTACCTCAAATTAAGTGCAAAAAGTGGAAATAAAATAGTTTTGTCTGTACCCTTTTGTGTATGTATAGGACTCACCCCAGCCGGTCGGTGAGGTCCCACAGAACATTGGGCGTGGGCATGAGAGGTGAACCGTCGTATAAAACCACTGAGGCTCCAATTGCCAGAGCAGACACCAGCCAGTTCCACATCATCCAGCCCGTCTGGACACAACAAGCACATCATCACTTTATCTGCACCCAACACGCAGCACAAATGGCAGCGAAAGGGACATCAACCTGGTCTGCATGGAAGCAATTCACACTATTTTAAAATGTGCACTATGTAACATTTTTGGGTGTCTGTCACTTGGATCTATAGACACGGAATCGTTCAAACTTATTTTATTATTTCTGGAGTTTTAATTGCATAAAAATAACAGTAGTGTTAGTGTATATGGGCTCCCCTCTCCAAAGATCTGATCTGTAACTTAATTTGATGGAGTCAGTTATTTGTCACCATGAAGATAGACAAGTTTAATACCATACTGTGGTACATTCCAAATAAAGAAATAACATCTCCATGGAGACAGTGTGGTAGACACAGTGGTAGTGGTAGACACCACACAAAGTGTACCTAAACCTTAACGTACACCAGAAAAGTAACATTGGGCACATTTAACAGTAGAATTAAAACAGTAACATTTTAATCAAATGAGTAACTTCCAAAATTATTTTCCTAAAAAGTGCTGTATTTTTCAGAACAATGATTAATATATACACAAGCCTGACCTTCAGCACACAATGCAGCTCATTAGAAGAGCTGAGTGTGCCTATTGTGAATGTGCACAGACTTGTGATTAAAAGCCCCCTGCACCCATCGCTTACTCCTGCTACCTGCTGGACACCATCACGTTAGACCAGTGCTGCTCCAACATGTGCTACAGATGTTGGGATACAGGTGTGTCACTGTATAATAGACGTTGGTAAGTACCGTGGTGTAGTAGATGATGACGTCACTGCTGGTCATGTTACCATGGAGAACGTGCTCCTTCAAGTGTTGGATGAGAGTGCCCTGAAAGAGCAGAAATATGAATGAAAGTTTTATTTGTCAGTTTATTATTTCGGTGATTCTTGAGAGCTGGGACAAAACAGGTTTTGAAAAGATCTGGCTTGGATTTGACTTTTTGTAAGTATGCCAATTATGATTATTTTGAAAATATTCTTCTACAAATTTCTGTGTTTCAGGAAGGACCTATTTTGTCCTGACTCTCAAGAATCACTTTCTTTTTCATTTATTTAATCATTGTTAAGCATTCATTTAGCCAATGCCAATGCAATCTGCCTGAAGAAAAAGAAGATAAATACTTGTCAGGAGTACCAAGCTGATCCAAGAACCTGATCTAAACTGCATACCAGAAATCATAAAGGATTGTTTATTAAAACCCTCTACTTTCTCATGTGTAATTTAATTCAGACCAATTCTCTCAAAATAAGGCACTTTGCAAAAAGTCAAACTTGTGTTAAGTGAGCCTTTCTCCTCCAAACCCCCGCTGTTTACAACTTGATGGGTCATTATCACTGGCAACGGCCCTGGTCTGTTCACTGTGTATTCAGCCTATGTGTGTGTCCAGGTGCGTGTGTGTGATGCGTGCGTGGGCATGTGTGTGCATGTGCGTGTGTGTGAAGCACTGTGTAGAGTGTAGTGTTGGCAGTGCGCTCTGCCACAGTCGCCCTTTGGTGCATGCCTTCTTGCTGCTGACAGCATGTTAACAGAGCCGTAACAAAGCAGAAAGCACAACAGTGCCGGGGCTAATTGGGAGAGCCAGAAAGACTGCCAGTGTCTCACTATGAAATGTTTTCTCAATACATTACTCTCCAATTATCGCCAGCTTCAAGGAGAGAAGGTGGACCACAAAAGCACTAAGGACAACAATACGCTGTAAAAACGTGTTTGGAAGGACACTGTGTGATTGAGAAATATGTACTGCTAGAATAAATAGTACAGAAAATGAATGTGAACAAGTAAAACATAAAAAGAGCAATGAGATCAGAGGAGGCAGGCCAGTGAGTGCATAACTCATTTGAGTGTTGAAACATATTTTGTCTAAAAACTTATTCAGGCTGTTGAGTGTTTTAACCTTGGACGAGTGGCATTTATCCACTTTTCCCGAAGTACCTTTATTCGTGATGGTGTAGATATGCTGCCATCTAGTGGTCAAACTAGTAAACGCCTAGTAAATTTAAGTGTGCGGTTACTTATTTATAACCTATTTATATGGTCTTTAACAATTTGCTTATTATTATTATTATTATTATTATTGATAAACAGGAGGGAAATGTGAAAGAATTTATGTGTTATTTTAAAATATTATGAATCATTTAAAATCATAATCATTTGTGTGTGTGATTAAAGTTATCAACAATTGCGTTTTTGGGTTTTTCCATATGTATATCATATGTCCTAGTTCAAGAACTCTTGACTCATTAAGCTAATCTACTGAGTCACCCATGAGAAGACAGCTAAGGGTTTTTTCCCCTCATGTGGTTAGCATAAGTTTTTGGGAGAAAACTGACCAAATTGTTTATCACCTGGAGCCTGTAATCAAGTGTGAAATGGGAGGGTGGTTTACCCTAAAGATTGTTAGCATGTGATCATTGTAAACATCGTGTGATATAACATAATGTACTGTATTGTTATCTGTGAAATGACTGCAATAAAACCTGCTGTTGGGGAGAGAGCTGGCAGAGTAGAGTAGGATCAGCCAGTGGTACAGACAGGCTCTGACAGCTCTCTTTCCTTGTGCAAGTATTAATTTTACCCGTCTCGTTTTGGTGTGTCTTATTTAATGTAATTTGATGTCTTAGGGTAAATTCCCCGACACTTAGATAAATATTCAGTGATATAATACCCTAGGCCAAACATGTTTGTATAGATCTAAAAGCACAGGGTTAGCAGTTTTTAAGCAGAACAATGCAGAATATTTTGTTGTTTGCAGAGGAAATTATGGAATTTTAAAAGTGGCTATTTGTGATGTGCTAATTGCATCCATTCAATTTACAGTCCTATTCAAGTTTTCTTTAAAGATTATTTAGTACCTGTATATCAAATGTTAAGGGTTTTGACACAAATATAGTCAAAGAAAAATATTACTACAATTACAAATTATGTTATCACGTTCTACTTTTTTATTTGCCAATCATTATGTTATCTGTTCTTGCCAAAGTATCTTACCCCCGCAGAGTGGACCATACATTTTGGAGCTCCTGTAGTGCCAGAGGAATACATAATGAAGAGTGGGTGACTGAAGGGAAGTTGTTCAAACTCTAACTGTGGAAATTGGCCAGCTTCTCCGTGTCCCGTTGCCAAGAAGTCTTCAATAAATACACTGTAGAAAAAGAACAGCATTTGTACAAGAAAAGATGTACCACATGTCATCTGATCCTTGAAAAGCTATTATGCATCTTGCCTTACCTGTTGGGAATCTTTGAGAGATCTGTTTCCTGTTTTGACCGTGCATAGGGAATAACCACAACTTTTTTCAGGTCAGGTAAGCCTATAGAAAGACCAAAAAAGAGTTGAATATGATTTTAAATACTATAAGTGAATCAAATATAAGCAACTGTAATATGGCAATCAAGTATGCGTAACAACTAAGTTAATTGATCCAGTTACTGACCTTTAACTACACTGATCAACTTTTCCATATGGTCATGTGTTTTTCCATTATAAACCACAGCAGCGACAGAAAAAATCAGTTTGGGTTGGATTTGTGAAAACCTATCAAGGACCCCCTGAAAAAAAGAATCCTCAATATTAGCAAAATAATCTTGGAAAAAATTGTTTGAAGCAGTGCCATTTTGCACAGTTAATTTACTCAATTAATTAATTTAACTCCAATTATTTTAACTCCAATGCTAGGTATCTGACATATTTGCTTTGCCAAATATATGTATAGTTACTTCCACTGCTGTCATGTTCTTTATAGCGGTTTTTGCTACATCTTTTTGTAGCCACAAGAGGGCAGTAACAAACAAGAAACAGAGGCACAATATCAGTACAAGGTGACCATTGAGGAGGATATAGCCATAGGAAGCTCATTATGTCCACAAACACACGTTTAAGTTATTCAGCCTTTCCTCCCTTCTCATGTAAGTTGGTTATGCCAGCAATCAAAATAATGTTTACAAAAAAAACAAGACTGTTGGTGAATAACTTCTTGTTTAAATACTCAAATGAGAAGAGTGTTAGAACCAAACAAACATACATTGACACCAAAGTCGACTGAGGTGGAGCTCCAAATGGCCCCGATGCTAGCGGCTGCTAACATGGCCTCTACAGCATGGATACCATTGGGAAGGTAGCCTAAACAGAGAAACACAGAGTCACTCAAAAATGAAACATCGTAAAACACCAAACAATACTAAATTAGGGGGAAACTATTTAAGGAGTGATGTTAATCACAGTGTGAAGAAAAAGTCATTTATCACTGATGTGTATTTTCTAGTATAACAAACATTTCCTGTATAAAAACATACAGTTTATTCTATTAAATAATAAATAAAATATTCTACTTAATTGATAGTTATCCTATTATTAGCAGTATAACTAAGTTTCACTACAATTTTGATATCATAAAATGATGATACAATACTATTTTTGAGGGAAAAAAATGCAATGTTATCAGGTGATCGGATATGGATCAAGATTCAAGACCTTTCTAAAACTATTCTGGAATGTCAACCTTTGCCCTATTTATCTCATTTTTTCAGTATCAATATATGCTCAAATGAATATCTACTTTGGTTTCTTTCAGCATGGATTTTTTGGCAACCCTCCTACTTTCACGATCTTCGTTGCAAAAAATCTAAAAACACTTGGACCCTCCGTCAATAACATGGCACTGATAACAAAACATTTCCAAATAAAATTCAATATTATCCAACCAACTATGAATCTTTTTTGTTTGTATGTCATTTCTAACAAGCTTCTCTTAACTGTTCAGGTCAATTTATTCAAACATCAATAATGGAAATAGAGTTTAAGGACACAGCCTTCTCCCTCATGTAGACGTGGACAGATACTGACATCAAGTAAAAGGCACTGGGCACTCAGCCAAGACTCACAGAAGCTCTGTATTGAAAAAGAGGGTTGGTCTATCAATAAAGTACATCTTATCTGACTTCGTAAAACTATTACACATATGGGACTAGTTCCAACTAATTGGCCGCTATGGACAAGGCAATCTCCAGGTGTACTGTCACTGCTGAGGAATCATGACTATTGTGCCAGAATGGTTGCTATGCCGAGTCTAGCTGTAACCAGGAAGTGGAGAAGCACATTTACACGACGGAACACTGCCCTGCTATGCTGGCTACTGGGCGCTACATGAATTACCCTCCTCTTACATCAGAGCAGGACTCACCACGTCATGGATCATGTTGTTACCACAGTGCCTTGCCTGACTGCTACTGCCACTAATGTTATGAATCACTCAGACAACAGCGTATGCACCAAGAGACCAGCAAAACTGCTTAGGGTGGAGTCACTGATCATAATTAAGAAGGAAAGGAAGGACTCAAGGAATGGTCAAGATATCTAAGCACAGATAAAGATGCCCAAATAACATAGGAAGAAAATGCAAACTTCACTTCACAGAGACTCAAATTACCTTCTTTTCCAAAATAAAGGTGAATGTAAATGAAGAAGTTTGACAGAAGTGGAACAGATTAGTTTTATAAACAAATCTATGTATTTTGTTTAATGTGAAAATCTCTATACCAGATGTGTTGCACAGAATGGCATTTAATAGAGGTGTAATGGTACACAAAAATTACAGTTCAGGGTGTAACTCGGTTTTGAGGTCACGGTTCAATTCATTTTCGGTACAGTATAGGAACAAAATGCAAAACCATTTGCTTATTGTTTATTTGTGTGTTTATTAAACCAATCATTTGTTTTAGCATTTAACGGGAAAATAAAATAAATGCAAAGTGCTGCTTGTTAATACTAGTAATAAAAAAAATTAAAAAAAACTAAAATAAGCAACAAATGAATGAAATTAAGCAAAAAAAAAGTATAATATATAATATTATATATATATATATATAAAATAATTAATAGAACATATAGTCAAGACATTGACAAGGTTAGAAATAATGATTTGCATTTGAAATAATATATTTTTCCTTCAAACTTTGCTTTCGTCAAAGAATTATCCATTTGCAGCAATTACAGCATAGCAGACCTTTGGCATTCTAGCTGTTAATTTGTTGAGGTAATCTGGAGAAATTTCACCCCATGCTTCTAGAACACTGTCCCACAAATTGGATTACCTGGATGGGCATTTCTTGCGTACCATACAGTCAAGCTGCTCCCACAACAGCTCAATGGGGTTTAGATCTGGTGACTGCGACTAAATAGTTCTTGCACAATTTGGAGGTGTGTTTTGGTCATTGTCCTGTTGTAGGATGAAATTGGCTCCAATCAAGCACTGTCCACAGGGTATGGCATGGCATTGCAAAATGGAGTGATAGCCTTCCTTATTCAAAATCCCTATTACCCTGATCAAATCTCCCACCTTACCAGCACCAAAGCAACCCCAGATCATCAGGTTAGCCCCACCATGCTTGACAGATGGAGTCAGACACTCTTCCAACATCTTTTCAGTTGTTCTACATCTCACAAATGTTCTTCTGTGTGATCCAAACACCATATTAATCTTTTTCTTTTATTGGCCAGTCTCAGATATGGCTTTTTCTTTGCCACTCTGCCCTGAAGGCCAGCATCCAAGAGTCGCCTCTTCACTGTAGATGTTGACACTGGCATTTTGAAGGTACTATTTAATGAAGCTGCCAGTTGAGGACCTGTGAGGCGTCTATTTCTCAAACTACAGACTCTAATGTACTTATCTTCTTGCTTAGTTGTGCAGCAGGGCCTTCTACTTCTAATTCTACTCTGGTTAGAGCCTGTTTGTGCTGTTCTATGAAGGGAGTAGTAGTTTCTCACATGGAATAGCCTTCATTTTTAAGAACAAGAATAGACTGTCAAGTTTCACATGAAAGTTCTCTTTTTCTGGCCATTTTGAGCGTTTAATCGACCCCACAAATGTGATGCTCCAGATACTCAACCTGCTCAAAGGAAGGTCAGTTTTATAGCTTTTTTAACCAGCTAAACTCTTTTCAGCTGTCCTAACATGATTGCACAAGGGTTTTCTAATCATTCATTAGCCTTCTGACACAATGCGCAAACACATTGTACCATTAGAACACTGGAGTGATAGTTGCTGGAAATGGGCCTCTAAAAAAAACAGTCATTTGCAGTTAGAATAGTCATTTACCACATTAGCAAATGTATAGAGTGTATCGAAAATCCTGTACCAAAATGGTTTGGCACGAATACATGTACTGTTACACCCTTAGCATTTAATATATCTGTCTCCATGGAGACACATGTGTGATACCACCAGGTCAAGTTGCAGGTCCAACCTGTGAAGTGGTAACCCTGCTAATGGCAAGAATATCTTTTTTCCAGGTTTTTTTTTTTTTTACATTGACAAGTGTAATACAAGATAGATAAGTTTAATGCTGTATGGTGGAACATTCCAAGCAAAGCAATATCATCTCTCCATGGAGACAAGCAGGTAGTATAGCCTCAATCAGAACAGTTACACAGTGCACCTTATGAGCAGAATACATAATGAGCACGCCTAATATTGCACGCTATAGCAATAGTATGTGACCTGAAAGTATGTTTTCCACTAACAACTGACTAGGTGAGTTCCCAGAAAAGAATACAAGGTGGTAAGGTGATTGTGTAAAATAATACGCCCTTAAATTCAAGAGCCTTGCTGTATTAAAAAACTATAGGCCTTACAAAAATATTATAATCATAAAAAATATAATAAAGGTAAAACCAATGCATGTGCAGTTCTAAATATAGAGAGGCAGAGCACAGAGGCGGGGGAGTTGGTGGCTCATTGCTATAAAACCTCAGCCGGCTTCATTAGCTAAGTGCTTATATATCTTCAAGATAGTGACAAGCCATTTCACTTCCAACAAGCGGACAAGGACATCTCTGCCTGTAACGCTTCAATAAAATGACGCAGTGATACAAAGCTAAAATACCAGGAGAGATGGGGTCCAATCTCTCCCTCTCTCTTTTCTTTCACTCTCTATTCCATCCTGACCCTTCTAATGAGATTCCCACAAAGCTTTAAGTCATTTAGCTAATGGATTTTACTGCTACAATATCCATCTCTGATCTGGCTAAAGGGGTCCATGCAAGTGCTATGGTTATTCTTCTGCAATGCATTAATTTGAATTCAAGCAACACCATGAAACCACCAGCAAAAATACCCTTAATGCTCTTAAGTCAAGTTTTACAGTGGTAATCATGTGGAAAAATAAGGTATTTTACATTTTATCAGACTAAAATGTATAAACAAGTGTTTTTAGTGTCAAGAAATCTGTCCAGGTACATAGAGCTACGCCTTTTCAGATATGTTTAGTTTAGGGGTTACTTTTAGTTAACTATTGTTGTAACATTGTTGTAATAAGGTGTTTTAGTTGAATAGACAGAGCATTTACACTTTAGTTACAAGCTCTAAAAATTTTGAAACAGCAGTATTCGGTGGTGGGAAAGTATAAAATGAAGTATTTCTGTTGGATATTGGAGAACCTGTAATGTAATATAATCTTCTCATAGTGACAAAGTAAACAAAGAGCTGAATATTATGCCACTAGAAATGTGTCACTGAACACTAGAACACTACAATATGTGGGAACAAAACACAGAAAAACATACATTTTGTTTGCTGATTAGATAGATAGCTATAGCTAATGCTGGAGCTAATCCTAAAATCCTACAAGTGTTACTTCTCTGTTAAATCTGTTAGAAATGTATATACAGCCATCCCTCACTGTTCAAATATGAGTTGGATTAAATAAAAGGCCACATTCAGTAGGAGAGCCTGGTGCCAAAAAGGCCTTCCCTCTGGTCGTTACACCCACAGATTCAGAGCACAAGGCTCCGCACTGAACTGTGAGAGGGATACTCACCCACAACTCTGTCTCCTGTCTGGATGCCCATCTTTCTCATCGCTGCTGCAAACACCGCCACGTCACGTCTCAGCTCCCCAAATGTCACCTTCACTATTTCTTCATTTTTCTCAGCTGTGAAGACAAAAGGACAAAATTATAATTCAAAATCTCCACAAAATATTTCATGAGTTAGTGCAATGATACTGTATGAAGTGGTGTTTTTGAAAAATACATGCACTTAGAATGTGAAATAAGTGAACAACAGAACACAGCTGTTTAAGCACTTTGTTGCCAATAGGAGTCAGAGGTGCCAGAGCGAATTTCAGTATCTATGGGGTTAAGGCATGATACACAAAAGCCTTTTAATACTTTTCTTACACATAGTCACATAAGAAGCCTTTTGAGAATATATTTTTTTTTAGAAACAATCAATCAATTCCAAAACATTAATTACATTTAGAGGCTTTGTGCAAAGGCAGTGAGCCAGGGATGAAGGAAGCAGCTTCCGATATGTAACAGTCTCTTATCTGACTGAGAATTAGGTTTACTGACATTGAGGAAGGCACCCGCAAATTATGACCAATGAGTCTGCAGATAATAGCATTACAGTCCTAAAGAGAGGTGTGTGCTTGCAGGCCAGTCTCTCTCTCTCTGTCTGTCTGTCTGTCTCTCTCTCTCTCTAACACAGCAATAAAGTATGGGCTTTTCATTACAGTGACAGCCTGGAGAGGTAAAGCAGGGGCCTAATATAATAAAAGTGACATATACCAGCAGGTTTGATTCTGCTATTCTCCAATCTATCCTACAATTTAATAAAATTTCTGGGGGAAATAGTGCAAACAGTATATAACATTCACGTAAACATACAGTAGCAAATATGGCCTAGCAAAAGAATATTTATGTGCATTTACAAAGGTAATTTAATATGATGTGCATCTCCTTACTAGCAGCGTACAGAGCCACTTTATCCTGGTCTGCATGTTTGAGGAGATTTTCAGCGTAGTTTAGACGTGCTCCTCTGAACCATTCAGGAACATCTGAGATTCGCTTGGAGGTGTCCACCACCTGTACACAATCAGAGAGTGGGAAATGTCAGAGTTAGCAGATGAAAGCATGTTAAAAAGGTAGACACATCTTTGCAATGCTTTTAATATTGTGTGGCGAGACCATAAAAATGGTTAATCCATTACAGAGCCTAGATGCAGTGTTAGAACTGGCACTAACAACAATTAAATTAGTTCTGTTTACAAAATGGGTGCAATAGGAAGATACCAATTAGCCACTAGAGAGACACTACATGTAATGGCATTTTAAATACAATCAATCAAACATGTTCCACAGAGCAAGTTTATGGAAAGAAAAGCAAATAAAGCAAATAATTGGACTAAATAGTTTCTGCTTGCTTAAATATTTATTCAACATTTTAGAAAGAACAGGTATGATTATGTTATAAAATAGAAATGTTATAGTCCTGCTTTACACACCTGGAAGTCCATTCATGCAATACGATGTGGAACAACATCAGCTTTTAGCATCTCTAGCATGTTTAACACATATAATCAGACAGAAGAGACTTTCCTTACCTCATCATAGGGTTTAGAGCACACCACTCCACAGTAGTTCCACACTTGTGTCCAGAACTCAGGATAATAGTCCACTGACCACTGATACAAATCATGATAGTTCCCTGCAGACAGAACAGCATCAAAGCTAGAAGAACACTATATTTTATATATAGTGTGAATTACCATCACATTCATACCTGCATATTTGGACAGATGTAAATATATAAATACAACGAGTTTATAGTTTAACTAAACTAAAATAGTTTAACTTAAGATCTGATCAGATTAAACAATGTTACAGTAACCTGGAAACTGGACAAATCCTTGTGTCACCATCATCACTGTCTGACCGAGTTACATAATCTATATAAACCCATCTCAACACTAACAGTATAACAGGTTTTTCTGCATTCCTAATTTGTTTTTTCACTAGTTCATCACCCTATTTTGACATAATTATAACTAGCATGTTAACAGTGTGTATAGCAGTGCTGTTACACGTGTATTGCAGAGGGAGGAGTGTTTATGTTGTTATCACACAGCTTAACTTAACTAACAAGTTAATCAAGCTCCCTCCGGTTAAACCTCCTTGTCACAGCCCAGCTCTGTCTAGCCTTGGTGCCTGCTCCTCCTCCCAACTCACCCAGATTAAGCCCGTAGTCCTTGTTGACCTGTATCCTGAATCTATCCATCTGTGTGTCCCTCTTCGCGTCTGGGTACCACAGCGCTTTACACTCCATGTCCATGATCTTTTCGCTTTTTTGTTCCGTATCTTTCGACATTTTGCTGCACCTGGTTTGTCCGCGCGGTCTTGATGTCCGCTAGATGTCCCCGAGCTAAAAAAAAATCACCCAGAACAATTGTGAGAAGCTAGAGAGTAGCAGTGCTCGACAGCTAGCAAGGCAGACTGTCAAAGGCAAGCATGGGTCAGTCAGGAAAACTGACAGGATACGCCCCGCCCTGCGTCATGACGTAGCCGACGCAGTTCACGAGCACTCGTCAATCTTAAAACTAAACTCAAAGTATCTAATTAAAATACAAAATAAATTACATTCCTGCAAATTTATGAACAAACATCAGCTCAAAAGAAGCACATACAATTTCGTTACCTGAAAAATAAAGATATTTTTAGATCTATAAGACGAGCCCTAGATTTGACAAAATGTTGGCTACACGTAAAAATGCCCAATAACTTGTATATTTAAATCATAAAGAGTTTTTTAGTATGTATTTTTAGTGTGTAATTTTGCATGTATTGGTGTTGAAAAATGTATTACCTTTTTAGTAAAAGTCAATTTCTGTCATTTTCATTTAGAATATAAAAAATGATGGATGCTCGTAGTGCTTTTGAAAGTCTCCCTGGCTTGCACGCGCCGCTGATTCCCACAGGTGTAGACGCCCGTGCACGCCGGGACCTTGCCTGCTGAATGAAGAGCTCTGATTGGGTGCACTGGGCTGGTCTCACATCAGCCGACCCATGGCTCTATACGAGGGGTGTGTCGGCGTCTCTGGACAGACATATGCAGGAAGCTATGAGCACAGACGGTGGTCGCTCAAGAGGGACCAAGGGACCAACCACAGCAGAGGAAAGGAGGGACGTGTTAGAGGTGTGCCCAATCACCAAACAGAAAGAACTGCCCACCTCAGGACATACAGGTGAAGAGGGAAGTTCATCCTCCCCCAGATCCTGCGTAACTCTTATATAAAAATGTTTTAATCAGCCTCAAATGACACAGAGATACACAATAGCCTACTCATAACTACTTTTAATTTTTTTTTTTTTTACTTTTTAACATGCTTGATTTTCTCAGCAAATAGGCTAATGAGTTTTTCCCCACAGCAATGACATTCTAAAGCACATTATATGGTTTAGACGGGGGTCATGTCTCTTTTTTCTTTCCCGCTTCCTTCTCCTTAATTCTTTTCCTCGATTCTGCAGGAAATGGGTGAGGAACTCCCACCTATAGAGGAGATACAGGCAAGGGAGGAAAGAGGATATAAACTCCTCACTGAGACCAAACTTAAAATGAACCTTCCGTGGTTTTCTTTGGGACACCACTTTATGGCCACGTCTCATTTCTCTTTCCTGGCTTCCTCCTCCTTGATTCCTCTCCTTGATCCTCCATTTTGTAACTGTCAATCAAATGTGTCATATTAAGTGGTGTCCCAAAGAAAACCACAGGCTGAAGAAATAAATATGAGGGAGACTTTAGAAGGCAGGTAAACATCAAACTTTATTGGTTCCAGTAAGGAGTTTATATCCTCTCTCTCTTATCTTCTCTCTAGAAATCAAAGAGAAGGAAGCGTGGAAAGAAAACTGACCACATGTGGAATAATAAATCAACAATTTGTTGAAATTGTTTACTTGAATACAAAAACATTAATTTTGATTGCATGGTGGCAATGGCATACCATCTAGGTCCCAGGTTCAAACTGACAGACCTGTTAGGGCATGGGATGAGTATTCCATTTAAAGCATGTTCCTCTAGTGTCCCTTTTGGGGTCAGAACTCCCCTGAAAAAAGTACAAATACAATTTTTAAATGTAGTGAGCTATCTTGTCACAGTCCACCCATTGACTGTTTCCATTTCCAACAATGGGCTACTAGGCATATCCTTCACACTGTAACTCATTCAGTGGTTGCTGTGAGTTTATGCACTTGAGACATTTGTGAACAATGCAAATCAGTGACATTTCTGCACATCTCACCAACTCAGCCAGAATGTATTCAGAAGACCTGATGTGCCTGTAAACTGTATATAAAACACTTGGTTGGTTAAAATTTGAAAATGTGGGCTACAGATCCATACCAAAAAAATTTACCTACGGCAGGGGTCTCCAGCCTGTGGCTCGGGAGGTACCAGTAGCTTTCCAGCCCCTTCCAAGCAGCTCACCAAAGGATTTCTGAATTCAATGTATTGTGGATAATAAGTAAAATTTAATTAACTACCATTGTTAATGTATCATTTTGATGCCTAACTTGGTGCATGGATAATGGTTTATTTTTTATAAGCATCTAACTGTTCCCCATCGAAGGCTTGCCATGGCTCTTATATTTACTCAGTTTCTTTGCCACTGCTGAAAGTGGTAGCTCTGGCATTTTCGTTTTATAAAGGTAGCTCACTGGACAGAAAAGGTTGGAGACCCCTGGCTTAGGGCACAGCAAGTTCAAAAGTGTTAAATTCACGGTGTTGGTGTTCTTGTGAGTAAAGTGAAGAAAATCCAGATATGTTTCAACACAGTCAAAGAGTTATTTCAACTATGACAGTGCTGTAGAGTAAAATAAGTAGTTGTTGATTTTCACTTCTTCTCAAACTAACCTCAGACTAGGCTCCGAGTCACTTCTCATGTGCTGCTCAACTTGAACTAGGACAAACTTGAAGCCCATTGGTGAGAGTGGCTTTGGTGTTTGGACTTGTGTCTGTGAACAGCTGAGCTCTGCTGTTTTCAGAGATATTTCTGGACATTTCTCTTTGAGGCTCGCAGCTAGTTAGGTTGAAGCTAACAATGCTAACAACAACGCTAGTGCCTATGTGCTAGCGCTAGCAGCTACCGCCAAACTGTAGAGCCGCACTTGATTTAGCTGGACTCTGGGACAGAAAATGCATGTGTGTGCTTCGATTTGAGTGTGTTGAATTAGAGTCTACATACTAGTGTACGTGGAAATTGTCAAATAGAAATGCCACCGAACAGTTTGTGTTTCAGTTCGCCTAAAGAGCAGGCTACACTATAGAATTCCCTGCTTTTTGTGGAATGAGCTTTCTGTAATTTTTTTCTTTTTTGTGTGTGTTCCTTTTTTGTATCCAAGCAGACAGCATAAAACGTTAATATTATCTAATATTGTCTAGTAGCAAGGAAATAATGCATTTATGTGAAGAGTATATGTATTTTTATAGGAAATGTAAAGTATATTATTAAATATTAAATAACTATGATCATAATTATTTTAGCTTTTTTAAGTGAAGTCATTTCCCTCATGTATATAAGTGTATACGTTTTTTTCCTTTCTGGATTTAAGTTATTTAATTATGTGTTGCAGGTAGAAGTCGAATGGAGACAGTGCGAGCATCTTTCCCTGAAACATTGTGATGAGTACAAAACAAGTGATAAACCTGCACCCAAAATGTGAACCAGTCACCGTCTTCCATGGACACACTGTCTAGATATACTGAAAAATTCCCGAAGAGACCCAGGTAGACTCTTTAACTGGCCAACCCGACTTTTGAAACTTTGAACATTCAATGTCCAACAATATGTGAAACTGCGACTCATTAATGACTGCATTTGGAACATGTGAAAGGTTTTAGTTGGAGTTCTGATTATTAGCCAAAGCTATATGTGTGTATGTATATGTTACAAAGAGTTAAAAATACAATTTAAACTGTACAAAGGTGCTTGGATTGGTGAAATGTAAAACAAAAAAACAAAAAAAACTGTACCATGTTCAGTTGAAGTGTACATATTTGTTTCTTTAATATTATCAATAAAAACATTTTTGAAATTCACAAATGTTTTATTCTTTCTCAGTTGTATGTTTTTAGGACAATTTGATTTGAGCCGTTAAAAATGTTTCTCCCCAGTGTCTCAAGTAGGACTACTTTTAGTTTCCATTGCAGATGTTAAAGCGGTTTCTCACCAGTGCCTCAAGTAGGACTCCTGTTTGTGTCTCCCCGTTGCTCCTAGTGAATTTGAGGAGAAACAAACAATATTCACACCAGACAAATCTAAAACTATAATGAGACTACAATGACAGTCTCAACTTTGTCTTCCCAGCTTAAAAAAGATATATTTGAGCAGCAAATTTTCCTCTAGGTAGTTTCCACGTTAACAGCTACTCTTTACCTTTTGTTCATTGGAGATGGGAAATTCTAGGGCTGAAATGATCAAATGATTGTATTGAAAGCATGTGGAGTTTGAAGACACACTTGAGCACTTCCTATATAACCACATGACATCACAAGGTGGAAGAGAGTGTTTTCAGTTTGAGAGAAGAACTCAGCTGAAACTTGCAGGGTTTGTGTCTGAATGAAACAAAACACAACTCCAGGTATGTTTTTGACGAGGAAGCGTTATAACATATATCAGAAAATAGTGTCATATTAATCATAAAAATCACAAAATCAACTAGAACCCCCATTTTTTATATAAATTGCGATAAAAATCAGTCTTCTGGATCAGATCCGGATCAGCCTTTGGAATATGAAAGAGGATCCCATTGTCCATCCCTGAGTCAAATTTCATGGGGTTTGGTCAATAATTAACCGAGATATTGAGAAACAAAATTTTTGGCCCCATTTACCACAATGTTAACTAAAATTTCAAAGTGATCCAGAATCCAGGATTTCTTCCGGATCAACCCCAAAATGAAATCAGTTCTTCCTTTTCACATTTCCAACAAATCCTGAAAATTTCATCAAAATCGGTCCATAACTTTTTGAGTTATGTTGCTAACAGACAAACAAACAAACAAACAAACGCCGGCAAAAACATAACCTCCTTGGCGAAGGTAATAATCACAAAAATGTAACTGGACTTAAATGAAAGTCCAATTTGATTGACATGGAACACTAAGCTCCACCCTCAGACGACATGCAAAGAATTTAAGGAGTCCCTTCAATTTTACAAGCACATAACATTCTGCTTTAATAACTGAATAACGTTCGAGCGAATTTTTGCTGTACTGAGTTGGACTAAGCAGTGTTTTGGCCTGTCCCCAGAATTTATTGTTTGCGGATTGGAAAATAACTTAAAAAATGTATACATTTTCATAAATACATAATTCACTTTTTATAATGAGCTCACCAGATGCAAACAGCAGTCAACAATGATCTTAAAGAGAAAAGTGATTTACAGGCTCTAACACGCAAACTCCATCAACACCTTAAAACCTTACAATTCTTTTCCTTTTGCATTCATATTATAGGTTGTTACGACCCAGCTCGTTGGGGTGAGGGAGGTAACAAAAATAAAACCAAGATGTAAAATTGAATAAATTAAATAATGTTTAATTAACAGGAAGGTAAAAGGTAAATTAACAAAAGACTAAAAATATACAGAAAATAACCTAATTAAGAAACAAAACTACAGACAACATGTTTTGTGCCACAAAAGGGGTCACGCAGGCTTACACAATAATGAGTGGTAAAATTAAGGGACACACACGAAAGTTCCCCAAATTAAACCACATAAGCCCACAAACAGAATCGAGTGACCAAATCAAAAAAGGCACAAAACAGAACTAAAACACACAAACAAACACTAAATGGCATAATGGCCACCAAGGCTAGCATCCCCGAACAGGTGCTGGCAATCTTCTTAAATAGGGGGAGGTGGCTGCAGATGAGCTGGGCATCATCCTGCCCCACCAATCACAGACCAGGGCTCCTGCAGCAGGACTCAAGAGAACTCGGCAAAAATCACACAAACAAATTAGAACTAAGGCCTGGGGCCGTAACATAGGTGCATTGTGTAACTTTTATGAAGCAGGATCTGGCATCTGTTTGTCTTCATGGTGATGTTATTGCTTTGCCTTACCAGATTGGAATTAAACAAATATATCTTGTGTTTCTATTACAGGTATTTTTATTTCTCAAAACTACTGTAAAAATATATATTTTTACTGTGAGCATGCCCACTTCTCCACAGATCTGACCTGTAACTTGGTCAAGTGATGTGGCCAAGCTTATCGTCATGGAAACTACTCCTACTACTACTATAAGTACTATAACTACTCGGCTACTACTGCTACTACTACTAACTCCTACTTCTGCTACTACAACTACTACTGCTACTGCTATGTTCCACAGTATTAAACAAATATATCTTGTATTTATACTACTACTGGTGTCTTTATTTTTCCCAACTACAGCAAAAACTGTATTTTTACTGGTCCTGGTCCTGTTTTAGACATGGTTTAGTAATGGTGTAGTCCTGGTGTAGTCCAGGTTTAGTCCTGGTGTAGTCCTGATGTTGTCCTGGTTTAGTCCTAGTTTAGACCTGGTTTAGTCCTGGTTTGGTCCTGGTTTAGACATAGACAAAGTTTCTGCAATGTTACTGTTTCATAATTAGCAGGACTGTATCTATTATGAACATTGTTATGTTTATATAATGGAGAGAAGATCTTGTTTCAAACAGTCAGACATGCTCCTCTCATTTTTGGAGATGAGCGTGCCTCAGTTCCATTCAAGACAAGATCTCAAGATCTTGTCTTGAATGGAACTGAGGCACCATCCATCATTCATCCATCGACTGCTTGCATTGAAAAATCAACTTTAAAAAAATAAATGACAATCATTGTGACCAACTGTTGAGGGCACAGAAAATTCCTGCTGTCAGTTGGATTTTTGCAAAAATACTATTGTGTCATATGACTTGTTTAAATTGTGTTTATTGCATGTTGTGCATGGTTTTAATACAAGTTAAGTTGAAATGGAATTTTGTGGTGGTTTTCATTATTTTACATTTGTAAAAGGGATTATGAACTAGAACGACCACAGCATTTACACTGTATTTAGTGAAGAAAGAGTTACTATTGAATAGTGTAACATAAAGAACACTCTACACCAGGGGTCTCAGACTCGCGGCCCGGGGGCCAACTGCGGCCCTCAGAAGGATTTTTTGCGGTCCTCCACTTAATTCCAAAGAATAATGTCAGTGCGGCCCGTGGTAGATGTAAGCACAATCCCACCCCTCTACAGCGGGCCGAACTGACAGATGAAGCTGCAATCGGTGCCTGGGCAGATTCACAACAACAGATTATTAACGCATCTTACATCCCAAAACTCAACTTACAGCAGTTGTGAAGCAACGAGTCTAAGTGGATCTGTTAATACGAGTACACGTGCACATACGGCGTCACCGAAGAACCAAAACAAACCACACATGGTGGTACATGTGTGCTCACTTCACTTTACCTCCCACAACTACCTACAGTACACTGAAAAAACGGTCCGAGAGGGGTTGCTCAAATTGCAAAAACAAATTTGACAACAATAACATCACTTTTTTACGTTTCTCTGTCAAGCATGTTTAAATCTTACAAACATCGCTTGATTGTGGCTGATGTGAGACCTGCATGTTTTAATCAGGTTGAGGAAACATGACTTTATTATAATTTCTGGTGAGGCTCCTCCCTCTGGAATTCTCCTCCCCAAAACTTTTGGAGGGAAAATTCAAATGTAACAGGACACAGGACAGTTAGATGAGCAGAGGACACACAGTGTGGAGCAGGAGGATTATGAGACTGATCTGGAGGTAAGACTTTTCAAAGATTTTATTATGTGCTTCTCCAGCCTAGAATGTCGTCATTGTTAAAACATGTTTGTGGTGTTTTATTTGAAATTAGAGTTAATGTAAGGACAGCTTGAAACAAATTGTTTTTGACTGTCCATCTACAAGAGTGTGACACTTGTACTAAGATTTGAATGTGTTGCTTCCAGAGTCGTCTACAAAGAGTGACATCCAGAGCTCTGCTGGAGCTGTGGGGAAGTTCATGAATGTTATAGTTGATGTTTCAGAAAAAAGGAAGATGTTTGAGAACCAACAAAACACAGACCACAGATGAACAAAGTAAGTAAACCAACTAAAATTATTTTAAAATTTTTCAAAATGAACTTCCTATTGAAACTGTTATCGTACTTGTACAAGGTGATGTGGCATTAGGAGACTTTATACCAGATGCCCTCCCTGTTACTGTGTTTAGAGGAAGAAAAGCAGCACATGGTGAGTTTTGTTTCTGCAGATACACTTCTAATGTTCTTGTGATTCTGTTCTGGTGCTATAAGTGTATTTAAACATGTACAACAGTGTAGATCATCAGAATGTGTTATTCCTGTGTCCACAGGCAGAGACCAGAGCGTCTTCACTGGAATAAATCTTCACACTGTCCAGCTCCAAACTGTGTATCTCTGTCCCTGTGCTCTCTTTGTGTTTGATTCTGTTTAAGACAATACAGAACTGTGGAAAACTAAAGACTGTTTTTGTATTCTTTTACAGAATTAGATCAATTAAATTACATTATACATACTTATACATTTCATGATAAGGTACCATAAGATAAATATGCATATTCAGCATGATTTGTTCAAATTTCATCAACATGAAAAAGTGATGTTCATGTTCCGAGAAAAATATGTGTAGAGGGGTTCGAAAAAAGTTTCAAAGCCTAAACATAATTTTATTGCGTGCAACCGCTGTCCATAACTTTTTTACGCAAATCCAGCAACCTTTTTTTTTCAGTGTATCAGAGCGTAGGAGGCGCTGACAGAATTCCCCTGTTCAAAAGTATGGGACCTTTATTGGAGGGGCTAATAAGAAATAAAAAGACACTGACAGTCTGTTTACCTGCTCAACACTCGGTGCGTAATGATGACCAAGCTCCACATATGCATCGCCGAATTCCACACGCACTAAGCGGCAAACACAGCTGTCCCATCAATATGCAAGCACCACAAAACTGCAGTGATCTATTCCAGAGGCTTGGCGACATGTTAGCAAAAAGTAAGAGGCAAAAACAAGCGTCTTCCATCCATGTTTGACATACGAAAAGCAAATACACTCCAGTGTGGTCCGCTTTCACACCGGCAAACGAACCAAAACTGGTCTGATTAACGAGCTTCTGTATCCCAGTAGAACAGCGATACCTCCAGTAACCAATACTGATCTTCAGTGTTAATACCACGGGCCGTCCTCATCTTATTACCATGAACTCATAAAACAGCAACGTAGAACTTTGTACAAACTCACCGCATCAGCCCAGAGTTCGGGTAACAGCAGCAGCCAACAGCGCTCACCGTAGCGCGCAGCTCCTCAGGTCGGGGCTGTGGTCTGGTCCTTGGTCTTCTGTCGTCCTACAAGCGCGTTGGTCAGATGTCCGGAGGCTCTGTCCTCCATGTGCTGGTTCCAGATGGTGGCGAGCAAGATCAGTGCGCAATGACTGGGTCTGAGCGGGTAAGTTCCGCCGTCTGCCCGCTGGTTCTGTGCGGGGAAAGTTAGAATGCGCTGTGGACTACAGGTCTGTGCGGGCTGCTCCGGTCCTCCGCGTTCAAGAACCGCGGCTGGTTCCGAGGTGGTGCAAAGCATCCGGACAGAAACGTGAGTCCAGTTTAGTTGGTGTCCGTCCTCCGCGCATTTGGTTCTTCCCGGGAAAACGCTTTTCACTCCCCGCTCCACGTCATCTGAGTCTGGACAGAACCGGAGCTGTTCCTGCTGGTTCGGGACTCTGGTTTGGATCTAGTCCGACTGTATTTCTCACACTAGGCTAAAAGCAGGACATTTTTTAAAGGTAAATCAATTGAATGGGCGATTGCCTATTGCCATAAAATTATCGGGTTAATTAAAGCCTAAAATAATAAATGCTGTTCCTACATGATCACGGGGAACACCGGGACCTCTGTGCAGGTCCTGAACAGACGTACACACCCCTAATTTTGACTCACTCTGGAGCCACACGTTCGCACACTGATACTTGCTCTGATCTTCGTGTGTTACATTCTCTGTATTGGCCATTGTTGGTAAATAATTCGAAAATGAATCGCGGCTGCATCTGGACAACAATCTGTTACTGCGCTGGAATCGTACAGCGCTCATTTCAGGCAGAGGAGACGCATTTCTCCCATGATGCATTTCGAATAGTTCGTTTGGACCTGCTGTCTATGGTTTGGACCCGGGTTCGCGTTCACACCAGAAGAACCGCACCAAAGTTGGTCATTTGGGTGCGGATTCAAGCGAACCGAGACCACCTCTTTTTTGAGGTCTCGGTCCGCTTGAGTTGGTCCGGGTCAGAGTCCGATTGACGCTTTCACACCAACGCAAACGAACCGAGCTAACCACTTCTGGTTCGAATGGACCATTTGGTGCGCACCAAATACTGTCGGTGTGAAAGCACCTAATACAGGTCAAGGCTCACTGATGAGCATCTTCAATCTATCCTGAGGATCTCATACGCTTCCTCCTGCAAGCCAAATATCTGTCAGCTGTGCAAGATGAAGCGTAGCCAGGTTTCAACCAGCAAGGAGTAGGCAAAAGAAGAGTAGACGTAATAGTTTAAACTTTCGTTCTGAATACATTTTCATGTTCTGAACTGTTATTAAAGATTAAGAAAATCTGTTGTGTGTTGTTCTTTCTCTGTCTTTTTTTTCCGTGCAACCGCTATTTATCGAATACTCAATGCGACCCAGCCTCACTCAGACGTTTTCTAATTTGGCCCTCAGGTGATTTGAGTTTGAGACCCCTGCTCTACACTATTTCTACTTCATAAAGTGTTAAAACGTAACAATATAGAGTTATTAGTTTTTCACTATACAATAGTGTAAAAAAATCAAATCTTAATCGGTGTCAAATTCAACTGTGATGAGTGTGGTTACATCACTTTACCAGTGTTGAGCCTTGTACACTTTGGAAAGTGTAGTTTGAACTCATTTTATTGTGGACCCCATATGACATGGTACAAGTGTTAAAATTAACAATATACAAGTTGAATTAACACTCTTGAATTTGCTGTGTAGGGCAAGGGCAGACTTCACTTGCAGCAGTCTGACACTAGATGGTGTGAATGCTCTCTGAACTAATAAGCCATAACCATATAGTCTATGGCTATAACCAGCAATGTCTTAGCGCGGTGAGAATTAGTCTGAAATAGATGTTTTCTTCACATAGTTGTTGTTCTTTTTGTAAATGACAATAATGTTCTCTCTTGTAGTAATACTTCAGTAGGCTGATCTTCATACGCCAAAATCTGCTATTATTTGAGCTATTCTGTGTTCCACCCGTTCACTTTGAAAGAGACTTCTATGAGTTTAATTGTGAAATACAAACACATGACACGTTTGAGAGCCAACAGGTGCAGAGCAGAAGTACCTGTTGTACATTCTCGTCACGTGACTGGATCGTGACGTTGCGGCTCTTTGCGGAAGTGAGTTTCAGTGATGGTGGCGGCCTCGTCAGCCCAGCTGCAGAAAAAAGATGTTGGCTTTCTGTAGCACGATCATTTCTTTTAAATACAACCCCCTGTAGCTGACCAATCATTTGAAGAGTACGTGCGTGGCCTGTCTCTGATTTGAACCGTGTGTCTGTGTCGTTGGGAGCAGCTTGTGTCGCTCTGAAGCGGGACAGAAGACAGACATGTCCCTCTTTCAGTCCGCTTTGGATTTTCTAGCCGGGCCCGGTTCATCCGGAGCTGCCAGCCGGGACCAAAATGACTTCGTTGGGCAAATCGTTGAGCTCGGTGACATGAAACTGAGAATAAAGCGGGTTATCGCAGAAGGTGAGATCGCTTTTATACGGTTCGAGTTGGCACGGTTTGGGCTTTTGGAGGCTGTATGCTAGTTTGCTGCTAATAGGCCGTGACAGTAGCTGCATCTGTGTGCACTGATATGAAGAAGACACATGATATGACTCACTATCAGATCACATTATCAGCTCTTCATTTACACTATTAATGGTCACTTTCATGTTTTAACTTCACACATCACATACTCTGTAGTTCCCCAGTACAGTGACTGTTGTGTGCTGTAGGAGAGTGGTGGAGAATAGAAATATGTTACTACAGTGTGTACGGACACAATGTACAGTCTATCCTCTTGTTTTTGTTTGTTTTGCTTTAGCCTGCAAACACGCCTATTCTTTATGATTTAAACGTATATGTCAACAGACAGGTATCATATATTGTTAAATGGAAATAGATAGAAAGAGAGAAAGAAAGAAGTTGAAGCTGTCAAAACAAAGAAGTCATGGTAAGACACGATGTTCTCATTTTTAGCATTACACATTCCATTGCATATAGAATAATCTTTCCCAGGCTTCAGAGTTCAGGATGTGTGACTGTAGCCAGGTAAGTAGTTGATTTACTGATCACTATGGCAGTCTTTACCTGGTTGTCTGGCCTTTGTGAAAGTGCTTCAAGGGCCCTTCAAGGACCTAGTTAGCAAAATTGTTACCTATCTGTACTGATCTATTTGTTGAAAACGTGGTATGCTGTTACTCTAAACTATTCAATGCCTTTAATCAAAAGTGGTCAAATAAAGAGGGTGGAACTATAGACTCTTCTTTTGTTGTGGCTTTCTTAAGCAAGATGTTTAAGCTCAGGTTTCTCCTGCGTGGCCGCTTGCTGTTTACTACTGTAGTTCACGTAGCCTCTTGTATGTGGTCATTGGTCTTTAAGTAGACCCGTAGTCTTGTGCATTAACCCGATTTGAAATGACAAACCTTTTCTAACGAGGAAGAATTCTTAAATTTATGTGGGAGATACATTTATAGGACTCTGAATAATATTGCAACTATTGTTTTGGAAACATGCAAATATTCTAAATATATATCATTGTCTAGTGTATCTCTATTAAAAGAGGATGCAAAATTGCTGATTAAGCAGAATTCAATAAAAATAACAGACTTGCTTTCTAATCTTTCAAACAAGGGCTGTGTTATGATATTAATATTTATATTTTTAAGATGACATTGTTTTCTTTCTTTCATATTACCTTCTGGTTCTATACTGTTCTGATTAATATATATTGTTTTTTGGTTAACAGCTTGAGTATAAGGTGATTTAGATGTTTTGTAGTTAAATTTACAGCCCATTCATGTTTTGTGTGGTTCTTTAAGTTACAGGCTCCTTTTAGCATATTTCTGCTTCTCCACACAGGAGGATTTGCCTTTGTGTATGAAGCCCAAGACTTGGCCAGTGGAAAAGACTATGCCCTTAAGGTAAATGAACCAAAGCCATGAAAAATAGTGAATTGCTTGTGCTTGTGTACTTGTAATACTTGTAATCTCTCATCTGCCTTTTACTTTTACTTTGTTTTTTTAATGGTGTACGCATCCACTCTTTTGGCTTTTTTCAGAGGTTGTTGTCCAATGAAGAGGAGAAGAATAAAGAAATCATTCAAGAAGTTTGCTTTATGGTGAGATTGTAGTACTAGTTATTAAGTTGAAGTTGCTATAAATGATAATAAAAGCTTAGTGCCAACTGCAGCTATATAAACGGTCATTAACAGAGTTGTCATAGTTTACTGACAAAGCCACAGATTCACACCTAAACATCACTTAGGAGAGTTTAGTATACAAACTTTCCTTTATAGTTGTGTTTACTGTCATATCATAGCAAAGGGTTGATTCTCTATAATGGTTTAAACATGATATTACGCACTATTATGTGTGTGTTTGACCCTGACTATTTGTTTTATAGAAAAAACTGTCTGGCCACCCAAACATGGTGCAGTTCTGCTCTGCTGCTTCAATCAGCAAAGAAGAGTCGGACACTGGACAGGCTGAGTTCCTGATCCTCACAGAGTTGTGTAAAGGTAAACATTACTTGCGCTTCCTTCCTTTTTCTTACTAGAAACCTTTCAGTTAGTGTTAAGTCACTTGTCACTTAGTCACACATTGCACAGTAAGACTGGACTAGAAATACGAGTCGTCAGCACCATTTACGTGTAACCTCTTTGGAAAACAGACCCTCGTCTACTGCCCTATTTCCTACTCTGCTTCCTGTTGCATGTCTGGCAGTTTTGCAGCAAAAGCCTGTCTCTTTAATTAGTCATAACATTAGAACTGCTATGTTGTTTAAGTATCATTGTCTTGTGCTTTACCTCAGGTCAGCTGGTGGACTTTATAAAGCGGGTGGAGCTTCGGTCTCCTCTGTCATGTGACACTGTGCTGAAA
>NW_026571353.1:22017157-22033157 GCF_026225935.1 Boleophthalmus pectinirostris | reverse complement strand
GGACGAAGTCATTAAAACCTCAGATCTGAAGAATGAATCGTAAGTCTGCACATATCCATACTGGCTATAATTACACCCGTATTTATAAATAATAATAAGGAATTGTTCTTTTCAAGA
Source organism: Boleophthalmus pectinirostris (assembly GCF_026225935.1). NCBI lineage: Eukaryota > Metazoa > Chordata > Actinopteri > Gobiiformes > Gobiidae > Boleophthalmus > Boleophthalmus pectinirostris. The sequence continues at coordinate 22,033,040 of NW_026571353.1, read as the reverse complement.
CCTCTCAAAGTCAGGATGATAAATGACCAACTCATGCTGTTGGACCGAGCATTCTTGGACCCACTGGCTTTCCCAGATAAACATGCTTACAGGTAAGAAGACTTTTTAATTGGCCTATATTACACTGTTTTCTGATCTATGTTATAATGTTTTCTCATGAAAAACATATCAGAGATTTGTTTTGTTTCATTCACACATGTTTAAACACACAAACCCTGTATATTTATGAGTTCTTCTCTCAGTCAGGAAACAGTGTTTGTAATGTCATGTGGTCATGCAGGAAGTGCACTCCACTGTATTTTTAAACTCCACTCCTTCACTAGAATCACTCAAATCATTTGCAGCCCTGGAATTTCCAGTCTCTACTAAACTAAAGGTAAAAGGTGGTACAGGACATTTTAAACTCGCTAATAATGCAGCAATACTCAAAAATGTGTGAATGAAACAGATCACAACTCTTTTTGATTAGGGAACAACAGTCTAACATTGCCAAAAGCTCACAGGAGTCAGTTTTGTATAATAGAGGACCTTTAAATATTATCGAATGACACACTACGTCATTTACTGTCAGCTACAAGGACATATACCTGTAAGACTTTTCATTTGATATATTTTTTTAAATCTGCTTCTTGATATTTGTATATCGCTAACTAATGTGATAAAATAGTAGTATGGGTGCAAAACTGTGTGATGGTCACAGATGGCAAAAATAAATAAACTTAATCATAGAGTGACTGAGTAATTACAATACTTATATTTGCTGTCATATCTATATCTTCTGAAAATGCAGAAGAATCAATAATGTGCATCCAACTGAAGCGTTTTGTAATTTTCTTTCATTGCTTTTGTAGCCCATCTATATAATAAATTTTGATGAAATGTTAAATTATGTAGTATTTATCAATTACAGTATAGGCACTGTTAATTTATTAAATTTGAATGTAATTAATACACTGTAGCATCGAGAGCAGCCAGGAAATGGGTGGTGCCGATAGTTGGGGGTCCAGCTATAAAAGTAGGTTAGACACGCCCATCCAGTGTGTTGTGAGTGTGGCCTGCGCGCTCAGGTGTTGTAGCCCTGCGTGCCTCGCATGTATTGAACCGTTTGGATAAAATAAACGTTGCAAAACGGAACTATTCGCCTGGATTATTTAAAAAAGTGAAACACTTTTTTACAGAAATCTTTGAGACTGTAAAACAGGGGTCTCAAACTCAAATTACCTGGGGGCCACATTAGATAAAGTCTGAGTGAGGCTGGGCCGCATTGAGTATTCGATAAATAGCGGTTGCATGGGAAATGAAGAGAGAGAAAGAACAACACGCAACACACTTTCTTAATCTTTAATAATAACAGTTCAGAACATATGAAAATGTATTTAGAACGTATGTTTAAACCAGTGCTTCTCAATTATTTTCTGCCCCCCCCCCCCCCCCCCCCCGTGACTATAGATAGTATCATTTGTCTATAAAATTGTTATAAGTACACCTGTGCGTAACACTGCCACCTTATATGACGCCAACAACGCTCGCTGGTTTACTGAAGTAGCAGTCACAAAGCGGGATGATTGTCGGCAATATTCGGCACGTTTTCGCTGAAAAATCTCAAGCGGCTTATCAGAGTGATTGGGGTGTAATGTATTTAAATGACGCCTTAATTTATTGGGCTTCATGCTGTCCGCTGCCAACATTTTTAGACGCAGTAACACACCGGTCTTTCCTCGTCTCCCACCGTAGTCACAGTGAAGCCAAGCGCTACATATGCTTCGTCATATTTCCTCGTCTTAGCTTTCGTGAGATTTTCGTTTGTCTCTTTATCTCCGTCTCTCTCCGTCTGTCTTCTCATCCCTGTTAAATATTTTTTCATGGTGTCACTTGAGGGTCTGCTACACTTCGTGTCTACACTTCATACTCAAACTCTGTGCTGTGTGCAAAGCGCGCATGCTCAGTGCAAACAAAACTCCTACACCACCGAGCGAATGCTCCCTGCGCACACTCTGCCAATGAGAGCGCCACTGCCCCCTAATGTAGTGGAAGTGCAATTGCACTTTATTCTAAAGGCCCGTTCAGACCAAAGCGTCAAAGCGTCCACTTTCTATGTAAAGTCTATGTGGACGCGCGACTAGAGCGTCCTGCGTTTTTGCGGCGCGTTTTCGGCGTCAGCGCGGCGCGAATCTGGCGTCAGCGCAGCGCGTCTTCAGCGTTTTGGCGTCAGCGGCCAAGACGCGCGTCCAAGGCGTCAGCGTCAAGAAGTTGAAAATGCTGAACTTTTCGCGTCAGACGCGCCGCGTCAACCAATCAGGGACGAGTATCCAGAGACGCAGCGACGTTATTATCAGGAAGAAAGACCCGAGAACCAGAACGAGAACCACAAACATGAACGGAGAATAAATATATACGCCACAATCACCGAGCCGATCGCGAGGACTACACCAGGACCGGACCAGGACCAAACCAGGACTAGACCGAGACTAAACAAGGACTAGACCGAGACTAGACCGAGACTAGACCGAGACTAGACCCGGACTAGACCGTGATTAGACCAGGACCAGACCGGTATTAGACCAGGACTAGACCGGGACTGATCCAGTGTCATTAGTGGAGTATAAATATATATACACCCAAGTCGTCGACCCGATCTCCTCCTTTGATGTTTTATGTCATAAAAAACACTCTCTCAGTCTGGTCTGACATTGTTTCGGGAAAAGAGCGGGACCGGGCTCTTGTTTCCAGGGCAACGGACGCGCGTCAAGTATTTTTGTCCCGTTCGTCCACGGCGTCAAAGATGCGCGTCGGGGGCGTCTAAACTCACATGCAAAGGCTCCAAATAGAGGCGACAAGGCGTTTTTTGACGCTTTGGTGTGAACGGCCCTTAAGACAGTAAAAAAAAAAAAAAAAAAATAAAAAAATAAAAAAGCATGCTCCCCGAGGTCAAACGCGCCCCCCTTGACGGAGCCTCGCGCCCCCCCCAGGGGAGAAGCACTGGTTTAAACTAATACGTCTACTCTTCTTCTTTTGCGTACTTCTTGCTGGTTGAAACCTGACTACACTTCATCTTGCACAGCTGACAGATATTTGGCTTGCAGGAGGAAGCATATGAGATCCTCAGGATAGATTGAAGATGCTCATCAGTGAGCCTTGACCTGTAGTTTGATGGTGCTTTCACACACTTTCACACTGGTGTGAACGTGAACCCGGATCGAAACCATAGACAGCAGGTCCAAACGAACTATTCGAAATGCATCATGGGAGAAACGCGTCTCCTTTGCCTGAAATGACGCGCTGTACGACTCCAGCGCAGTAACAGATTGTTGTCCAGATGCAGCCGCGATTCATTTTCGAATTGTTTTACCAACAATGGCCAATACAGAGAATGTAACACACGAAGATCAGAGCAAGTACGTGCGAACGTGTGGCTCCAGAATGAGTCAAAATTGGGGGTGTGTACATCTGTTCAGGACCTGCACAGAGGTCCCGGTGTTCCCCGTAATCATGTAGGAACAGCATTTGTTATTTTAGGCTTTAATTAATCAAATAATTTTATGGCAATAGGCAATCGCCCATTCAATTGATTCACCTTTAAAAAATGTCCTGCTTTTAGCCTAGAGTGAAAAATACAGTCGGACTAGATCCAAACCAGAGTCCCGAACCAGCAGGAACAGCTCCGGTTTAGGCCAGGCTCAGATGACGTGGAGCGGGGAGTGAAAAGCGCTTTCCCCGGAAAGAACCAAATGTGCGGAGGACGGACACCAACTAAACTGGACTCAAGCTTCTGTCCAGATGTTACGACCCAGCTCGTTTGGGGTGAGGGAAGTAACAAAAATAAAACCAAGATGTAAAATGGAATAAATTAAATAATGTTTAATTAACAGGAATGTACAGGTAAATTAACAAAAGACTAAAAATATACAGAAAGCAACCTAACCTAAGAAACAGAACAACAGACTAAACAGAGTTTTTTGCCAGAAAAGGGGTCATGCAGGCTTACAAAAAACGAGTGGTAAAACTTAGGGACACACACTAAACCAAAACACAAGTTCCCCAAATTAAACCACATAAACCTACAAACAGAATCGAGTGACCAAATCAAAAAAGGCACAAAACAGAACTAAACTAAACACACAAACACAAAACCAAAATGGCATACTGGCCACCAAGGCCAGCAGCCCCGAACAGGTGCTGGCAATCTCCTTAAATAGGGGGCGGTGGCTGCAGGTGAGGTGGGCGTCGACCTGCCCCACCAATCACGGACCAGGGGTCCTGCAGCAGGAATTAGGAGAACTTGGCAAAAATCACACAAACAATTTGGAACCAAGGCCTGGGGCCTTAACACCGGATGCTTTGCACCACCTCGGAACCAGCCGCGGTTCTTGAGCGCAGAGGACCGGAGCAGCCCGCACAGACCTGTAGTCCACAGCACATTCTCACTTTCCCTGCACGGAACCAGCGCGCAGACGGCGGAACGTACACCGCTCAGACCCAGTCATTGACCAAGGACCAGACCCCAGCCCCGTCCTGAGGAACTGCGCGCTACGGTGAGCGCTGTTGGCTGCTGCTGTTACCCGAACTCTGGGCTGATGCGGTGAGTTTGTACAAAGTTCTACGTTGCTGTTTTATGAGTTCGTGGTGATAAGATGAGGACGACCCGTGGTATTAACACTGAAGATCAGTATTGGTTACTGGAGGTATCGCTGTTCTACTGGGATACAGAAGCTTGTTAATCAGACCAGTTTTGGTTCGTTTGCCGGTGTGAAAGCGGACCACACTGGAGTGTATTTGCTTTTGGTATGTCAAACATGGATGGAAGACGCTTGTTTTTGCCTCTTACTTTTTGCTAACATGTCGCCAAGCCTCTGGAATAGATCACTGCAGTTTTGTGGTGCTTGCATATTGATGGGACAGCTGTGTTTGCCGCTTAGTGCGCGTGGAATTCTGTCAGTGTCTTTTTATTTCTTATTAGCCCCTCCAATAAAGGTCCCATACTTTTGAACAGGGGAATTCTGTCAGCGCCTCCTCTGTGCTCTGATACTGTGGTTGTGGGAGCGTAAAGTGAAGTGAGCACACATGTACCACCATGTGTGGTTTGTTTTGGTTCTTCGGTGACGCCGTATGTGCACGTGTACTTGTATTAACAGATCCACTTAGACTCGTTGCTTCACAACTGCTGTAAATTGAGTTTTGGGATGTAAACTGCGTTAATAATCTGTTGTTGTGAATCTGCATGGGCACCGATTGCAGCTTCATCTGTCAGTGCGGCCCGCTGTAGGGGGGTGGGATTGTGCGTACATCTACCGCGGGCCGCACTGACATTATTCTTTGGAATTAAGTGGAGGGCCGCAAAAAATCCTTCCGAGGGCCGCAGTTGGCCCCCGGGCCGCGAGTCTGAGACCCCTGCTGTAAAATTTTGATGTATTTATGATGTGAAGTAAGACTGTATTGTACTGTACTGAGGTCTTTTCATTTCTTTTTCAGGCATGTGATCTGGGCCTCGAGCAGCGCTGGGAAACCTACCTTCCCCGGTTTGGCTGATGCCTTCGATAAAGCTGCGTCATCAGGACAGAAGAATGACTGGGACCATGTACACTACCACCTGTCTGTCCTGACCCAGGCAATAGAGGGCGCTGCACACACATTAACTAACACCATTTAGTCCAGAGAGGGAGGAGAACTTGAGCACTCCAGGATTTATGACATGATATTCTGACTTAATCTATAATAATAAAATAAACAATAAAATGTATCATCGTCCCTTCATGAAACAAATTGAAGCAATGAAGCAATTTTTGCTACTTATTTGGAATTAATTTTATGTTACTGCCATTTATATGTTTGCTTTTTGTTATAATATTATATTATATGGGGATGTGTGAGCCACTGTGTCTAAATAATTTCCCTTGTGGACCAATAAAGTTTGTTTAAGTTTAATCAATCAGAAATGTCTTGTAAAATACAAATATTTATGATACCCTTGTTTAGGATTTTTAAAAATTACAATTCTGCATACCTTCAAACGAACAATATAAATATTATCTCTTGCAGAGCATATCTTGGTAAAAAACAAAAAACAAAACGATAACTGCTACTCATTTCTTACCTGACCTCCCCACTGCTTGTTTTATAGCTGCACTTGTAGAATCCATCAAAGCTGTCAGACAAATTAGCAGCAAACTCAACATGAACTTCATAATTTCTACCTTTTCAAAACTGAGTCTGAAATGAGGGCTAGCTGGTTGAAATGAGGATACTCTAAATATCCAGAGGCTTAACACCATCGGGGCCTATTAGAAACACATTGGACACCTGCATCTGCTTGGCATGTAACACTGTTATATAGTGCAGCAGATTAATTGCATATTTCAAGAGAATCATTGAAATTGGTAAATTGTATGAAATTTGGCACAGATACTCTCTAAGGGTAACTTTTTGGGAAAATGGCATTGGCCACACACAAATTCAAAATGGTGGCCATTTTTAAAGATGGTCCCTATTTCTGTCAAATGCTAATTATGTCGATCAAACTGTGATTTAGGAATTACAAAATCAAGATGACAACCAAGATGGCCACTACCATTGTTTAAGATGGCTGACATTTCTCTTAAATCCTTACATCAATTTATCAAATGGTGATGCTGTCATCAACATTGGTACAAACATTCTTCAAGGAACATTCTCATGGAAAAAGGTGGTGATAAAGATGGTTTTCAAGATAGCCACCATTTCTGTCAGTGCTCAATTGAATATGTTAAGGAAGGTTTTGTTTAATAGAGTGAACGTCATTACACAACCAGGGCACACTGGTCAGCCAAGAGGCCAGCTGATTGGATGAAATGTTGTCTTTGTCAAGAAAGACACAAAGGAACCACTCCTGTCACTGTCTACCCGTCATGTTTCTCAACATGATGGCTATAAAATGATTGCCACCAACAATCCACTCTTTCACAAGATCAACAAAAGGTCAATGACCCTGGACCTGGAAAGACTGGATGAAAGTGGTGGTATAGAAGCTACTTTGAAAAGGTATCAAGTGGAATATCACTACAGTTGTTGAATTCGATTCAATAACACAAACTTACTTCATGCCCAGAAGCAACAATCCAAGCTGGACAGGTCAAAGGAGAGAAGGCAGACAAAGCAGACATTATGACTATTTGGCAGAAATGGTGGCCATTTTAAAAATGGTCACAATCCTGAATTTTTGAGTGGCACCTACCTTTTTCTAAAAGAGTATTCCTTGAAGTGTATTTATACCTGATTTTATGTTTGCATCACCATTTGAACAATTGAAATAATAATAATTAATATTCTACAGGTATGGTGGCCATCTTGAGTTTGTGACAAGCAGCTTTTGCCATTGTCATGTCCTTCAGAGAGTATTTATATCAAATGTTATGCTTGGATCACTTTTGAATAATTTATATAATAACCATTTAATAGCAATGGAGGCAATCTTGAAAAGTGGCCACCATATTGAATCTTTGAGGGGCCAACGGCTTTTTCCAGAATAGTGGCCCTTAGAGAGTATCTGCCAAATTTCATGCTTTTATAACAAAATGAATGATTTTATTTTTATTTTTACTAATCTGCTGCACTATATATTAGTATTTTCACGGACATCTAGCTGGATACGGACCACCCCAGTGAAGTCTAAAGTGGTCGGGTTGGGGTGGATACTCATATCATAATGGATAGGTAAGATAGATTTGAGAAGTCTCATGGTAGTCCAGGGAAACAGCTGGCCATTGGTTGCAATAGGGGCATTCTTAGAAGCTCCTTGGTCTGACAGGTAGTCAGGTAGTGTAGAATCGCCACTGACTATGCATAGTTTTTTTTAGCGGTTATTCATGATAAAATAGCTAACAATAAGAGAAAACAAAACAATACTTAATCAAAGATTGTGCAGCAGAGTAGGTAAAAACGACATGCGCAAGGAGGGAAAAATACAGTGCTGACCAGTTGAAGGTCAGATCTGTGAGGTGTCAACCTCAGTTACAGTGAGGATGCATGTTTTTCAATTTTTTATTTAGCAATAGGCAGGAAAGATACACCCAGTGTCCTGCTGTGGAACTTTCCAGGCAAAGCAATAACAAGCAGGTGGCACACAACCCACCAGAAGTTACATAGAGCATCTTTAAATGTATAAATATGAGTAAACTCTCACGGGAATAAAGTAGCACCACCCTCACATATATTCTCTGAGGTAAAAGTCCATTTCAACAGCAAACATTAATAAGTAAACTTTACAATACTGTCTCGTGGGAGTCAGTGCATCCACCTTTCCTGCTGACACTAAGTTTGTGGCAACATTTAACCTCAGACCTGAAAATGCTCAAGACACTGTTAATAGGGTTCGGGTGCTGTGCTTGTGTCCTGACCATAGGCATCCTCATCGGACACTATGGGATCACCAAACCCGGGAGCCCTGCACCGTCCTGGGCTAATGACGTGGTCAGAGATGTGGATGAGAACTTCATCACTACCTTCCTGTCTGAGGTGGACAGTAAAGAAATTGAGCAGAATTTACGGTAAACCAAGAACACTCAAAGTCTGCTTGTAGATTACAATATTTACCTTTTACCTTATAACTTCTTTGTTTTTAACTGATATTGATGGTTGACATTGTTTGATTCCATTTTCTCCACCCACATGCTTTTACTGACAAGATTGGCTGTAAACCTCTCAAAAGAATAGAACTAGACTAAAAAGACTGGAAATGAATACCTCGATACAAATTTGATTAATAGTACAGCTCTGATTTGTTGTTTGATTTTTTAATATAAAGGGGGGAAAAAAGTGTTATGAAAGAAAAAGTGAACATTGCATTTCAACTATAATTTCCCGCTTGTCCATCAGGGAGCTGACCAAAGTGCCTCACATGGCCACTACAGAGGGAGACGAGCAGACAGTGCAGTTAATGCTGAAGAGATGGCAGGACCCAGAGACAGGCCTGGATGAAGCCTGGAGAGAGGAGTACAGTGTGTACCTGTCCTTCCCTGACCCAAAGAAACCAAACAAAGTCACTGTAGGTCAGTGGGGTCTTTGACAAACTCAACTTTGACAACTCTGATATGAGCCTGTGTGGGACGTAAAGGCATCTCGCTTAACGTCATACATTATGAAAAATTGACTCATGTGAACTTTTAATCATTTTGGAATGTTGTTACCTCATCAAAAAATACCTGGAGTTTTTTACATTCACACATGCTTGATTAATCCTGGTTTATTAATCTGTCTACATGTCCACAGCTCAAAATGCTCTGTTCCACCTTGCAGTAGTTTTCAAGTTAACAGCTATCTTTTAACTTTAGTTTAGTAGAGATGGGCAATTACAGTGTTGAAATCATCCAAATTATTCTAGTGAATGTGTATGGAGTTTACACAGTGGAACACCTCCTATAGTAACACATGACATTACAAGGTGGGACAATGTTTCCATTTGAGAGAAGAATTTAGCCTAAATATGCAGGATTTGTGTGTTAAACATGTGTGACTGAAATAAAATACAACTCCAGGTATGTTTGTGAAGAGGAAAATAACATTATAACACAGGTAAAAAAAAATAGTGTAATTGGACCCTTCTTGTATTCAAGTGGATGCATCAAATGCAGTGCTGCACACTCTGAGAGAAAAGGAAATAAGTTATACTTCTGATCAAGATGACCCCAATGTAGTGCCCCCCTACGCTGCGTACTCACCTCCAGGCAACGTCAAGGTAAATAAAAAGTACTTAGTCCTAAAAATCCTACTTTAGTATTTTAATGTTGCCTTTGATTAAATGCATCTGGCAAACATTAACAGGTCTGATAAAGATCTACCATGTCATATTGAGTTGAATCTCCAACACTGTTTACTTAGATAATGACTCAGATCATGAGATTGTGTCCCATCATATAATCCCCTTATACAATGGATATTTTATTTGGTCTCAGGGAAAACTGGTCTATGCCAACTATGGAAGGCCAAGTGATTACATGCTCCTGAACCAGACTGTGGACCTGAGAGGCACTATTGCCATCACTAGATATGGAGGAGCAGGTAGAGCTGCTAAGGTACAGTGTACAACTCAAAAAACAATATTTTCTATTTACTGTCTGTTGAAATATGGCTGAAAAAACAAACACTTCAATCAATCTATCAATCAATCAAACTTTATTTGTATAGCACTTTTCATATATTTGAAATGTAGCACAAAGTGCTTCACATACAACAGAAAAATTACAATGCAATAATTAAAAACAAAAGCAACTCCCCACCCCACCCCATTGTTTCATCCATATATACAATTTAAACATAAACAGAAACATAAAACAGAAACATAAAGCTCCCAAAGGTTATAATAAAAATAAAAATGGAGAGCTAAAATCAGATGGAGACTAAGTAAAATAGTAATGATAATTATATTTAAAATAAATATAATATAATAATAATAATAATAATAATAATAATAATAATAATAATAATAATAATAATAATACTTATTATTATATTATTATTATTATTATTATTATTATATTATTATTATTATTATTATTATTATATTAATTATTTATTTAAGTTAAAACAGGTAAAAGTTTCAATTAAAAGCTAAATTAAAAAGATACTTTTAAAAATATGAACATTCGCAGTGGACCTCAGATCCTCAGGTAGACTGTTCCACAAACGGGGGCCGTAAAAGCTGAATGACGCCTCACTGTGAGTTTTAGTTTGGACTCTTGGGACAGTTAAAAGAAGACTACCTGAGGTCCTGAGAGTCCGAGAGGGCTCATATGATAAAAGCAGATCAGATAAATAAATAGGACTAAGACCATTAAAAGCTTTATAAACCAATAAAATCATTTTAAAATCTATCCTGAAGCTCACAGGAAGCCAGTGCAGAGACTTCAGTACTGGGGTGATATGCTCTCTCTTCCTGGTCCTCCCTGGTCCTTGTCAGCAGCCTTGCTGCAGAGTTTTTGGAGGAGCTGCAATGGAGCTGTAGTTTTTCTTTGGAAGACCAGAAATCAACATGGTTTGCCATAAAAGCATATATTAAAGTCTCTGCACTGGCTTGAGAGAGAAATGGTCTGACTCTGGCAATATTTTTTAGATGATAAAACCCAGATTTAGTGATGGACCTGATGTGTGGCTCAAAGCTAAGCTCACTATCAAGAGTAAATCCTAAACTTTTTACCCTCTCACAGGGGTTTGAGCAGGTTTGGAGCTTAGCTTTCTCTGGGCTTCAGGGTCGGTTTTGCCCTGGTTGAGCTGGAGGAAGTTTGCTGCCATCCAGGACTTAATATCTAAAATGCAGTTAAAAAGGGTATCGATTGGGTTTAGGTCATCAGGAGACATGGTGCTATAGAGTTGGGTATCATCAGCGTAGCTATGAAAGTTAACACCGTGTCTCCTGATGACTTGTCCTAGTGACAGCATGTAGAGATTAAAAAGGGTCGGACCTAAAACTGAGTCTTGGGGAACACCACACTCCATTTTACATTTACATTTACATTTTACAAACACTTATCTAATGTATTTATGCAGGCCATTAATGGAGAGCCCTATGGTGTTGTGGGTGTACTAGTTTACACTGACCCTTATGACATCAACGATGGCCTTATGTCTGACCAGAATGAGACATACCCTCACTCGTGGTACCTGCCCCCTACTGGGGTAGAAAGGGGTGCATTTAATATTGAGTATGGAGATCTGCTCACACCATACCTGGCTGCTAAAGGTATTGTCCAAAATGATGTATTCACTGTAAAGTTATGTGAAAATATTATAATACTGAAGACTTTTTGTCTTCAAAGATCACACATACAGAATTCCTGTCGAGGACATCCCAGGCCTTCCCCCAATTCCAGTACAACCAATAGGATTTGAGGACGCCTCCTTACTGATCTGGTCTGTGATATGTTTGATATGTCATGTCCTGAAAGCTGTGGAATATCAAGAGCTCTAAACATCTGGTGTTCCTACAGCGCTCTGGATGGGGAGGTGGCTCCAGTTGACTGGCAAGGATCATTTAAATGCCAATACAACTTTGGTGGTCCTGGGTTTAAAACTACATCCACCTTTAAAGACAGGTAGAAATCTCCACTGATAAGTCACACAACTCTACTCTGCTGCTGTATGTCAGTTGTTTTATGGACTCAACTCATAAAGTGAGACCTAAGGGAATAACCTTGATAGTTAAATAGGGTTAATAATTTGCATTAAGCTATAGTTAAATATCACCCTAAAACCATAAATATATTTAAAACTATTATGCAGTTTAATTCTTTTGTGTGAGAGGAGGCATATGATGACACAGGTCTCTTTTTCAGTGAAGGTGAAACTGGACATTGGCAACTATAACACAGTGAAGAACTCCTCAAATGTAATGGGAGTCATCAGAGGAAGTGTGGAGCCTGGTGAGACCAATAATAACATAATGTTTTTTATAAAGAGGTTTGTATTACATTTGTGTCACATAAGCATATATTATGTTGCCAGACCGGTATGTCATGTATGGGAACCACAGGGACAGTTGGGTCCATGGTGCCATAGACCCCAGCAGTGGGACTTCTGTGATGCTGGAGATCACTCGAGTGCTGGGCAGGCTGGTGAAGCAGGGTGAGCACTGACCTCCACCACCCACACACAACTGTAAAACACCTGTAAAATCATGCACACTGTGCTACATTTGTGCAGGCAAATGGAGACCCCGTAGGTCCATTATATTTGGAAGCTGGGGAGCAGAGGAGTTTGGCCTTATTGGCTCCGCAGAATATACTGAGGTAACATTACATTGTACACCCATACACATAAAAAGGTTTCTTTTACATTTATTTCTGACATTGTTTACCCTAGCAATACTTCGCCAAGCTCAGTGAGCGCACTGTTGCTTACATCAATGTGGATATAGCTGTTTTTGGTAAGAATTTCAGGGTTACCATTACATTCTAACACCCCCTTAAACTAACCACAGGCTAACCATTTTACATTCAATTTTCATTTTAATATTTTAGCTAACGCGACCCTTAGAGCATCTACAATGCCATCTATTCAGAATGTTGTCTTCACTGCTGCTAAACAGGTAAACCTACAAAAAACACTATATACTAATACTAATATTTATTTATTGTTAATTGTTTTTACATAATTAACTGATGTTCCCAGGTCAATGCACCTGGACTACAATCTACAACTGTGTATGAGAACTGGATCAAATATTCAAACAAAACCAGTCCGACTCATGGTGTCATCCCCCGGTATGTGATACTCTCATTGACTGCTCTTATTTTCTAATTTTTTTTTTACAATCTCTGCAACTTTCTGCTGTTCAAACAAAATACACTGTATATAATGTTCTTCACTGTGACAGCATTGGATACCTGACAGGAGCAGGGAGTGACTACGCTCCTTTTGTCCATTACCTGGGAATCACCTCTTTGGACATGTCATACACTTATGATCGGGTAATTTGACACATTACTGTTTTGTATTTGGGAAATGTCCAATGTGAAATGTTTTTGTGTTTTATTCTGGACAGAGTAAAACAAGAGCAAGGATTTACCCAGCATACCACACAGCTTATGACACATTTGACTATGCTTCAAAATACATTGATCCTGGTTAGTATTGCTGCATATTTTTACATGTTTAATTTCTATTATTCACCAAGTACTTCTGGGGTACTTCAACCTTGACCAAACTCACCATCTCATTAGAATGTCAAAGAGCGAAATGAAATTATGATCTTACAAATATTGAACTATTAACTAAAACTAACCTAATAGTCTAAATTACTATTGAATTGCCATTTTGTTTTCTTTTGAGGTTTCACAAGTCATCAGGCTGTTGCCAGGACAGCGGGGAACGTCCTGCTTCGACTGGCTGACAGCCTGGTGCTGCCTTTTAACTGTGGGGACTATGCTGAAACATTGGACGATTATCTGAAGGAGGCAGTGGCACAATATGAGGAACAACTGAAAGCCAAAAACATATCTATGGGTACTTTCATTTAAATACATTTTGATACAGCAGGAATAACTCATTAAAGCTCCTATATTACACAAAACTGATTCTTGTGAGCTTTAAGACATGTTGTAATGTTATTACTTCTTCAAAAACATACCTGGAGTTGTGTTTTTTTCATTCACATATGTTTGAGTAATTATGCATTATTAGTTTATCTGCATCTCTAAAGCTCAAAATGCTGTGTTCCACCTTGTGATGTCATGAAGCAGTAGTTCAGTAGTTTTCAAATTAACAGCAACATTTTACGTTTAGTTCAGTAGAGATTGGCAATTCAAGGGCTGCAATCATCCAAATGATTTTTCTGAAAGTATATGGGGTTTAAAAATACAGTGGAGCACATGACATCACAAGGTGGAACAGAGTGTTTTCAATTTGAGATAAGAATTCAGACACAAATACACCAGATTTGTTTGTTAAACATGTGTGAATGAAACAAAACACAAGTCCAGGTATGCTTCTAACGAGGGAACAACATTATAACACAGATCAGAAAATAGCTTAATATGGGCCCTTTAAAGTCACTCTCTTACAAAAGGTAATTTTTTTTTCTTTTTTTTATCTTGGTGTTGTTATTTTTTAAAATTTTCAGATCCAATTAAACATGCAGTGGACAGTTTTCGCAGGGCAGCTTCTCATATGGACGAAGTCATTAAAACCTCAGATCTGAAGAATGAATCGTAAGTCTGCACATATCCATACTGGCTATAATTACACCTGTATTTATAAATAATAATAAGGAATTGTTCTTTTCAAGACCTCTCAAAGTCAGGATGATAAATGACCAACTCATGCTGTTGGACCGAGCATTCTTGGACCCACTGGCTTTCCCAGATAAATATGCATTCAGGTAAGAAGACTTTTTTAAAGGGCCTATATTATGCTATTTTCAGATCTCGGTCTTGAAAAACGTATCAGGGTTTTGTTTTGTTTCATTCACAAGTTTAACACACAAACCCTGTATGTTCAGAAGTTCTTCTCTCAGTCAAGAAACACACTGTTTCACCTTGTGATGTCATGTGGTCATATCACTGTGTTTTTAAACTCCATATACCTTCACTAGAAGCGTTTGAATAATTTGTAGCCCTGAGATTTCCAGTCTCTACTAAACTAAAGGTAAAATATTGCTGTTATTAAAAACTACAGCTTCATTACATCACAAGGTGAAAGCAATACTCAAACATGTGTGAATGAAACAAATCGCAACTCTAGATATGTTTTTGATTTGGCAACAACATTCTAAAATTGCTAAAAGCTCACAGGAGTCAGTTTTGTATAATAGAGGAGCTTTAAATATACTATGGAATACCCCTTTAAGGCTTTTCATTTGATATATTTTTTTAAACCTGCTACTTGATATTCGTATATTTTTAACTAATGTGATGAAATGTGTGGGTGCAAAACTGTATGACAGTCACAGATTGCAAAACTAAATCTAAACATAGAGTAACTGCAATACTTATATTTGCTGTCATATCTATACCTTCTGAAAATGCAGGAGAATCAATAATGTGCATCCAGCTGAAGTGTTTTGTCATTTTTTACAGAATTCTTTGAGACTGTAAAACCTACTTTTGATGTATTTATGATGTGAAGTAAGACTGTATTGTACTGTACTGAGGTCTTTTCATTTCTTTTTCAGGCATGTGATCTGGGCCTCGAGCAGCGCTGGGAAACCTACCTTCCCCGGTTTGGCTGATGCCTTCGATAAAGCTGCGTCATCAGGACAGAAGAGTGACTGGGACCATGTACACTACCACCTGTCTGTCCTGACCCAGGCAATAGAGGGCGCTGCACACACATTAACTAACACCATTTAGTCCAGAGAGGGAGGAGAACTTGAGCACTCCAGGATTTATGACATGATATTCTGACTTAATCTATAATAATA
>NW_026571353.1:21944231-22016657 GCF_026225935.1 Boleophthalmus pectinirostris | reverse complement strand
GGTACACACTGTACTCCTCTCTCCAGGCTTCATCCAGGCCTGTCTCTGGGTCCTGCCATCTCTTCAGCATTAACTGCACTGTCTGCTCGTCTCCCTCTGTAGTGGCCATGTGAGGCACTTTGGTCAGCTCCCTGATGGACAAGGGGGAAATTATATTTGAAATACAAAGTTGGAATGGAATCAAACAATGTCAATCATCAACATCAGTTAAAAAAAAAAAAGTCCTTCAACAATCCTACAATCATCTTTTCAACAAAGAAAAAAACACACACATGTTTATGGTAAGTATTATAGTCTACAAGCAGGCTTTGAGTGTACTTGGTTTACCATAAATTCTGCTCAATTTCTTTACTGTCCACCTCAGACAGGAAGGTAGTGATGAAGTTCTCATCCACATCTCTGACCACGTCATTAGCCCAGGACGGTGCAGGGCTCCCGGGTTTGGTGATCCCATAGTGTCCGATGAGGATGCCTATGGTCAGGACACAAGCACAGCACCCGAACCCTATTAACAGTGTCTTGAGCATTTTCAGGTCTGAGGTCAAATGTTGCCACAAACTTAGTGTCAGCAGGAAAGGTGGATGCACTGACTCCCACGAGACAGTATTGTAAAGTTTACTTATTAATTGTTGCAGTTGAAATGGACTTTTACCTCGAGGGATGTGTGCGGGTGGTGCCACTTTATTCCTATGAGAGTTTACTCATATTTATACATTTAAAGATGCTCTGTAACTTCTGGTGGGTTGTGTGCCACTGAGGTCGACACCCTAGAGATCTAACCTTAAACTGGTGGAGCCCCCTGTTTTTCTCCATGAAGATAGAAACATCTAATGCCAAACTGTGGAACTGTTTTGTCATTAACATCTTAGTGGAGTGAACTTGGCAGCAGACCCTCCATATGAAAAGTTACATAGCGCATCTTTAATTTATTTTGTTGTAACATATAAACTCTTGTATTACTGAATATTGACTCCATAGACTATAGAATGATGACACATATGTCTTTAAAGCAAAGCGTAAAACTATGTGTAATCTGTAAAGTGTAATCTGAAAGCAAACTATGAATTTTCTCTTACCAGCTTATGAGATTCTCACTTTATCAGAAAAAGTTCTTGAAGCTGAAGATGATTTATTTTAACCTTTAGGTTTAGGTTATTTGGGACTATTTAAAGGTGCACTGTGTAACTTTTCTGATAGGGTCTGCCATCTGCTTGTCTCATGGTGATGTTATTGTTTTGTCTAGGATGTTCCTCAGCCTGGCATTAAACTAATCTATCTTGTGTTTATTCTATTACAAGAGAATTATTTCTCAAAACTACAACAAAAACTCGCATTATTACTGTGAGTGGCCCCACATCCCCACAGATGACTCATAACTTGGCCTGGTGATGTGGCCTCGTTTGTTGCCATGGAAAGGTTAAATTACAGGAAACATCTATATGGAGTCAAGCACGTGGCAGACTCTCAGTCAGAAAAGTTACACAGTGCACCTTTAAGAGCGATGTGTTACAAAACTCTAATATTTTGCTGGCAAGTAAGTCATAAAATCATTCTAGTGCATGGATCTATTATAAAATCTAGTCTGTAAAATGTAGTGATAATGCTGCACTTTTGTACAAGTTACTTATGTATACTTATGACCATAATGTTAGTTTTGCTCAGGAGTAGTTCATTAATGCTAGTTGTTGTCAGCCTTTACATTTTCATCTTTCTTACCTTGGTAGTTGTGGATAAATTCTTCATGGACAGAATATGTCCTTTGTGGAGTTTGTTGGATGAAGATTTGGTGATGGTGCAGATTTATGAACCTGGTGGAAAATATGCAAGACATTTCCACAGATATTTTGCCACAGAAAAGCATTGATGTACATGACATTTACATCCCGGCACTTCCAGCTGTTGTGAAAAAAGGTCTATTGGCTGTTTCCCTGGACTACCATGAGACTTCTCAAATCCGTCTTACCTATCCATTATGATCTGAGTATCCACCCTAACCTGACCGCTTTAGATTTTACTGGGGTGGTCCGTATCCAGTTAGATGTTTGTGAAAATACTAATACAGTAGTGCTGTAGTGTTACATGCCAAGCAAATGCAGATGTCCAGTGGGTTTCTAATAGGCCCCGATGGTGTTAAGCCTCTAGATGTTTTAGAGTATCCTCACTTCCAACAGCTAGCCCTCATTTCAGACTCAGTTTTGACCAAAGGTAGAAATTATGAAGTTCATTTAGACACAATAGCTTGCACATCCCAATATAATATAATATTATAACAAAGAGCAAAAATAAAATGGTTATGAAATAAAATTAATTCCAAATAACTAGCAAAAATTACAAGAAACTTCTAATGTTTTTCCCAATCAGACTTTACATGGACTTTTCTCTGAGTTTGTTTCATGAAGGGACGATGACACATTTTATTGTTTATTTTATTATTATAGATTAAGTCAGAATATCATGTCATAAATCCTGGAGTGCTCAAGTTCTCCTCCCTCTCTGGACTAAATGGTGTTAGTTAATGTGTGTGCAGCGCCCTCTATTGCCTGGGTCAGGACAGACAGGTGGTAGTGTACATGGTCCCAGTCACTCTTCTGTCCTGATGACACAGCTTTATCGAAGGCATCAGCCAAACCGGGGAAGGTAGGTTTCCCAGCGCTGCTCGAGGCCCAGATCACATGCCTGAAAAAAGAAATGAAAAGACCTCAGTACAGTACAATACAGTCTTACTTCACATCATAAATACATCAAAAGTAGGTTTTACAGTCTCAAAGATTTCTGTAAAAAAGCAAAGACTTAAAGAAAGAGAATGACAAAACACTTCCGTTGGATGCACATTCTTGAGTAGAGATACTTCCTGCATTTTCAGAAGATAGATATAGATAGCAGCAAAAGTAAGTATTGTAATTGTAACCATCTGTGACTGTCACACAGTTTTGCACCCACACTACTGATTTATGACATTAGTTGACAAATGTCAGGTTACAAATTTTAAAAAATATGTCAAATGAAAAGCCTTAAAGAGGTATGTCCCTATAACGTAGTGGGTCTTTCCATCCCACGTTTATGTGGGGCCGGGTTGCGGGGGCAGCAGTCTAAGCAGGGATTCCTAGACTTTCTTCACCCCGGACACTTCCTCCAGCTCCTCCAAGGGGACCCTGAGACGTTCACAGGCCAGCAGAGAGACATAGTCCCTCCAGCCTGTCCTGGGTCCTTCCCGGGGCCTCCCGGGACATGCCCGGAACACCTCTCGAGGAGGCCCAGCTTCAGACTCCGGGATCCAGGGTCCAAGCCACATCAGCTGGCTCCTCTCGACGTGGAGCTCCTCCTGTGTCGTCGAGCTCCTCATCCTATCTCTAAGGGAGTGCCCAGCCACCCTGCAGAGAAAACTCCTTTCGGCCACTTGTATCCACAGTCTCATCCTTTCGGTCATTACCGAAAGCTCATGACCAAAGGTGAGGGTAGGAACATAGATTGACCAGTAAATCGAGAACTTTGCCTTTCGGCTCAGCTCTCTCTTCACCACAATGGTTTGATACAGCGACCACATCACTGCAACAACTGCACCGATCCGCCTGTCAATCTCACGCTCCGTCCTCCCCTCACTTGTGAACAAGACCCCGAGATACTTGAACTCCTCCACGTGAGGCAGGGCCTCGCCACCCACCCAGAGAGGGCAAGCCACCTTTTTTTGGTTGAGAACCATGGCCTCAGATTTGGAGGAGCTGATCTTCATCCCAGCCATTTCACACTCGGCGGCAAACCTAGAAATTATCCATAAATAAAATGAACAGAACTGGTGACAAAGAGCAGCCCTGGTGGAGTCCCACATGCACCGGGAACAGCCTGACTTACTGCTGGCAATGAAAGCACAGCTCCTGCTTCGGTTTTACAGGGACCAGACAGCCCTTAGCAAAGGGCCCCGGACCCCATACTCCCGGAGCACCCCCATAGGACACCACGAGGAACCCGGCTGAATGCTCATTCTCCAGATTCACAAGCACATGTGGACTGGTTGGGTAAACTCTCACGAACCCTCGAGCATCCGCCGGAGGGTGTAGAGCTGATCCAGTGTTCCACGGCTGGGACAAAAAATACACTGTTCTGCACTGCAGGTTCGACTATCGGTCGGATTCTCCTCTCCAGTACTCTGGAATAGACTTTACCGGAGAGGCTGAGGAGTGTGATTCCCCTGTAGTTAGAACACATCCTCTGGCCCTCCTTCTTAAACAGAGGTACTGGTACAGAGGTACTGTCCCCGATGCCGCGCGATGTTGCAAAGAGACTTAAGATACTCAGGACGACAATAGTCCTCCTCCATGGCCTCTCCGAACTCCCCCCAGCCCAGAGTTTTTGCCTCTGCAACTGCACGGGCTGCAGCATGCTTGGCCTGCTGGTACCCGTCAGCTGCCTCAAGAATCCCAAGAGCCAACAAGGCTCAATAGAACTCCTTCTTCAACCTGACGGCATCCCTTACTTCTGGCGTCCACACACCAGGTTTGGGGATTGCCAACACGACAGGCAGCACAGACCTTACGACCACAGCTACGAGAAGCCGCATCAACAATAGAGGCCGAGAACATAGCCCACTCGGACTCCATGTCCCCTGCCTTCACCAGGAATTTGGGAGAAGGGCTTTAACTGCCGGAGTTAAACATCTCCTCTCCAGGTGTGACTGTCATTGTCTACAGGGGCACCGAAGTCGCCCAGTAGAAAACAACGGAGTTCCCGGTCGGTGCACTGTCTAGTACCCCTACCTGGGACTCCAAGAAGGCCAGGTATTCTGCCCTGCTGTTTGGCCCGTAGGCCGACACAAAAGTGAGAGACTTGTGAGAGACTTGTCTCCGACCTGAAGGCGCAGGGACGCGACCCTCTCGTTCACTGGAGTGAAATCCAACACATGGTGGCCAAGCTGTGGAGCAGGCCCACACCAGCTCGCTGCTGCTCCCCCATAATTCATTCCATAATATATTTAAAGGTCCTATATTATACCAAACTGACTCCTGTGAGCTTTCAGCAATGTTAGAATGTTATTCCCTAATCAAAAACATACCTGGAGTTGTGATCTGTTTCATTCACACATTTTTGAGTATTGCTGCATTAGTCAGTCTACATCTTCAAAGTTTAAAATGTTCTCTTTCACTTTGTGATGTAATGAAGCAGTTTAGTTTAGTAAGGATTGAAAATTTCAGGGCCGCAAATTATTCAAGTGATTCTAGTGAAGGTGTATGGAGTTTAAAAATACAGTGGAGTGCACTTCCTCTGTGACCACATGACATCACCAGGTGAAACAGTGTGTTTCCTGACTGAGAGAAGAACTTCTAAATATGCAGGTTTGTGTGTTAAACATGTGTGAATGAAACAAAACAAAACTCTGGTATGTTTTTCATGAGAAATCAACATTATAACATAGATCAGAAAACAGTGTAATATAGGCCAATTAAAAAGTCTTCTTACCTGTAAGCATGTTTATCTGGGAAAGCCAGTGGGTCCAAGAATGCTCGGTCCAACAGCATGAGTTGGTCATTTATCATCCTGACTTTGAGAGGTCTTGAAAAGAACAATTCCTTATTATTATTTATAAATACAGGTGTAATTATAGCCAGTATGGATATGTGCAGACTTACGATTCATTCTTCAGATCTGAGGTTTTAATGACTTCGTCCATATGAGAAGCCGCCCTGCGAAAACTGTCCACTGCATGTTTAATTGGATCTGATTAAAAAATATATATAAATAAATAAATAACAACAACAACAACAAAAAGAACAAAAAAAGGGCCCATATTAAGCTATGCTATAATGTTGTTCCCTCATTAGAAACATAAAGTAATAACATTACAACAGTTCTTAAAGCTCACAAGAATCAGTTTTGTGTAATATAGGACCTTTAATAGGACCTTCATATTTTTAAAAGTAAACTCAAAACGTATCTTTTTAATTTAGCTTTTGATTGAAACTTTTATCTGTTTTAACTTAAATTATTATCATTATTATTATTATTACTATTATTATATTTATTTTAAATTAAATTATCATTACTTTTTTACTTTGTCTCCATCTGATTTTAGCTCTCCATTTTTATTTTATTTTATTTTTATAACCTTTAGGAGCTTTATATTTCTGTTTTATGTTTATGTTTAAATTGTTGTATAATATGGATGAAACAGTGGGGTGGGGGGTTGCTGTTGTTTTTAATTATTGCATTGTAATTTTTCTGTTGCATGTGAAGCACTTTGTGCTACATTTCAAATGTATGAAAAGTGCTATACAAATAAAGTTTGATTGATTGATTGATTTAATGAGTTATTCCTGCTGTATCAAAATGTATTTAAATGAAAGTACCCATAGATATGTTTTTGGCTTTCAGTTGTTCCTCATATTGTGCCACTGCCTCCTTCAGATAATCGTCCAATGTTTCAGCATAGTCCCCACAGTTAAAAGGCAGCACCAGGCTGTCAGCCAGTCGAAGCAGGACGTTCCCCGCTGTCCTGGCAACAGCCTGATGACTTGTGAAACCTGAAAAGAAAACAAAATGGTAATTCACTAATAATTCAGACTATTAGGTTAGTTTTAATTAATAGTTCAATATTTGTAAGATCATAATTTCATTTCGCTCTTTGACATTCTAATGAGATGGTGCGTTTGGTCAAGGTTGAAGTACCCCAGAAGTACTTGGTGAATAATAGAAATTAAACATGTAAAAATATGCAGCAATACTAACCAGGATCAATGTATTTTGAAGCATAGTCAAATGTGTGTCATAAGCTGTGTGGTATGCTGGGTAAATCCTTGCTCTTGTTTTACTCTGTCCAGAATAAAACACAAAAAAAACTACAACTTGGAAAAAAAAAGTTACACATTGGAAATTTCCTAAATAGAAAATAGTAATGTGTCAAATTACCCGATCATAAGTGTATGACATGTCCAAAGAGGTGATTCCCAGGTAATGGACAAAAGAAGCGTAGTCACTCCCTGCTCCTGTCAGGTATCCAATGCTGTCACAGTGAAGAACATTATATACAGTGTATTTTGTTTGAACAGCAGAAAGTTGCAGAGATTGTAAAAAAAAATTAGAAAATAAGAGCAGTCAATGAGAGTATCACATACCGGGGGATGACACCATGAGTCGGACTGGTTTTGTTTGAATATTTGATCCAGTTCTCATACACAGTTGTAGATTGTAGTCCAGGTGCATTGACCTGGGAACATCAGTTAATTATGTAAAAACACATTAATAATAAATAAATAATATAAATAAATATTAGTATTAGTATATAGTGTTTTTGTAGGTTTACCTGTTTAGCAGCAGTGAAGACAACATTCTGAATAGATGGCATTGTAGATGCAGTTAGAGTGGCATTAGCTAAAATATTAAAATGAAAATTGAATGTAAAATGGTTAGCCTGTGGTTAGTTTAAGGGGGTGTTAGAATGTAACGTTAACCCTGAAATTCTTACCAAAAACAGCTATATCCACATTGATGTAAGCAACAGTGCGCTCACTGAGCTTGGCGAAGTATTGCTAGGGTAAACAATGTCAGAAATAAATGTAAAAGAAACCTTTTTATGTGTATGGGTGTACAATGTAATGTTACCTCAGTATATTCTGTGGAGCCAATAAGGCCAAACTCCTCTGCTCCCCAGCTTACCAAATATAATGGACCTACGGGGTCTCCATTTGCCTGCACAAATGTAGCACAGTGTGCATGATTTTACAGGTGTTTTTACAGTTGTGTGTGGGTGGTGGAGGTCAGTGCTCACCCTGCTTCACCAGCCTGCCCAGCACTCGAGTGATCTCCAGCATCACAGAAGTCCCACTGCTGGGGTCTATGGCACCATGGACCCAACTGTCCCTGTGGTTCCCATACATGACATACCGGTCTGGCAACATAATATATGCTTATGTGACACAAATGTAATACAAACCTCTTTATAAAAAAACATTATGTTATTATTGGTCTCACCAGGCTCCACACTTCCTCTGATGACTCCCATTACATTTGAGGAGTTCTTCACTGTGTTATAGTTGCCAATGTCCAGTTTCACTTCACTGAAAAAGAGACCTGTGTCATCATATGCCTCCTCTCACACAAAAGAATTAAACTGCATAATAGTTTTAAATATATTTATGGTTTGAGGGTGATATTTAACTGTAGCTTAATGCAAATTATTAACCCTATTTAACTATCAAGGTTATTCCCTTAGGTCTCACTTTATGAGTTGAGTCCATAAAACAAGTGTGATTATCAGTGGAGATTTCTACCTGTCTTTAAAGGTGGATGTAGTTTTAAACCCAGGACCACCAAAGTTGTATTGGCATTTAAATGATCCTTGCCAGTCAACTGGGGCTGCCTTCCCATCCAGAGCGCTGTAGGAACACCAAATGTTTAGAGCTCTTGATATTCCACAACTTTCAGGACATGACATATCAAACATATCACAGACCAGATCAGTAAGGAGGCATCCTCAAATCCTATTGGTTGTACTGGAATTGGGGGAAGGCCTGGGATGTCCTCGACAGGAATTCTGTATGTGTGATCTTTGAAGAAAAAAAGTCTTCAGTATTATAATATTTTCACATAACTTTACAGTGAATACATCATTTTGGACAATACCTTTAGCAGCCAGGTATGGTGTGAGCATATCTCCAAAAAGAGTGCTAAATGCACCCCTTTCCACCCCAGTAGGGGGCAGGTACCACGAGTGAGGGTATGTCTCATTCTGGTCAGACATAAGACCATCGTTGATGTCATAAGGGTCAGTGTAAACTAATACACCCACAACACCATAGGGCTCTCCATTAATGGCCTGCATAAAAACACTACATAAGTGTTTGTTTTTTCAGCCATATTTCAACACATAGTAAATAGAAAATATTGGTATTTGAGTTGTACACTGTACCTTAGCACCTCTACCTGTTCCTCCATATCTAGTGATGGCAATAGTGCCTCTCAGGTCCACAGTCTGGTTCAGGAGCATGTAATCACTTGGCCTTCCATAGTTGGCATAGACCAGTTTTCCCTGAGACCATATAAAATATCCATTGATCATGACACAAACTCATTATCTGGGTCATTATCTGATCAAACAGTGTTGGAGATTCAACTCAATATGACATGGCAAATCTTTATCAGACCTGTTAATGTTTGCCAGATGCATTTAATCAAAGGCAACATTAAAATACTAAAGTAGGATTTTTAGGAGTAAGTACTTTTATTTACCTTGACGTTGCCTGGAGGTGAGTACGCAGCGTAGGGGGGGCACTACATTGGGGTCATCTTGGTCTGAAGTATAACTTATTTCCTTTTCTCTCAGAGTGTGCAGCACTGCATTTGACGCATTCACTTGAATACAAGAAGGGTCCAATTACACTATTTTTTTTACCTGTGTTATAATGTTATTTTCCTCTTCACAAACATACCTGGAGTTGTATTTTATTTCAGTCACACATGTTTAACACACAAATCCTGCATATTTAGGCTAAGTTCTTCTCTCAAATGGAAACATTGTCCCACCTTGTAATGTCATGTGTTACTATAGGAGGTGCTCCACTGTGTAAACTCCATACACCTTCACTAGAATAATTTGGATGATTTCAACACTGTAATTGCCCATCTCTACTAAACTAAAGTTAAAAGATAGCTGTTAACTTGAAAACTACTGCAAGGTGGAACAGAGCATTTTGAGATGTGGACATGTAGACAGATTAATAAACCAGGATTAATCAAGCATGTGTGAATGTAAAAAACTCCAGATATTTTTTGATGAGCTCACATGAGTCAATTTTTCGTAATGTATGACGTTTAAGCGAGATGCCTTTACGTCTCACACAGGCTCATATCAGAGTTGTCAAAGTTGAGTTTATCAAAGACCCCACTGACCTACAGTGACTTTATTTGGTTTCTTTGGGTCAGGGAAGGACAGGTACACACTGTACTCCTCTCTCCAGGCTTCATCCAGGCCTGTCTCTGGGTCCTGCCATCTCTTCAGCATTAACTGCACTGTCTGCTCGTCTCCCTCTGTAGTGGCCAGGTGAGGCACTTTGGTCAGCTCCCTGATGGACAAGCGGGAAATTATAGTTGAAATGCAATGTTCACTTTTTTCTTTCATAACACTTTTTTTTCTTTTTATAAAAAAAAACAAAAAAACAAATCAGGGCTGTACTATTAATCAAATTTATATTGAGATAATATTTTCCAGTCTTTTTAATCTAGTTCTAATCTTTCAAGAGGTTTACAGCCAGTCTTGTCAGTAAAAGCATGTGGGTGGATATAGTCAAAATGAAATTGGAATTGGAATGGAATTGAACAATGTCCCCTATCAAAATCAGTAAAAAATAAGTAAATAAATAGTCAAATCTCCCATCCTTTCAACAAAGACAAAAAAAGACAGACATGTTTATGGTAAATATTATAGTCTACAAGCAGACTTTGAGTATACTTGGTTTACCGTAAATTCTGCTCAATTTCTTTACTGTCCACCTCAGACAGGAAGGTAGTGATGAAGTTCTCATCCACATCTCTGACCACGTCATTAGCCCAGGACGGTGCAGGGCTCCCGGGTTTGGTGATCCCATAGTGTCCGATGAGGATGCCTATGGTCAGGACACAAGCACAGCACCCGAACCCTATTAACAGTGTCTTGAGCATTTTCAGGTCTGAGGTCAAATGTTGCCACAAACTTAGTGTCAGCAGGAAAGGTGGATGCACTGACTCCAGTGAGGCACCATTGTAAAGTTTACTTATTAATTGTTGCAGTTGAAATGGACTTTTACCTTGAGGGATGTGTGCGGGTGGTGCCACTTTATTCCCATGAGAGTTTACACAAATGTATACATTTAAAGATGCTCTATGTAACTTCTGGTGGGTTGTGTGCCACCTGCTTGTTATTGCTTTGCCTGGAATTTTCCACAGCAGGACAGTGGGTGTCTCTCTCCTGCCTATTGCTAAATTAAAAAATTGAAAAACATGTATCCTCGCTGTAACTGAGGTTTATCAGGAAAAAAGTCCTTGAAGTTGAAGATGATTCATTTTAACCTTTAGGTTTAGGTTAGTTGGAACAATTTAAAGGTGCACTGTGTAACTTTTCTGATAGGGTCTGCCATCTGATTGTCTCATGGTGATGTTATTGTTTTGCCTGGGATGTTCCTCAGCCTGGCATTAAACTAATCTATCTTGTATTTATTCTATTACAAGAGAATTATTTCTCAAAACTACAACAAAAACTCATATTATTACTGTGAGTGGCCCCACATCCCCACAGATGACTCATAACTTGGCCTGGTGATGTGGCCTAGTTTGTTGTCGTGGAAAAGTTAAATTGTTATGTAGAAAATTACAGGAAAACATCTATATGGAGTCAAGTAGGTGGCAGACTTTCAGTCAGAAAAGTTACACAGTGCACTTGTTACAAAACTCTAATATTTTGTTGGCAAGTAAGTAATACAATAATCATTCTCGTGCATGGATCAATTATACAATCTAATCTATAACATGTAGTGTTACTGTTGCAGTTTTTATCTGAAGAAGCTGACTAAAAACTAAAAACAAAACAAACAAAAAAAAAAAAAAAACAATAGCTCCATCTTGCGGTCATAATTTGAATAGCTCGGACTCAAAGCCTCACTTCCTGATATCTACACTGTATTTCTCCTTCCTTGCGCATGCCGTTTTTACCTAGTCTGCTGCACAGTCTGTGATTAAGTATTAACCTTTTGTTTTCTCATGTTGTTAGCTATTTTATCGTACATAACAGCTATAAAAACTATGCGTAAGCAATTGGAGTCATGCATTTTAGCTCCAGTCCGTACTAGCTCTTCACGCAAACACTGTACCTGGATTGTTGCGTGCTCCGTATTTCGAGTAGCATATGCAACGATGATTTTAATAGATCCAAGTTTGGCTCTGATGATGTGACAGTTGGCTTTCCCTCCCACAATGCATCTCTTTCGGCTTGTTTCACTTTCAGTGTTGCTTTTGTGCTCGTACCTCTGAACCTGCAGTGACATGGTAAGTTAATTTCAAATAGTAACTATAAACTTACTATCTGATCACAAGGCTAATCCTAGTTTAGCCATATTGTTCACAACTTCTGAATGACAATTTTAGTGATTTGTCTACTTTAACTTCTTTCGACTTCAGATGAAATCGAAAGTGCGTTATTGCGGAAATACCCTACATTTTGTGATAGTANATCAAATGAAAAGTCTTACAGGTATATGTCCTTGTAGCTGACAGTAAATGACGTATTGTGTCATTCGATAATATTTAAAGGTCCTCTATTATACAAAACTGACTCCTGTGAGCTTTTTGGCAATGTTAGACTGTTGTTCCCTAATCAAAAAGAGTTGTGATCTGTTTCATTCACACATTTTTGAGTATTGCTGCATTATTTAGCGAGTTTAAAATGTCCTGTACCACCTTTTACCTTTAGTTTAGTAGAGACTGGAAATTCCAGGGCTGCAAATGATTTGAGTGATTCTAGTGAAGGAGTGGAGTTTAAAAATACAGTGGAGTGCACTTCCTGTATGACCACATGACATTACAAACACTGTTTCCTGACTGAGAGAAGAACTCATAAATATACAGGGTTTGTGTGTTTAAACATGTGTGAATGAAACAAAACAAATCTCTGATATGTTTTTCATGAGAAAACATTATAACATAGATCAGAAAACAGTGTAATATAGGCCAATTTAAAAAGTCTTCTTACCTGTAAGCATGTTTATCTGGGAAAGCCAGTGGGTCCAAGAATGCTCGGTCCAACAGCATGAGTTGGTCATTTATCATCCTGACTTTGAGAGGTCTTGAAAAGAACAATTCCTTATTATTATTTATAAATACGGGTGTAATTATAGCCAGTATGGATATGTGCAGACTTACGATTCATTCTTCAGATCTGAGGTTTTAATGACTTCGTCCATATGAGAAGCCGCCCTGCGAAAACTGTCCACTGCATGTTTAATTGGATCTGAAAATTTTAAAAAAGAACAAATAATTTTTAATCTACTGTAAGAGAGTGACTCTGAAAATAGCAGAACATGGACCCTTTAAGGTCCATGTTCTGCTATTTTCTGAACTATGTTATATTGTTGTTCCCTCATCAGAAACATACCTGGAGTATTGTTTTGTTTCATTCACACATGTTTAACAAAAAAATCCAGCATATTTGTGTCTGAGTTCTTATCTCAAATTGAAAACAATCTGTTCCACCTTGTGATGTCATGTGCTCCACTAGGTTTTTAAACTCTATACACTTTCAGAAGAATCATTTGGATTATTTCAGCCAATGAATTGCTAATGTTGAATGAACAAAAGGTAAAATGTTGCTGTTAATTTGAAAACTAACAAGGTGGAACACAGCATTTTGAGCTTTAGAGATGCAGATAGACTAATAATGCATAATTACTCAAACATATGTGAACGAAAAAAACACAACTCCAGGTATGTTTTTAGAAGAAGTAATAACATTACAACATGTCTTAAAGCTCACAAGAATCAGTTTTGTGTAATATAGGAGCTTTAATGAGTTATTCCTGCTGTATCAAAATGTATTTAAATGAAAGTACCCATAGATATGTTTTTGGCTTTCAGTTGTTCCTCATATTGTGCCACTGCCTCCTTCAGATAATCGTCCAATGTTTCAGCATAGTCCCCACAGTTAAAAGGCAGCACCAGGCTGTCAGCCAGTCGGAGCAGGACGTTCCCCGCTGTCCTGGCAACAGCCTGATGACTTGTGAAACCTCAAAAGAAAACAAAATGGCAATTCAATAGTAATTTAGACTATTAGGTTAGTTTTAGTTAATAGTTCAATATTTGTAAGATCATAATTTCATTTCGCTCTTTGACATTCTAATGAGATGGTGAGTTTGGTCAAGGTTGAAGTACCCCAGAAGTACTTGGTGAATAATAGAAATTAAACATGTAAAAATATGCAGCAATACTAACCAGGATCAATGTATTTTGAAGCATAGTCAAATGTGTCATAAGCTGTGTGGTATGCTGGGTAAATCCTTGCTCTTGTTTTTACTCTGTCCAGAATAAAACACACAAAAACATTTCACATTGGAACATTTCCCAAATACAAAACAGTAATGTGTCAAATTACCCGATCATAAGTGTATGACATGTCCAAAGAGGTGATTCCCAGGTAATGGACAAAAGGAAGCGTAGTCACTCCCTGCTCCTGTCAGGTATCCAATGCTGTCACAGTGAAGAACATTATATACAGTGTATTTTGTTTGAACAGCAGAAAGTTGCAGAGATTGTAAAAAAAAATTAGAAAATAAGAGCAGTCAATGAGAGTATCACATACCGGGGGATGACACCATGAGTCGGACTGGTTTTGTTTGAATATTTGATCCAGTTCTCATACACAGTTGTAGATTGTAGTCCAGGTGCATTGACCTGGGAACATCAGTTAATTATGTAAAAACACATTAATAATAAATAAATATTAGTATTAGTATATAGTGTTTTTGTAGGTTTACCTGTTTAGCAGCAGTGAAGACAACATTCTGAATAGATGGCATTGTAGATGCTCTAAGGGTCGCGTTAGCTAAAATATTAAAATGAAAATTGAATGTAAAATGGTTAGCCTGTGGTTAGTTTAAGGGGGTGTTAGAATGTAATGGTAACCCTGAAATTCTTACCAAAAACAGCTATATCCACATTGATGTAAGCAACAGTGCGCTCACTGAGCTTGGCGAAGTATTGCTAGGGTAAACAATGTCAGAAATAAATGTAAAAGAAACCTTTTTATGTGTATGGGTGTACAATGTAATGTTACCTCAGTATATTCTGTGGAGCCAATAAGGCCAAACTCCTCTGCTCCCCAGCTTACCAAATATAATGGACCTACGGGGTCTCCATTTGCCTGCACAAATGTAGCACAGTGTGCATGATTTTACAGGTGTTTTACAGTTGTGTGTGGGTGGTGGAGGTCAGTGCTCACCCTGCTTCACCAGCCTGCCCAGCACTCGAGTGATCTCCAGCATCACAGAAGTCCCACTGCTGGGGTCTATGGCACCATGGACCCAACTGTCCCTGTGGTTCCCATACATGACATACCGGTCTGGCAACATAATATATGCTTATGTGACACAAATGTAATACAAACCTCTTTATAAAAAACATTACGTTATTATTGGTCTCACCAGGCTCCACACTTCCTCTGATGACTCCCATTACATTTGAGGAGTTCTTCACTGTGTTATAGTTGCCAATGTCCAGTTTCACCTCACTGAAAAAGAGACCTGTGTCATCATATGCCTCCTCTCACACAAAAGAATTAAACTGCATAATAGTTTTAAATATATTTATGGTTTGAGGGTGATATTTAACTGTAGCTTAATGCAAATTATTAACCCTATTTAACTATCAAGGTTATTCTCTTAGGTCTCACTTTATGAGTTGAATCCATAAAACAAGTATCAGTGGAGATTTCTACCTGTCTTTAAAGGTGGATGTAGTTTTAAACCCAGGACCACCAAAGTTGTATTGGCATTTAAATGATCCTTGCCAGTCAACTGGAGCCACCTCCCCATCCAGAGCGCTGTAGGAACACCAGATGTTTAGAGCTCTTGATATTCCACAGCTTTCAGGACATGACATATCAAACATATCACAGACCAGATCAGTAAGGAGGCGTCCTCAAATCCTATTGGTTGTACTGGAATTGGGGAAAGGCCTGGGATGTCTTTGGCAGGAATTCTGTATGTGTGATCTTTGAAGACAAAAAGTCTTCAGTATTATAATATTTTCACATAACTTTACAGTGAATGCATCATTTTGGATAATACCTTTAGCAGCCAGGTATGGTGTGAGCATATCTCCAAACACAGTTTTAAATGAACCCCTCTCTACCCCAGTAGGGGGCAGGTACCACGAGTGAGGGTATGTCTCATTCTGGTCAGACATAAGACCATCGTTGATGTCATAAGGGTCAGTGTAAACTAATACACCCACAACACCATAGGGTTCTCCATTAATGGCCTGCATAAAAAACACTAAGTGTTTGTTTTTTCAGCCATATTTCAACAGACAGTAAATAAAAAATATTGGTATTTGAGTTGTACACTGTACCTTAGCAGCTCTACCTGTTCCTCCATATCTAGTGATGGCAATAGTGCCTCTCAGGTCCACAGTCTGGTTCAGGAGCATGTAATCACTTGGCCTTCCATAGTTGGCATAGACCAGTTTTCCCTGAGACCAAATAAAATATCCATTGTATAAGGGGATTATATGATGGGACACAATCTCATGATCTGAGTCATTATCTAAGTAAACAGTGTTGGAGATTCAACTCAATATGACATGGTAGATCTTTATCAGACCTGTTAATGTTTGCCAGATGCATTTAATCAAAGGCAACATTAAAATACTAAAGTAGGATTTTTAGGACTAAGTACTTTTATTTACCTTGACGTTGCCTGGAGGTGAGTACGCAGCGTAGGGGGGCACTACATTGGGGTCATCTTGGTCTGAAGTATAACTTATTTCCTTTTCTCTCAGAGTGTGCAGCACTGCATTTGACGCATTCACTTGAATACAAGAAGGGTCCAATTACACTATTTTTTTTACCTGTGTTATAATGTTATTTTCCTCTTCACAAACATACCTGGAGTTGTATTTTATTTCAGTCACACATGTTTAACACACAAATCCTGCATATTTAGGCTAAATTCTTCTTTTAAATGGAAACATTGTCCCACCTTGTAATGTCATGTGTTACTATAGGAGGTGCTCCACTGTGTAAACTCCATACACATTCACTAGAATAATTTGGATGATTTCAACACTGTAATTGGCAGTCTCTACTAAACTAAAGTTAAAAGGCAGCTATAAATGAAAAAACTCAACTCCAAGTATTTTTTAATGAGATAACAATAGTCCAACATATCTAAAAGGCTCACACGAGTCACACGAGTGCCCTACTGACCTAAAGTGACTTTGTTTGGTTTCTTTGGGTCAGGGAAGGACAGGTACACACTGTACTCCTCTCTCCAGGCTTCATCCAGGCCTGTCTCTGGGTCCTGCCATCTCTTCAGCATTAACTGCACTGTCTGCTCGTCTCCCTCTGTAGTGGCCATGTGAGGCACTTTGGTCAGCTCCCTGATGGACAAGGGGGAAATTATATTTGAAATACAAAGTTGGAATGGAATCAAACAATGTCAATCATCAACATCAGTTAAAAAAAAAAAGTCCTTCAACAATCCTACAATCATCTTTTCAACAAAGAAAAAAACACACACATGTTTATGGTAAGTATTATAGTCTACAAGCAGGCTTTGAGTGTACTTGGTTTACCATAAATTCTGCTCAATTTCTTTACTGTCCACCTCAGACAGGAAGGTAGTGATGAAGTTCTCATCCACATCTCTGACCACGTCATTAGCCCAGGACGGTGCAGGGCTCCCGGGTTTGGTGATCCCATAGTGTCCGATGAGGATGCCTATGGTCAGGACACAAGCACAGCACCCGAACCCTATTAACAGTGTCTTGAGCATTTTCAGGTCTGAGGTCAAATGTTGCCACAAACTTAGTGTCAGCAGGAAAGGTGGATGCACTGACTCCCACGAGACAGTATTGTAAAGTTTACTTATTAATTGTTGCAGTTGAAATGGACTTTTACCTCGAGGGATGTGTGCGGGTGGTGCCACTTTATTCCTATGAGAGTTTACTCATATTTATACATTTAAAGATGCTCTGTAACTTCTGGTGGGTTGTGTGCCACTGAGGTCGACACCCTAGAGATCTAACCTTAAACTGGTGGAGCCCCCTGTTTTTCTCCATGAAGATAGAAACATCTAATGCCAAACTGTGGAACTGTTTTGTCATTAACATCTTAGTGGAGTGAACTTGGCAGCAGACCCTCCATATGAAAAGTTACATAGCGCATCTTTAATTTATTTTGTTGTAACATATAAACTCTTGTATTACTGAATATTGACTCCATAGACTATAGAATGATGAAACATATGTCTTTAAAGCAAAGCGTAAAACTATGTGTAATCTGTAAAGTGTAATCTGAAAGCAAACTATGAATTTTCTCTTACCAGCTTATGAGATTCTCACTTTATCAGAAAAAGTTCTTGAAGCTGAAGATGATTTATTTTAACCTTTAGGTTTAGGTTATTTGGGACTATTTAAAGGTGCACTGTGTAACTTTTCTGATAGGGTCTGCCATCTGCTTGTCTCATGGTGATGTTATTGTTTTGTCTAGGATGTTCCTCAGCCTGGCATTAAACTAATCTATCTTGTGTTTATTCTATTACAAGAGAATTATTTCTCAAAACTACAACAAAAACTCGCATTATTACTGTGAGTGGCCCCACATCCCCACAGATGACTCATAACTTGGCCTGGTGATGTGGCCTCGTTTGTTGCCATGGAAAGGTTAAATTACAGGAAACATCTATATGGAGTCAAGCACGTGGCAGACTCTCAGTCAGAAAAGTTACACAGTGCACCTTTAAGAGCGATGTGTTACAAAACTCTAATATATTTTGCTGGCAAGTAAGTCATAAAATCATTCTAGTGCATGGATCTATTATAAAATCTAGTCTGTAAAATGTAGTGATAATGCTGCACTTTTGTACAAGTTACTTATGTATACTTATGACCATAATGTTAGTTTTGCTCAGGAGTAGTTCATTAATGCTAGTTGTTGTCAGCCTTTACATTTTCATCTTTCTTACCTTGGTAGTTGTGGATAAATTCTTCATGGACAGAATATGTCCTTTGTGGAGTTTGTTGGATGAAGATTTGGTGATGGTGCAGATTTATGAACCTGGTGGAAAATATGCAAGACATTTCCACAGATATTTTGCCACAGAAAAGCATTGATGTACATGACATTTACATCCCGGCACTTCCAGCTGTTGTGAAAAAAGGTCTATTGGCTGTTTCCCTGGACTACCATGAGACTTCTCAAATCCGTCTTACCTATCCATTATGATCTGAGTATCCACCCTAACCTGACCGCTTTAGATTTTACTGGGGTGGTCCGTATCCAGTTAGATGTTTGTGAAAATACTAATACAGTAGTGCTGTAGTGTTACATGCCAAGCAAATGCAGATGTCCAGTGGGTTTCTAATAGGCCCCGATGGTGTTAAGCCTCTAGATGTTTTAGAGTATCCTCACTTCCAACAGCTAGCCCTCATTTCAGACTCAGTTTTGACCAAAGGTAGAAATTATGAAGTTCATTTAGACACAATAGCTTGCACATCCCAATATAATATAATATATTATTAACAAAGAGCAAAAAATAAAATGGTTATGAAATAAAATTAATTCCAAATAACTAGCAAAAATTACAAGAAACTTCTAATGTTTTTCCCAATCAGACTTTACATGGACTTTTCTCTGAGTTTGTTTCATGAAGGGACGATGACACATTTTATTGTTTATTTTATTATTATAGATTAAGTCAGAATATCATGTCATAAATCCTGGAGTGCTCAAGTTCTCCTCCCTCTCTGGACTAAATGGTGTTAGTTAATGTGTGTGCAGCGCCCTCTATTGCCTGGGTCAGGACAGACAGGTGGTAGTGTACATGGTCCCAGTCACTCTTCTGTCCTGATGACGCAGCTTTATCGAAGGCATCAGCCAAACCGGGGAAGGTAGGTTTCCCAGCGCTGCTCGAGGCCCAGATCACATGCCTGAAAAAGAAATGAAAAGACCTCAGTACAGTACAATACAGTCTTACTTCACATCATAAATACATCAAAAGTAGGTTTTACAGTCTCAAAGATTTCTGTAAAAAAGCAAAGACTTAAAGAAAGAGAATGACAAAACACTTCCGTTGGATGCACATTCTTGAGTAGAGATACTTCCTGCATTTTCAGAAGATAGATATAGATAGCAGCAAAAGTAAGTATTGTAATTGTAACCATCTGTGACTGTCACACAGTTTTGCACCCACACTACTGATTTATGACATTAGTTGACAAATGTCAGGTTACAAATTTTAAAAAATATGTCAAATGAAAAGCCTTAAAGAGGTATGTCCCTATAACGTAGTGGGTCTTTCCATCCCACGTTTATGTGGGGCCGGGTTGCGGGGGCAGCAGTCTAAGCAGGGATTCCTAGACTTTCTTCACCCCGGACACTTCCTCCAGCTCCTCCAAGGGGACCCTGAGACGTTCACAGGCCAGCAGAGAGACATAGTCCCTCCAGCCTGTCCTGGGTCCTTCCCGGGGCCTCCCGGGACATGCCCGGAACACCTCTCGAGGAGGCCCAGCTTCAGACTCCGGGATCCAGGGTCCAAGCCACATCAGCTGGCTCCTCTCGACGTGGAGCTCCTCCTGTGTCGTCGAGCTCCTCATCCTATCTCTAAGGGAGTGCCCAGCCACCCTGCAGAGAAAACTCCTTTCGGCCACTTGTATCCACAGTCTCATCCTTTCGGTCATTACCGAAAGCTCATGACCAAAGGTGAGGGTAGGAACATAGATTGACCAGTAAATCGAGAACTTTGCCTTTCGGCTCAGCTCTCTCTTCACCACAATGGTCTGATACAGCGACCACATCACTGCAACAACTGCACCGATCCGCCTGTCAATCTCACGCTCCGTCCTCCCCTCACTTGTGAACAAGACCCCGAGATACTTGAACTCCTCCACGTGAGGCAGGGCCTCGCCACCCACCCAGAGAGGGCAAGCCACCTTTTTTTGGTTGAGAACCATGGCCTCAGATTTGGAGGAGCTGATCTTCATCCCAGCCATTTCACACTCGGCGGCAAACCTAGAAATTATCCATAAATAAAATGAACAGAACTGGTGACAAAGAGCAGCCCTGGTGGAGTCCCACATGCACCGGGAACAGCCTGACTTACTGCTGGCAATGAAAGCACAGCTCCTGCTTCGGTTTTACAGGGACCAGACAGCCCTTAGCAAAGGGCCCCGGACCCCATACTCCCGGAGCACCCCCATAGGACACCACGAGGAACCCGGCTGAATGCTCATTCTCCAGATTCACAAGCACATGTGGACTGGTTGGGTAAACTCTCACGAACCCTCGAGCATCCGCCGGAGGGTGTAGAGCTGATCCAGTGTTCCACGGCTGGGACAAAAAATACACTGTTCTGCACTGCAGGTTCGACTATCGGTCGGATTCTCCTCTCCAGTACTCTGGAATAGACTTTACCGGAGAGGCTGAGGAGTGTGATTCCCCTGTAGTTAGAACACATCCTCTGGCCCTCCTTCTTAAACAGAGAGGTACTGGTACAGAGGTACTGTCCCCGATGCCGCGCGATGTTGCAAAGAGACTTAAGATACTCAGGACGACAATAGTCCTCCTCCATGGCCTCTCCGAACTCCCCCCAGCCCAGAGTTTTTGCCTCTGCAACTGCACGGGCTGCAGCATGCTTGGCCTGCTGGTACCCGTCAGCTGCCTCAAGAATCCCAAGAGCCAACAAGGCTCAATAGAACTCCTTCTTCAACCTGACGGCATCCCTTACTTCTGGCGTCCACACACCAGGTTTGGGGATTGCCAACACGACAGGCAGCACAGACCTTACGACCACAGCTACGAGAAGCCGCATCAACAATAGAGGCCGAGAACATAGCCCACTCGGACTCCATGTCCCCTGCCTTCACCGGAATTTGGGAGAAGGGCTTTAACTGCCGGAGTTAAACATCTCCTCTCCAGGTGTGACTGTCATTGTCTACAGGGGCACCGAAGTCGCCCAGTAGAACAACGGAGTTCCCGGTCGGTGCACTGTCTAGTACCCCTACCTGGGACTCCAAGAAGGCCAGGTATTCTGCCCTGCTGTTTGGCCCGTAGGCCGACACAAAAGTGAGAGACTTGTGAGAGACTTGTCTCCGACCTGAAGGCGCAGGGACGCGACCCTCTCGTTCACTGGAGTGAAATCCAACACATGGTGGCCAAGCTGTGGAGCAGGCCCACACCAGCTCGCTGCTGCTCCCCCATAATTCATTCCATAATATATTTAAAGGTCCTATATTATACCAAACTGACTCCTGTGAGCTTTCAGCAATGTTAGAATGTTATTCCCTAATCAAAAACATACCTGGAGTTGTGATCTGTTTCATTCACACATTTTTTGAGTATTGCTGCATTAGTCAGTCTACATCTTCAAAGTTTAAAATGTTCTCTTTCACTTTGTGATGTAATGAAGCAGTTTAGTTTAGTAAGGATTGAAAATTTCAGGGCCGCAAATTATTCAAGTGATTCTAGTGAAGGTGTATGGAGTTTAAAAATACAGTGGAGTGCACTTCCTCTGTGACCACATGACATCACCAGGTGAAACAGTGTGTTTCCTGACTGAGAGAAGAACTTCTAAATATGCAGGTTTGTGTGTTAAACATGTGTGAATGAAACAAAACAAAACTCTGGTATGTTTTTCATGAGAAATCAACATTATAACATAGATCAGAAAACAGTGTAATATAGGCCAATTAAAAAGTCTTCTTACCTGTAAGCATGTTTATCTGGGAAAGCCAGTGGGTCCAAGAATGCTCGGTCCAACAGCATGAGTTGGTCATTTATCATCCTGACTTTGAGAGGTCTTGAAAAGAACAATTCCTTATTATTATTTATAAATACAGGTGTAATTATAGCCAGTATGGATATGTGCAGACTTACGATTCATTCTTCAGATCTGAGGTTTTAATGACTTCGTCCATATGAGAAGCCGCCCTGCGAAAACTGTCCACTGCATGTTTAATTGGATCTGATTAAAAAATATATATATAAATAAATAAATAACAACAACAACAACAAAAAGAACAAAAAAAGGGCCCATATTAAGCTATGCTATAATGTTGTTCCCTCATTAGAAACATAAAGTAATAACATTACAACAGTTCTTAAAGCTCACAAGAATCAGTTTTGTGTAATATAGGACCTTTAATAGGACCTTCATATTTTTAAAAGTAAACTCAAAACGTATCTTTTTAATTTAGCTTTTGATTGAAACTTTTATCTGTTTTAACTTAAATTATTATCATTATTATTATTATTACTATTATTATATTTATTTTAAATTAAATTATCATTACTTTTTTACTTTGTCTCCATCTGATTTTAGCTCTCCATTTTTATTTTATTTTATTTTTATAACCTTTAGGAGCTTTATATTTCTGTTTTATGTTTATGTTTAAATTGTTGTATATATGGATGAAACAGTGGGGTGGGGGGTTGCTGTTGTTTTTAATTATTGCATTGTAATTTTTCTGTTGCATGTGAAGCACTTTGTGCTACATTTCAAATGTATGAAAAGTGCTATACAAATAAAGTTTGATTGATTGATTGATTTAATGAGTTATTCCTGCTGTATCAAAATGTATTTAAATGAAAGTACCCATAGATATGTTTTTGGCTTTCAGTTGTTCCTCATATTGTGCCACTGCCTCCTTCAGATAATCGTCCAATGTTTCAGCATAGTCCCCACAGTTAAAAGGCAGCACCAGGCTGTCAGCCAGTCGAAGCAGGACGTTCCCCGCTGTCCTGGCAACAGCCTGATGACTTGTGAAACCTGAAAAGAAAACAAAATGGTAATTCACTAATAATTCAGACTATTAGGTTAGTTTTAATTAATAGTTCAATATTTGTAAGATCATAATTTCATTTCGCTCTTTGACATTCTAATGAGATGGTGCGTTTGGTCAAGGTTGAAGTACCCCAGAAGTACTTGGTGAATAATAGAAATTAAACATGTAAAAATATGCAGCAATACTAACCAGGATCAATGTATTTTGAAGCATAGTCAAATGTGTCATAAGCTGTGTGGTATGCTGGGTAAATTCTTGCTCTTGTTTTACTCTGTCCAGAATAAAACACAAAAAAAAACTACAACTTGGAAAAAAAAAGTTACACATTGGAAATTTCCTAAATAGAAAATAGTAATGTGTCAAATTACCCGATCATAAGTGTATGACATGTCCAAAGAGGTGATTCCCAGGTAATGGACAAAAGAAGCGTAGTCACTCCCTGCTCCTGTCAGGTATCCAATGCTGTCACAGTGAAGAACATTATATACAGTGTATTTTGTTTGAACAGCAGAAAGTTGCAGAGATTGTAAAAAAAAATTAGAAAATAAGAGCAGTCAATGAGAGTATCACATACCGGGGGATGACACCATGAGTCGGACTGGTTTTGTTTGAATATTTGATCCAGTTCTCATACACAGTTGTAGATTGTAGTCCAGGTGCATTGACCTGGGAACATCAGTTAATTATGTAAAAACACATTAATAATAAATAAATATTAGTATTAGTATATAGTGTTTTTGTAGGTTTACCTGTTTAGCAGCAGTGAAGACAACATTCTGAATAGATGGCATTGTAGATGCAGTTAGAGTGGCATTAGCTAAAATATTAAAATGAAAATTGAATGTAAAATGGTTAGCCTGTGGTTAGTTTAAGGGGGTGTTAGAATGTAACGTTAACCCTGAAATTCTTACCAAAAACAGCTATATCCACATTGATGTAAGCAACAGTGTGCGCTCACTGAGCTTGGCGAAGTATTGCTAGGGTAAACAATGTCAGAAATAAATGTAAAAGAAACCTTTTTATGTGTATGGGTGTACAATGTAATGTTACCTCAGTATATTCTGTGGAGCCAATAAGGCCAAACTCCTCTGCTCCCCAGCTTACCAAATATAATGGACCTACGGGGTCTCCATTTGCCTGCACAAATGTAGCACAGTGTGCATGATTTTACAGGTGTTTTACAGTTGTGTGTGGGTGGTGGAGGTCAGTGCTCACCCTGCTTCACCAGCCTGCCCAGCACTCGAGTGATCTCCAGCATCACAGAAGTCCCACTGCTGGGGTCTATGGCACCATGGACCAAACTGTCCCTGTGGTTCCCATACATGACATACCGGTCTGGCAACATAATATATGCTTATGTGACACAAATGTAATACAAACCTCTTTATAAAAAACATTACGTTATTATTGGTCTCACCAGGCTCCACACTTCCTCTGATGACTCCCATTACATTTGAGGAGTTCTTCACTGTGTTATAGTTGCCAATGTCCAGTTTCACCTCACTGAAAAAGAGACCTGTGTCATCATATGCCTCCTCTCATACAAAAGAATTAAACTGCATAATAGTTTTAAATATATTTATGGTTTTAGGGTGATATTTAACTGTAGCTTAATGCAAATTATTAACCCTATTTAACTATCAAGGTTATTCCCTTAGGTCTCACTTTATGAGTTGAATCCATAAAACAAGTATCAGTGGAGATTTCTACCTGTCTTTAAAGGTGGATGTAGTTTTAAACCCAGGACCACCAAAGTTGTATTGGCATTTAAATGATCCTTGCCAGTCAACTGGGGCTGCCTTCCCATCCAGAGCGCTGTAGGAACACCAAATGTTTAGAGCTCTTGATATTCCACAACTTTCAGGACATGACATATCAAACATATCACAGACCAGATCAGTAAGGAGGCGTCCTCAAATCCTATTGGTTGTACTGGAATTGGGGGAAGGCCTGGGATGTCCTCGACAGGAATTCTGTATGTGTGATCTTTGAAGACAAAAAAGTCTTCAGTATTATAATATTTTCACATAACTTTACAGTGAATGCATCATTTTGGACAATACCTTTAGCAGCCAGGTATGGTGTGAGCATATCTCCAAAAAGAGTGCTAAATGCACCCCTTTCCACCCCAGTAGGGGGCAGGTACCACGAGTGAGGGTATGTCTCATTCTGGTCAGACATAAGACCATCGTTGATGTCATAAGGGTCAGTGTAAACTAATACACCCACAACACCATAGGGCTCTCCATTAATGGCCTGCATAAAAATCACTACATAAGTGTTTGTTTTTTCAGCCATATTTCAACACATAGTAAATAGAAAATATTGGTATTTGAGTTGTACACACTGTACCTTAGCACCTCTACCTGCTCCTCCATATCTAGTGATGGCAATAGTGCCTCTCAGGTCCACAGTCTGGTTCAGGAGCATGTAATCACTTGGCCTTCCATAGTTGGCATAGACCAGTTTTCCCTGAGACCAAATAAAATATCCATTGATCATGACACAAACTCATTATCTGGGTCATTATCTGATCAAACAGTGTTGGAGATTCAACTCAATATGACATGGCAAATCTTTATCAGACCTGTTAATGTTTGCCAGATGCATTTTAATCAAAGGCAACATTAAAATACTAAAGTAGGATTTTTAGGACTAGTAAGTACTTTTATTTACCTTGACGTTGCCTGGAGGTGAGTGAGTACGCAGCGTAGGGGGCACTACATTGGGGTCATCTTGGTCTGAAGTATAACTTATTTCCTTTTCTCTCAGAGTGTGCAGCACTGCATTTGACGCATTCCACTTGAATACAAGAAGGGTCCAATTACACTATTTTTTTTACCTGTGTTATAATGTTATTTTCCTCTTCACAAACATACCTGGAGTTGTATTTTATTTCAGTCACACATGTTTAACACACAAATCCTGCATATTTAGGCTAAGTTCTTCTTTTAAATGGAAACATTGTCCCACCTTGTAATGTCATGTGTTACTATAGGAGGTGCTCCACTGTGTAAACTCCATACACATTCACTAGAATAATTTGGATGATTTCAACACTGTAATTGCCCATCTCTACTAAACTAAAGTTAAAAGATAGCTGTTAACTTGAAAACTACTGCAAGGTGGAACAGAGCATTTTGAGATGTGGACATGTAGACAGATTAATAAACCAGGATTAATCAAGCATGTGTGAATGTAAAAAACTCCAGATATTTTTTGATGAGCTCACATGAGTCAATTTTTCGTAATGTATGACGTTTAAGCGAGATGCCTTTACGTCTCACACAGGCTCATATCAGAGTTGTCAAAGTTGAGTTTATCAAAGACCCCACTGACCTACAGTGACTTTATTTGGTTTCTTTGGGTCAGGGAAGGACAGGTACACACTGTACTCCTCTCTCCAGGCTTCATCCAGGCCTGTCTCTGGGTCCTGCCATCTCTTCAGCATTAACTGCACTGTCTGCTCGTCTCCCTCTGTAGTGGCCAGGTGAGGCACTTTGGTCAGCTCCCTGATGGACAAGCGGGAAATTATAGTTGAAATGCAATGTTCACTTTTTCTTTCATAACACTTTTTTTTCTTTTTATAAAAAAAAATAAAATAACAAATCAGGGCTGTACTATTAATCAAATTTATATTGAGATAATATTTTCCAGTCTTTTTAATCTAGTTCTAATCTTTCAAGAGGTTTACAGCCAGTCTTGTCAGTAAAAGCATGTGGGTGGATATAGTCAAAATGAAATTGGAATTGGAATGGAATTGAACAATGTCCCCTATCAAAATCAGTAAAAAATAAGTAAATAAATAGTCAAATCTCCCATCCTTTCAACAAAGACAAAAAAAGACAGACATGTTTATGGTAAATATTATAGTCTACAAGCAGACTTTGAGTATACTTGGTTTACCGTAAATTCTGCTCAATTTCTTTACTGTCCACCTCAGACAGGAAGGTAGTGATGAAGTTCTCATCCACATCTCTGACCACGTCATTAGCCCAGGACGGTGCAGGGCTCCCGGGTTTGGTGATCCCATAGTGTCCGATGAGGATGCCTATGGTCAGGACACAAGCACAGCACCCGAACCCTATTAACAGTGTCTTGAGCATTTTCAGGTCTGAGGTCAAATGTTGCCACAAACTTAGTGTCAGCAGGAAAGGTGGATGCACTGACTCCAGTGAGGCACCATTGTAAAGTTTACTTATTAATTGTTGCAGTTGAAATGGACTTTTACCTTGAGGGATGTGTGCGGGTGGTGCCACTTTATTCCCATGAGAGTTTTA
This sequence comes from Boleophthalmus pectinirostris, assembly GCF_026225935.1. Classification (NCBI taxonomy): domain Eukaryota; kingdom Metazoa; phylum Chordata; class Actinopteri; order Gobiiformes; family Gobiidae; genus Boleophthalmus; species Boleophthalmus pectinirostris. The sequence goes on along the minus strand of NW_026571353.1, from coordinate 21,988,869 downwards.
CACAAATGTATACATTTAAAGATGCTCTATGTAACTTCTGGTGGGTTGTGTGCCACCTGCTTGTTATTGCTTTGCCTGGAATTTTCCACAGCAGGACAGTGGGTGTCTCTCCTGCCTATTGCTAAATTAAAAAATTGAAAAACATGTATCCTCGCTGTAACTGAGGTTTATCAGGAAAAAAGTCCTTGAAGTTGAAGATGATTCATTTTAACCTTTAGGTTTAGGGTTAGTTGGAACAATTTAAAGGTGCACTGTGTAACTTTTCTGATAGGGTCTGCCATCTGATTGTCTCATGGTGATGTTATTGTTTTGCCTGGGATGTTCCTCAGCCTGGCATTAAACTAATCTATCTTGTATTTATTCTATTACAAGAGAATTATTTCTCAAAACTACAACAAAAACTCATATTATTACTGTGAGTGGCCCCACATCCCCACAGATGACTCATAACTTGGCCTGGTGATGTGGCCTAGTTTGTTGTCGTGGAAAAGTTAAATTGTTATGTAGAAAATTACAGGAAAACATCTATATGGAGTCAAGTAGGTGGCAGACTTTCAGTCAGAAAAGTTACACAGTGCACTTGTTACAAAACTCTAATATTTTGTTGGCAAGTAAGTAATACAATAATCATTCTCGTGCATGGATCAATTATACAATCTAATCTATAACATGTAGTGTTACTGTTGCAGTTTTTATCTGAAGAAGCTGACTAAAAAAAAAAAAAAACAAAAAACAAAAAAAAAAACAATAGCTCCATCTTGCGGTCATAATTTGAATAGCTCGGACTCAAAGCCTCACTTCCTGATATCTACACTGTATTTCTCCTTCCTTGCGCATGCCGTTTTTACCTAGTCTGCTGCACAGTCTGTGATTAAGTATTAACCTTTTGTTTTCTCATGTTGTTAGCTATTTTATCGTACATAACAGCTATAAAAACTATGCGTAAGCAATTGGAGTCATGCATTTTAGCTCCAGTCCGTACTAGCTCTTCACGCAAACACTGTACCTGGATTGTTGCGTGCTCCGTATTTCGAGTAGCATATGCAACGATGATTTTAATAGATCCAAGTTTGGCTCTGATGATGTGACAGTTGGCTTTCCCTCCCACAATGCATCTCTTTCGGCTTGTTTCACTTTCAGTGTTGCTTTTGTGCTCGTACCTCTGAACCTGCAGTGACATGGTAAGTTAATTTCAAATAGTAACTATAAACTTACTATCTGATCACAAGGCTAATCCTAGTTTAGCCATATTGTTCACAACTTCTGAATGACAATTTTAGTGATTTGTCTACTTTAACTTCTTTCGACTTCAGATGAAATCGAAAGTGCGTTATTGCGGAAATACCCTACATTTTGTGATAGTAAACCTGCATCTATACGGCTGATTTTATGTGTCTAATACTCAGTTTGTCTGTTTTATTTAATCTTTCGATGTAACAAGTATGTTTTTTGTTCTTTTAGCAGGTGGGGATGTTACCTGTTGACACCATGTGGGCCACTACTGTCCTGTTGCTGGTATCTCTTTCTCTTTCTCTTTCATTTGGAGCACAACTTCCAGACCAAGGAGCTTCTAAGGATGCCCCTATTGCAACCAATGGCCGGCCGTTTCCCTGGACTACCATGAGACTTCCCACATCCGTCTTACCTATCCATTATGATCTGAGTATCCACCCCAACCTGACCACTTTAGACTTCACTGGGGTGGTCCGTATCCAGCTAGATGTCCGTGAAAATACTGATACAATAGTGTTACATGCCAAGCAGATGCAGGTGTCCAATGTGTTTCTAATAGGCCCCAATGGTGTTAAGCCTCTGGATGTTTTAGAGTATCCTCGATTCCACCAGCTGGCCCTCGTTTCTGACACAGTTTTGACCAAAGGTAGAAAGTATGAAGTTCATCTTGAGTTTGCGGCTAATCTGTCCGACAGCTTTCATGGGTTCTACAAGGGCAGCTATAAAACAAGCAGTGGGGAGGTCAGGTAAGAAATGAATACCAGTTAGACCAACTTTTTTTTTTTTTTTAACAAGATCTTAACAATGGTATCATAATTATGTGCTTAATTTTACAGATAACCAACCAAAACTTTAACATATACTTTTCTGGTTAATTAGATTCATACTTAGACAAACTACTGATCCACTAGGGAAATTATTTGGGCACAATAGCTCACACAAAACAGATAATAATTAATTCAAAATAAGTAGCAAAAATAGCAAGGACGTGTTGTCAAATAAGGTAAAATTATACAAATGCATATGTAAGTAAAATACATTATAGAAATATACTAATACATAGTACAGTATATCTATATCTGTGCTATAGACAACTCTAGAAGCTACTGTGACCTGCTGCAACTCTCTCAGGCATTCTTATTCTTAATGGCAGAATAAGAAAAAACTAAAACAACCTAAAGTCTACATATCATGATTTTAGTGAATATCTCTCAAACCTATTATCAATAAACAATTAAACATGTATTTCCATTTAACAACTTATGTTTTACAGTATGTCTTGATATTTCCAGAGTTCTGGCATCAACACAATTTGAAGCCACTTTTGCCAGAGGAGCATTTCCATGTTTTGACGAGCCTGCCTTCAAAGCCAATTTTACTATTCAAATTGTCCGGGAGCCACGCCACATAGCGGTATCCAACATGCCCAAGGTAAATAAGCGATATACAGTAAAACACTATAGAAGTTATGTGTAATTAGAGGCATATCTAGCAATAATTCATTCTTTTTTTTATGTTATATGCAGGTGAAAACAGTGGAGTTGGCTGGAGGTTTGCTTGAGGATCACTTTGACACCACAGTGAAAATGAGCACATACCTCGTAGCTTACATCGTGTGTGACTTCCTGTCTGTGAGCCGCACCACTCAACATGGTGTCAAGGTAATTAATAAGCTCCAATCTTATATTATTTTGAAGAATATTATAGTTTTCTCTGTTTGTATAGTATTTTATTTATTGTATTGTATTTTAGATTTCAGTCTATGCTGTGCCTGAGAAGATTGACCAGACGGCTTTTGCACTGAATGCTGCTGTCAAACTTCTGGACTTTTATGATGACTATTTTGACATTCCTTACCCACTGCCAAAACAGGGTCAGTACTGTGTTATTTTAATACAATATTAAGCAGTTTTGTTTTTTTTCTAACAAACCTATTCATCAGGCTAATAGTCCAACAGCTATTTCTGGCTATATATAAATATTTTTTTCTAATAATAATGATTTGACTTCTGAACAAAATATTTCTTATTTTTATTTTTTCTCCAAAAATTTTATTTTATTCACACATTTTTCTCAGATCTGGCTGCTATCCCTGACTTCCAGTCCGGTGCCATGGAGAACTGGGGCCTGACCACGTACAGAGAGACAGCCCTGTTGTTTGACCCAGAGAAGTCATCGGCTTCAGATAAACTGGGCATTACCAAAGTGATCGCACATGAACTGGCCCATCAGGTACCTTCACTGTGTTTTATGGTGTCTGACTTTATGCCTGTCACAATAATTACTATATCGACTTATCATTCAATATATGGAAGCTGGAACGATATATTTTTGGGCTCAGTTTTTATTGTGTTTTCATTCATCTTTGCAATAATGGGGAGCTTTTTGTAATATTTGTAAAACAAAAAGATTTGAGCTGTAGAGGGTTAAATAAGTGACTTCTATGGCTAATTATTATTATCAATTTATTCTGCTAATGGGCTATTGCAGCTCAGGCCTTCAGATGAGACTGTCTATTTAAATAATGGTTTACTGGGATTATCCTGTTGTATTGTTACTGTGTCAGAGGCATAAAGTAGTTTCAGTATTGTTGTTTTTTTTGTCATATTTCTTTGTAGCAGTATATTGTGTTTAAAAATTTGACACATGAATAAAATACGTGGTTTTGCTTTTAAAATAATACATTCCAAAACAGGGTGATTAAAATGTGTTCTCAGATACTAATTGATACTTAAACTTTTTGAACTCCTTTAAAATAGTATTGATACTGCTTAAAATATGATGTAAATAACTCATAATATGTTGTGTTAAAAAATATTTGATTCATTGATTATGATGTTGTTTCTCTGTGACCAGTGGTTTGGGAACTTGGTGACTATGGAGTGGTGGAATGATTTGTGGCTTAATGAGGGCTTTGCTAAATTCATGGAGTATATCTCAGTGGACATCACCTACCCTGAGCTACAAGTGGTAAGAGTAATCTTTATTAAAAATTTTAGTTGTATTTAAAGGTTCTTGTGAGCTTTAATATTTCTTTGTCTTAGGATGATTTCTTCTTGGGAAAGTGTTTTGAGGCAATGGAGGTGGACTCTCTGAGCTCATCCCACCCTGTGTCTACTCCAGTGGAAAACCCCACACAGATCCAGGAGATGTTTGATGATGTTTCCTATGATAAGGTACTAAGTAGTGGTTAAAGTTGTCAAAGAACGATGTATATATAACTGGATTTGGTGTGGTTAAACAGATTTGTTTTGTTGTGGTGTAGGGGGCATGCATTCTCAATATGCTGCAAGACTTCCTTTCTCCTGAAGCCTTTGAGATCGGCATCATTAGATACTTAAAGAAATACAGTTACCAAAACACAGTCAACAGTGATTTATGGGAAAGTCTCACTGACGTAAGTATGTGCCTCTATAGTCCATGAAATGAAAAGGTTTGATTTTAATTGTATTATTTTATTTTATGTTTCTTAAAAGATCTGCAACTCAGATGTTTTAGATCTGAGACAAACGAGACACAAGGAGTTCTGTTCAAAGAGCAAACTTCAGTCTGGAGCCTCAGTAAGTCCACAAAGCCACTGTATTGAAATATTTACCTACAAATGCTACATTCATGGTCTTTCTAATACTATATGTCTGTGTTTTTCATGTAGAAATGGTACTCAGGTGATGAGCTGGATGTTCGGGCCATCATGAACACATGGACGCTGCAGGAGGGCTTTCCTCTGGTCACTGTGGAGGTCAAAGGTCAGGAGGTTAGGCTCAGTCAAGAGCGTTACCTGAAAACCAATGACCCCTCACTCACAGAAGGGTAAGATGTTGGATTGTATTTTTGGACTGAAACTAAATTGCATTTGTGTTATAGTTAGAACATGTAACGTATTAAACATTGTAGAGCCTTAGATTTGTGATATGGTTCAGACCTAAACATTACTAGCCTGTTGTTCTTTTGAAATATATATTTTTATCAAGGTTTATGACTTGTTTACAGATTTCTATGGCAAATCCCCTTGACCTACAAAACCAGTGCATCAAACACCATCCACCGCTTCCTGTTGAAGACTAAAACTGGCAAGTCTCTCAGTTTAAAGTTATTAGTCATTTTTATTATTTTTTTTTTTTTCTGGTGCATTCAGTTGCTCTGTTCTTCATACCTTAACCTATACATTGCAGATGTTCTGTACCTGCCTGAGGAAGTCAGCTGGGTCAAGTTCAATGTGGACATGAATGGATATTATATGGTGCACTACGCTGGTGACGGCTGGGACTCCATTATTAAACTGCTCCGGTACAATCACACAGCCCTGAGCAGCAACGACCGCGCAAGCCTCATTCAAAACATTTTCCAGCTTGTTAGGTAAATTTATGATCCTCTATATATTTCTTATAGTGGTGGTAATCCATGCTATTATTATCCTCTGCACTCTGTTGTGAATCTTCAGTATTGGGAAGGTGAAACTGGACCAGGCTCTGGAGCTGTCCCTGTACCTGTCCAAAGAGACTGAGATTATGGCAGTGACACAGGGACTTGGAGAACTTGTACCTCTCTACAAACTGATGGAGAAGCGAGACATGCCAGTTCTTGAAAACCAGATGAAGGTGCATAAAAATATTGTAGCATCTGGAAAAGCTTGGAAGCCAAATGTGTAAAGGAAAGTTCATTGTCACAACAATTGTGCTACAAATGATTTACTTAGTTCCTTGCATTGTTAACTCTCCCATCCTATCAAAGTTACAAGCTACATCTACTGTATCTGTGCACTCATCTGGCAAGTGTCCAAAAGCAATTTTATGAATGCAGCTACAGTATGCTAGAAAAGGTTTTGACATTGCCTCTAATACACAGTAGGGGTGACTATATGAACCACAGTATGTGTTAAAGGTCCTATATTACACAAAATTCACTCTTGTGAGCTTTAAACCATATTATAATGTTGTTACTTCATCAAAAACATATCTAGAGTTGTGTTTTGTTCACATATATTTGAGTAACTCTGTTATTAGTCTGCCTACATCTCCAAAGCTCAATAAGTAATAGTTTTCAAGTTAACAGCTACCTTTTACCTTTTGTTCAGTAGACACTGGCAAATCCAGGGCTGAAATGATCTAAATGATTCTAGTAAATGTGTATGGAGTTTAGAAGCACAGTAGAGCACTTCCTGTATTACCACATGTGTTGAGTGTTTTCTGTTTGAGAGAAGAATTCAGCCTAAATGTACAGGGTTAGTGTTGAACGTGTGAATGAAACAAAACACAACTGCAGGTATGTTTTTGATGAGGAAACTAAACTACACTGTGACATAGATTAGACAATAGTGTAATATGGGCCCTTTAAAAAGTGTGATTTTCTCTTGCAGTGACATGTATTTTTAACTGACTCTAACTCTTCCTCAGGACTACATAGTGGAGCTATTCCGGGGGCTGATTGACCGTCAGGAGTGGACCGACTCTGGGTCCGTGACCCAGCGCATGCTCCGGAGCTATCTGCTGCTATTTGCCTGTGTCAGAAACTACCTTCCCTGTGTAGAGAAGGCCACTCAGCTTTTCAACAGATGGAAGGAATCGGATGGAACAATGAGGTGTTGATTATTTAAATACAATTGAAGAGTTCAAAACAGATATTTTGTTTTTTAAAGGACCCAAATTACACTTTTCTGATCTATGTTATAATGTTGTTTCTTCATCACAAACATACCTGGAATTGTGTTTTGTTTCATTCACACATTTTTCACAAACAAACCCTGCATAGAGTTCTTCTGTCAAACTGAAAACACTCTGTTCCACTTAGTGATGTCATATGGTAATACAGCAAGTGTTACACTTTCACTGAAATCATTTGAATAATTTCCAAGCTGGAATCTTTTTCATTCAAAAGATAAAAGGTAGCTGTTAACTTGAAAACAACTGCTTCATGACATCACAAGGTGGAACAGAGGATTTTGAGCTTTGGAGATGCAAGCAGACTAATAACACAAGATTACTCAAACATGTGTAAATGAAACAAATGACAACTCCAGATATGTTTTTGATGAGGTGACAGCATTATAATATTGTTACAAGAGTCAATTTTGCGTAATGTAGGACATTTAACATGTCTTGTGTCTTTCTTGGTGATACCATCATCTACAAATATGATTTAATAACAGTATAGTTGACATAATTTTGAATAATATTTGCATTGCATTGAAATAGATTTGGCTTTTGACAACACTGCTAGATAAGTGACTTCATTTCTTTTTTTCTTTTTCTTTTTTCAAATATCTGTTTTTGGAAATGAACTCTTTAATTATTTACAAAAGTAATTACCACTGTGTGGCACTGTGAGGACTAATTTGACTTTTTTTTCAGTCTCCCAGTTGATGTCACGATGGCTGTATTTGTGATTGGGGCCCGAACACCAGAGGGATGGGATTTTCTGTTTGAAAAATATCGTCAATCAATGCAAATGTCCTTCAAGAGCCGAATGAAAACTGCCATGGCTATTAGCCCCCTGCAGGACAAACTCATATGGTGCGTGTGATTAAGTTGCACATGTAAGCAGCGACACAATACACACATTAGCAAACACTGACAAAAAAGTGTTAAGATTGGCTGAAAACTCACAAAATGCAATTAAACAACACATTTTCAGGAGCCTTGATCAATATGTGTTTTCATGTTTCCTGTTTAGATGAGAGTGACTAACTGAAAAACTGTTGGCTAATGCTGGCTACTTTGCGACTGTTATTTTATGTGTGAGACTTAACAGTTTAACAGTAAAAATTATCTCTTTCTGGTCAGATCGTGTTAAAATAAAGCTCAGATTAAGTCTAACTTGAGTAACAAAGTAGTGCTTCAATTGTATGCATGCATTTTCAGGATGCTGGAGCAGAGCCTTAATGGGGATGTGATGAAGACTCAGGACCTCCCAGATGTTTTGGTATCGATTGGCAGAAATCCTCTTGGCTACAAACTTGCCTGGGACTTCCTCCGGGCCAATTGGCACACACTTATCAAGAAGTTAGTCTAAAATCTCAATTGCCATCATTGCACTGATAAAATGAGAAGATGCTTGTTGAGAATGATGTATCTTGTATAAGTCCGATGTTTGTTTTTCTTTTATTCTGTGTAGATTTGACCTCGGGTCCAACACTGTGTCCTTTATGGTGAACGGAGTGACTAACCAGTACTCCACCAGAGAGAAGCTTGACGAGGTGAGTGAGTGCTGTATTTTACTGTTAAAGCTGGGTAACTGATGTTCATATTGTGAAAGGAAGAAGTTGAAGTTCTTGTTCATAGCTCTCACTCTGTATCACCGTATAATTGCTCATATAACCGCTTAATAACAGCTTTTTCAGATAGGAAAGTATAGCAGGGTGGACCAACATCCCACAGCCAATCAGCTCTCATCCCATATAGCAGTAATATGGGGATAAAACAATAAATAAAACTTTATGAGACAAGGTACTCTCTTCAAATGTAAATTCCTGTTTGCTGACCTACAAATAGATGTATCTAGGCCTGTGTCATGAAAATAAAATCATATATTAGACATAACATTATTTTATCATTTGTGAGTAGCCTCCTTTTTTTGTTTTGGGGTCAGCGGTTGTTATAACGGAGGTCTCGACTTAAAAAAAAAGTTTAGAATTGCTGTCGTATTTCGGGAAGTTTGAGATTGATAAAATGTTTTATAGTGAGATGCAGGTAGCATACGGAAGTCTGTTTTTTTTCCACAAAGTACTCATTTTACAGTACACTTTATGAGAGGAAACACAATAAACTAATTTATAAGAGAAAGTTTGTGTAATGTCGCTTTAACCCAAGGGCCAAATTCAGTTACACAGTAGTTTAGTTAGAACTTGGACCCATTGTTCATGGCTTTCAGCTTCCTGTTATATGTGGCATATAACAGCGATATGTGACTTAAATTGTTGATTGCTATGACAACAGCCCTCATGTTTTATCATTCGTAAACCCATGGATAGTTAGTTAATCTTGCCTGCTCCTCTCTTTGCGTTCAGGTGCGCAGCTTCTTTGACTCTCTGACTGAGGAGACTGGATCAGAGATGAGATGTATCCAGCAGGCCTATGAGACTATTGAGGATAATATTCGCTGGATGGACACTCACCTGCCTCTGCTACAGCACTGGCTCAACAAGCGCTCTGCAAAACTGGTACATGAGGACTTGTAATAGAGCAGAATGTCAAGCTTGCAATTAGAAACTTTTAATATTTTGTAGTGCATTGTATATATTCTAAAGGATGTACAGAGGAAATGTTTAGGTTAAATTTGCACTAAAAACAACAATAAAGTGATTCATATTGTTTAAAACCCAACCACATAAGATTTCAACCTAAAAGTGGGCAGAACTATAGATAACTCCTTCTGGTGGGTAGGTTTGTTTTAAGTAAAAAGAGGTTGGAATGGATTTTCTTCTTTGCACTGAGTGACGTTCCTATTTTTAATGTTTTTTGGAGTAAATAAAATGTGTCAGTGATTCCAACAAACCTGTCTTGTTTTAATTATTTAATACTTTACATAGTTTTCCTTTTATCTAAGAGTATTTTTAAAGTATACAACTATCCAACTTAAAACATTATTAATAGTACATTGTAGCATTACTAGGCCCATTTTCATTCACAATAGTAAAACTAGAGATCAATACAGTACTTAATGATTTCAGTGTTCTCAATGCACTTGTGAGTAATCTTTGTTAAACTCTCACCGCCCTGCTGTTGTTTAAGTGAAATTATCTCCTGATTCAGTCCTGAAGGAGGGACCTGTTTCTTTACAACGTACTGGTGGCCATAAATTCTTCCTCTGAACCTTGAGCACAAACTAATAAAACTCTGTCACAGCTTTGATATGAACTAACAGTTTTTTTTCCAGTTTTATATATATATATTTAAGTATTTTTCAAGTTACCTTTCGTTGAGTAATATCTATTAAAAATTAAATACAGTTGTTAGCATGTATATAATTTGTGTAGTACTGTAGCTGTCTTGGTCTTTATTGCACTCTATATAGGCTATCCCGTAAGCAGCACGCCCACTGTGGACCTGCCCTCTGCTCCATTGACATCATACTGGTCCAACTCATACACGAGGCCTACTGGAGTTTGGTAAGGTAGGTGCCTGATTTGTCATTTTTACCATTATTTCAAGTAGTTTTCGTTAACCTTTTATCTGGCTGAATGTCGGGTATTACATATTATAGGCTCTTTTTTATTTGTTCAGTGCGTATTTACTGACTGTGCTTCGGACATAACTGATTGGTTCAAAGGTGATTTCAGACCTATCTATGTCCTCTTTCAGTTCATGTTTGTTCTCAAAAGATTATACTAAATCAAGTGACTGTTTCTTTTACATTGATCTTGTCAAATGTAGTTTTAATCTACAAGTTATATTGTACTAGGTGTTAGTACTGCTCATTGTTTTATAAATACCACAACTACTACAAACAGCAAAGGTTACTTAAGTTGTATAGTATTGTAATTTACATTTGACTAATATAATACAGTCTCTTATGTTTGAACCACTGTGAAATATGTGTCTTCTAAGAAACGAATTGACCTAGTTGGGTAACAGCCACATTCACCTAAATCACTGTTGTTGTAAATTTAAGAATGGAAAGACAAGTCATTATTACTTATACCGTGCATTTCATACACAAGGTAACTTAATGTGCTTTACAAATAGGATTCAATTCATAATATTACAGCAAGACAAAGAGTCATATTGTCATGCCAATTACCACAAATTGAGGTTTATTTTATGATGTTATTAGTAGTTTTGAAAATGACTAAAGATCACTTCACACAATAACAACAAGGTACAAAATTATCCTTTTTCATTTAGTTTATGATACTGTGTTTGGACCATTCTTCTAACATTCGTTTTATATTGTTTAGCTTTGGCCTCTAATAGTACATTCAAAGAGTTTATTCCTTAAAACTACTAAGACGGTTGATGGATCTCCCTGCATTAGAGTAAGATTATTTTGTAATATTTCTTTTTAAACATGTCAAAATAGCCTAGAGTAACAATGTGTGTTTGTGATGTGACCCAGGATCTTCATGGCCGTGCTGGGCTTTGGTCTGACCATCATGTTCTGCACCACGTTCTGTCGCGCCTGCAGTCGTCTGAGAGAGGAGCAGATTGAGAGGGAGGCCTGGAGACGAACTGAGCACGATGGAAGACCACCCTCCATCTTTGTGATCCCCTTCCCCAGAAGTCTATCCCAGGAGAGTGAGGACATGGTCCACCGCCACAGCCAGGACTTCCCCCCACAGTACACCAACGGGGCCTTCTGTGAGCCCCCTCCAGCGTACAACGAGGTGAGGGGCACTCAGTATGGTTGCTAAGTGAGGCTTTGTGATGATAATATCCACAGGTATTGAATTAGTGTTTGTCCGCCAATCAGTAATAACATTGGGTTTATATTTATTTTTTATTTTCACAATATTTAATTAAAATTTTTATTGAACACAAATCAAATTTTCACCTTCTGAAATTATGCTGCCCAAACATTGTCATAACGTGATCACCTTTTCTGTGTATGTTACAGTTGGGTTTTAAACCGGATGACCTCCCCCCTGCGTACACAGAGTACAGTGTGCCAATGTATCCTATGCCCCCCGCCCCAGCAACAGTGGACCAAGCACATGGCCAGTCCCAGCCCTAAGAGCCCTGTCTGTCACAGGCCAGTCCCATTACTGAACTGCACATGTTTTCTACCTTTTATTGTGTCTGTGTTTTTTATGGTGAGCGCTCTGTGTATACTCCAGTTTAAACGCATCATGAGACCACATTCCCAGAAGTCACAGTGTCAGTAAAACACTTAAGATCCACAAAAGGATTTATTCCTCTTCTAATGTGACACTCATGACTCACGCCAGTGTGCTTATCTGCCCATCATATTCATAACACATTTTCAAAACATCACTGAAACTAGAACAACTCAGTTGTGTTTACAGACGCAATGGTGCCACCATGTGGCCACCTTTGCGGCACCTTATCCTTTATCCCTGTCAATGATGATTCTATGTGAAAGTTATTTTTAAATGCAGTATGTGATAATATATTTATTGATTATTCTTTACTGATTATGTTGTGTTTTATTTCAATTAGAACTATTAAGTATGTAACATTTACTAACTTTTTATATTTTCGCAATCTAATTTTGACCTTAGAATAGTACTTGTGAAAAGACAATGTGCATTTATGGTGCATTACCATAAGTAATAAAGTGAAATTGTAATAAACCATAATTACTTCTACACTGATGTCTGCGAAAGTAAATGCAGCCCGTTAAGACACATCATAGATATTACTGATTTCTATTTACTGTTTTACTACTACAATTAGTCTCTGCAAACTTGCTTACTCAGTTGGCAGCTGTGTGAGGCTTAGCCCACAGCTCCTGTGTTCTGTATCTGTGCTCATATCAGTGGGCAATAGATAATGGTATATTTTGGTCGATGGAGAGTTTCTCTGGGTCTTATCACTGCAAGGAAGCAGAATCTGAAGTCCTCTTTGCAGCCATTTATTAAGGGTGTGTTCCTGGTTTGTGTCCATTTTATTTTGTAGACTTGATTTGGTCTTAGTCTAGTCCTGATTTAGTCACAGTTTTGAGGTAGAAAATGCACCCACAATAGTATAAGAAAATTATAGTCTCTTATGATGATCTCAATTGTGTTACTATGCAGCCTACAGTATTTTCTTTAGAAAGCTGTTTATTTTTGTTGCTCCTTTTTAGAATGTAAGGTATGACCTAAAGCAGATGCCTAAGGGTACATTCACACTTTGAACCCAGTTTAGACCTGATGTAAACAAAACTAGGACTAGTTTAGTCCTGGTCTATGTATTTGTTTGTGTTTAAATCACTTACCCTGAAATACGTGAACATTAAATGTATTCGGCTCCTAATAATTTAGTAAATTAACATGGTGGTAAGAATAGCTTATAGTGTTGAATATGATGTATTATTTATTGTTATAAAAACTTTTCAAACATGTCCATAAGGTCTTATATTATGCAAAATGTATTCTTGTGAGCTTTAAGCCATGTCATAAAACTCATCAAAAATACCCTGAGTTGTATTTTGTTTCGCTCACACATGTTTGAGTAATCCTGGATTATTATTATCTCCAAAGATCAAAATGCTCCTTATCCAAATTATTTTAGTGAAGGTGTATGGAGTTTTAAAACACCGGGTACTTCCTGTATCAACAGATGACATCATAAAGTAGAAGAGAGGGTTTTCAGTGTGAGAAAAGAACACAGCCTAAATTTGCAGGGTTTGTGTATTAAACATGTGTGAATGGAACAAAACACAACTCCTGGGGATGTTTTTGATGAGGAAACAACATAGATCAGAAAACAGTGTAATATGGACCCTTTAAATTGTAAGTGAAGGTCATCTTGCGGTCAGTCCATTATGCCCTATAGACAAGTATGTGTGTGATCCTTCTATGGCGGCTGATGACGAGCTACATTCCAGTGGTGTGTGGACACAGGTAAACATGCTCTGACCAGATGACCAAACTATAGCTACAGTCTGATAGAGCTGTGCCTTTAAACTTATTGAACTGAATCATCCTAAACTAAGAACAATGATGTTTGACAAGTAATTACTTTGACAAATGAGCTACAAACTGTTTGTGGAGGCCAGTGGTAGACCATAATGAAATTAAAGTAGCAAAGTACTTTATTTAAGTAAAAATCTTGAGTATCTCTAGTTTACTTACATACATTTTAAAGTGCATATTTTTTACCTTCTACTCCACTAGATTTTTGAATGAAAAGTAAAAGTACAGTATGTTTTGTTATAGTTTGAAATGTGCTGAAAAGGCCCTAGGCATTATTTTAACACATTAGTAGTTTGAGAAAACAAAAATATACAAATAAAAACAACTAGGAAAAAAATATAAATTCCATTGTTTTTGTTGATCAAAATTCTGCACTTTTAAAAAAAGGTACTTTAATACTTTAACTTTAAGGTGCATTGCACAACTTTTCTGGTGGAGAGTCCGTCACCTGCTTGTATTCATGGAAATGAATACTGCCTTATCTAGAATGTACTCTATAGTGATTAAACCTATCTATCTCAAGGGAGACGAGGCTACGTTACAGGTCAGGTCTGTGGATTGGCAGCCCTATTCAGAGAGAGAATTACTATATTTTTGACCAGTAGAAACACCTGTAATGAATAAATGCTAGATATATGTGTTTAATGTCATACCATGGAACATTCTAGACAAAGCAATAACATCATGGAGACAAGCATGTGACAGACCATCTACCAGAAAAAGTTATGCAGTGCACCTTTGAGTAGATTTTTTCATGTGATACTTTTATTATTTACTTTTTTTTTTTTTTTTTTTTGCTCCAATATCTGTACTGCCTAAACTTAGAACAATGTTGACTGTGTGATGTGTGCTCATGTTTGACAAGAGACTACTTTGCACAAGCTACTAACTATTAGCCAAGGCTTTAGTGCACTCTGTAGTCAACTTCATCCAGCTTTTTAAATTGTACGTTTTGGTCATCAACAAAATATATTTGTAAGTAACTTAAAAGTACTCAGCACATGAAAACTCTATTCTTCCTTAATGCTGTTACATTTAACAGTGGTCCACGATATGCTACATAAGCCCATCAATTTAATACTGCAATACTCATATAAATCCATGTTGCAAATAGCTTTTTATTTGTTTTACATCCAAAGTTGTGTTCTTCTTCTTCTATACAAGCTCAAAACCAGTGTCAATGATCTCAGTGGTCCAGTGTCCATAAGAAAGGTTACCCAGTTTCACATGAACATGCGGCTGATATGTCTGGTTGCATGTAATCCATCTGTAGCCACACATGTTCTAGACTAAATCAAGTACAGCCAAGAATACCACGTGCCAACTCGTTTTATACAGAGCAAACTTCTACACCCTGATAATTCATGAAGCCAGTCCATTTGATGTAAGAACAAAGTTTGAATTTATGCTCTGGGACATTGTAACTGTACGTGAGTGAGAGAACAAAAGCTACTCAGAACAGTGGTAGAGTACGGGGGCAGTGAGGATTACATATGTGCATGCTTTCTGTCTCTGGATTCTCTCATGTGGACGCACGATAAATAAACTATTGTGTTCCCGTGAATATAAAGTAGATCTGATACAGACTGCCACTGTCTTTTGTTTGCGCAAATGGAATTGTTTGTTATGTTATGAATGAGAAGCTTTTAAGACTTTGGTGGAGTGCTTACATAATCGTACACATCCCACCATGCCCACACTAACATACGTTTTTCCTCTCTTGTGTGTGCACGTGCATGAGTGTGTTTGCAGGGGGGTGTGCGAGTCACCACGCCCCCTACATTTGATTCTCGGAGCTGCCATAGGTTCGACGCAAAGGTAACGGCGCGTACGTGGGCTTTATAAAGATCCACGGTGCTCTCACGCTCCTCGCTCCTCTTTCTTGTTGTCAGCTTCACTTTCTGGTGCCCATCACAGCTCAAAAGCAACATGCCCAGCAAGAGAAAGAAGAACAAGCGCCGCATGCGCAGGGTGGTAAGTGCCATTCTCATCTTAATTGAATAATAAGATGTATTTGGCTTTTAATGAATTTGTATATATTTTTTGCAATATTTTACCATGACGAATCAAGTATGACCATAATTCTAACCCCAAAATCAATCAATCTGAATCAATTTAGCCAGTCTTTGCCATTTTTGTTGCGCTCTTTTAACCTATTCATCTATGCGTGATGCGTAAACTGATATATAAAAAAAAGTACCCTAAATAAAGAGAAAACGGTAAGTCGGATGTAAGGAAAAACAAAGCAAAATAAACATTTTAGCTAAAAATCTGGCAATGTCTTATCTTATCTCTTCTTTTTTCATGTGAATCCTGGTGTTAAAAGAAAATGCATAAATGAAAGGCTTTATAGAGATGCTTTTGGGAAAGTGCGCGCCGTACGCGCACATAAATTGTTGAACCAATATGCAAAAGCTCTAAAACGGGCTAACAAATTAACAAAGATGTGCAAAGTGACACGTGGTTAATTCTCAGCAGCACATAGACACTTGAAAAAACCTGACTTCTGAACATTGAGTGCCAGAGCGAAGTGGGTGTGGCGAAACGGAGAGAGAGGTTGGGTTGGTATAATGGCAAGTACAACACGGAGTCTCCATTTTCACAAACTTACATCATCATCAAGCACTTTCACTGCAATCAATAGGCTGCGTCTAATATGTGGATGCACTTTAATAATTCATTATGTTGCCTGTGAAGTTCAGAGAGTTTACTTTGCTTTGAGATCCCTCCCTCTCCCTGTAGTAGCAGTCCTGCCTCTCATCACCAGACAGCTGTATATGGCAATGAGTACACTGTGAGGAATGCTTTGCAGGATGTCAGTTAAAAATGGCTCCTCTAGTCCACTTGGATAATCACTTACACATCAACACGTGTTATCATTAAGCCATCAACACAGAGAGGTATCCCATGAAGAAGGAGAGAAAACTGTCTGGCAGTTGCACAGGAGGGGACCATATTTATTTTACTAAATGTTTTGACTATAAACTTAAAACCCAAGTTTCAGAGCCATGGATAAAAACTCTTGAAAATGTGATAGTATCCTCATTATAAGTTGATAATAATGCTATTAGGCCACATGTTGGACCCATAGCATCTCCCATGG
Source organism: Boleophthalmus pectinirostris (assembly GCF_026225935.1). Lineage (NCBI taxonomy): Eukaryota > Metazoa > Chordata > Actinopteri > Gobiiformes > Gobiidae > Boleophthalmus > Boleophthalmus pectinirostris. Next base: position 21,971,962 of record NW_026571353.1, on the reverse strand, counting down.
GTGCTGCTGACTCCTGCAATTTCTGTTCCCGCTTGGCCAGACCTGTCAGGACAGCTCTGATCCAACTAATTAGAATCCTTTATCTAAACTAGCTATTGGCCAGGCTTTTGGTATGGTCCCAGCGCTGAAGCCCCCTCTGCATCGTGGTGCGGCGTTCCTAAAAGCTCATGTAAGCCCTCCGGGTTTTTGTCCCCAGTTGAAAAACATGTTGAACCTGACTGTGTTGGCATCCGCGGTATTTCTATACACACAAATCTATGAGCAACATATTACCATTCTTTTTCCTATTTGTTATGCTGTTTGTGCGTTACTGTATGTAAGCAATTTCACTTGTGGATCAATAAGTGTAAGTTATCTCACCACGTAAGTATAGACGGTAAATTCATAAATTATGGGCCATATAGATAATTTCCTTAAATTGCGCTCAACAAGAGTAAAACTATTGGAAAGGAGCCAACATCATTATTGTTCAAGATAATAAGTTGGAAATATATTTTTTCACTTGACTATAGAAAAAGAATAAGGTAAAATAAAATAATAACACAACTATTAATACGGACTAGATTCATTTCTACACTGTCATAAAGTGTTTAACTTTTAATAAACTACAGATCTAACAGTATTGCTTCTCATTATTAGCTGTCTACCTCTTGTTAACTGCTATGTACTTTTTTTTTTTTTTTTCGTTGTAGCAAGCCCAGAGGAGACTTCTGGAGGAGCAGTATGCAGCCTCTCCGCCAGTCAAAGCAAGTCCTGCCTTAGCTGTAGGTGCACCTGGAACGGTTTCCAAAAAAACTGCTAAAAAGCCCAAGCCAGTTCCTCCAAAAGCCCCTGAAGTTGTCTCTAAAGTCCCAGAAGTGGTCTCCATCGTACCAGAAGCAGTTCCTATTGTGGAGGTCGCTAAAGTTTTACCAAAAGTTGAGCCACCAAAAGAGAAACCAGTTCCAGTGCCAGCCCCAGTTGAAATTGAGGTACCAGCTGAACCAGAGCCGGCCCCAATCAAGGTTGAGGTACCAGCAGAACCAGAACCAGAGGTCGTGGTCCTACAGCAGATTCCAGTAGAAGTGGAGATCCCTGAAGTTCCTGCCCCAGTCATCACAGAAGAACCTATCGTCAAAGAGGAACCAATCACCATAGAGGAACCAGTCATTACAGAAGAACCAATCACTATAGAGGAACCTGAAATCCTAGAGGAACCTACCATAGATGCATCACCCGTGGAAACAGCTACAATTGACGTAGCTGTTGTCCAAGAAGAGGAGGAAATTGAAGAGCCAATTATTCCTGAAACAGAACCAAAAATTGAGGTAAGGAGCAATTTTTGGAACATGGGCAGATGGAGAGGTTCTCATGAGCATGCACCGACAAGACACATAACCATGAAGCTTTTCTGTGTGATTTTTGTGTCAGATGCCCTTCCCACACAGTGTATGATCAGTGTATGCTATGATCCAATTCAATTCAATGCAAGCTTCTCATCCTTTGTTGTTGCTTTGATTGCATTATAAACATTAGACCAAAATGCTCTGTAGTGGCATCTAGTGGTGCATTTTAGAACTGCAGCACAACTGGATCATTCATTATCTTCTATCTTCTCTTTTAGTTTTTTCGTTATGAGGTAAGAGCAACGTGTACTTCTGATAATACATCAAGCTGTCTGTTGGCGAGTGCTAGAGGAAAAAAAAAATCTAATAATAAGATGAACATTCATTGCCAATTTCATTTTTTCATTTTCATATCTGTAAATCAATAACCTTATTTTATTAGCACATATGAAAATGCTGTCATTGTGTCTTTAGTGCTCACTCAGATCAGGCTAAGTGAAAGTGTGTGTGTCTGGCTTCTCAGAGGCGGTGAGGTGGGTTTAGGGGGGGTGGGAAGCACAGGGAACAGCGTGTTCTATTTAGGAAAGAGGTGGAGAAAGGGATAGGCTACATCACTATGGACTGGCCAATGCATGGCTCACAGATTTCCATACACGTGGAGTAAAGCTGTGTACTTTTTATGTAGACATCATGTACTGCAATCATAAAAGCTAAACAATACATATTACAAATAATACAATACAATTATATATTTAACTGTCGGTGTCACTGTATATTGGTTAGGTTTGTCAAATCTTATTGTCAGCTCCTCTATTATTATTATTAGTTATTATAAGTTATTAGTGAATGTTTGCAATTAGATTTTCAGATAATTGTCATATTTCTTACCTCAAACCCAGACTTTATTATCCCATATATTTGAGTTCAAAGTCTTCATGCATCGATGTGGGTACAATATGTTCTATTTCATACATACACTTTCCCAAGCTGCATAGACATACATGTAGTTCTGTTTGTGCAAGGCCTGCCCACAGTCTAACACACGACCACATGGTACACACCTAAATTGATGCTCTTTGTACCCAGGAGCTGAGCCATGCCTGCACTGTATGTACATGTGTATTTTGAGTGCCCTGACTTATTTTAAAGGAATCCTTATCAGTATTGGACGGATGCCAGGTCTCCACTCAAGGCTATACTGTCCAGTCTCTTTGCTGAGTGAACTTTTTGACCCCTAAGTGTTGTGCCCTACCCACTGAGCTTTGTAGTGCCCCTCCTCCTCCTCCTCTTCCTCCCACCACACCCCCTGCTGCTATAATCTTCCTATATGTGCCAGTCTTTTTTCTCACTTTGTGCAAACTTTTCAGCATTGGAGTATAGAAGCACATTTATTGACTTAGCTAGGGAATAATTACAGGTGCATTGAAAGTAATAGGTTTATCACTATATATAGCATAGATACTATTTTTAAAGTAGTTTTTGTATTAATCCTTTTTTACTAATGCTGCGATTACTATCAAAATTATAGAAAGTAAAATAAAGCAGATTGGAAATGGGGATAGTGCTGAGTTGGCTCCGTCCCAAAGAAGAGGTAGCCAGTGCTCCTCTCCTGCATGTCATCACAGAGACGCAGGTGAGTACAAGGCCAACATATCCATTCTGACATGGGATAGCAGTTTGGCCAGAAGGGACAGGGAGGGAGGTGTGGCTCTCACTGTACATTATGTACCAGCCAGCCTTCGGTCCCTGCACTTCTCTCCTTCCCTCTCTGTCAACCCCTCACCATGCACCCTCTGCACGTGCTCTGCTTGGACTACGTTGTGCTCTTTCGTAACAGAAAAAAGAGGAGGAGGAATCATGGTTTTGGAGCAGTTTTGGGGTTAAATTTAGTCTGGTGGGGTGTCATTGGGCTGGATACAGAGGAAGCAGTTAGTGTTATCTAAAGACCAGCTATTGGGCTATACTGTTTTTTCTTTTCTTTTCTTACAACACCATCTGTTCTAATAATTCACATACATCACACATTTACTGACAAATTCTCAACAAATCCTCTATTGTGATTTTCTTATTGTTTCAGGCTTGGTCCATTGTCCCTCTTACAATTATCTCAAAACTTTATCACACACAGTTAAGATTTACACAGGGCAAATACTTGAGTTGACTTTTCCTATTGCCAAAGAACAAACACTTTCAACACTACTCAGCTCTAAAATGCTACACGACAAGCTTCATTTTCAAAGTTTTTTTTCTGCAGCTGCACCTTCTTGAAATATGCACACCTTCTCTGATGAGATTGGAAGACTGATGGGTTTCACTGCCATATGCACAGTATGGAAACCGAGCACGTGTCTGTTACATTATCAGCAGAAATGAAAACTGGTGTTAAGCAATATTCTATAACATTGCGTAATGGTTATATTTTATCTGTATCACTTTAAGATCCACCATTGGTCAATTCATCCTTTTAAGTTTTCCATTAAGATATCAGAATTGAACTTGCTTTGGCTCCACGTGGTCTTATGTGGGGACTTATGGAACACTGTGTACTGCTGCCGGGACAGGCTGATGGGGTGTGTGCATAGGGGGAAACCTATACATCTCTCCCCTACACACTCTATGCAAGTCTATACTGTAACTAAAAAGTATTCATCAAGTATTTCCTCTTGCCCACTGACATATGCGACACATGGCTTTTGTTGAAACTCTGGCTAAATCCCCCTAGGATTGAATAGCGCTGGTTTCTATTTCTGGTTGTGCTAGATTTGGAGAGGTGGTGTTCTGCTTTAACGTGTTGGCATATATAACATTTTTGGAAGAATGTTGAGTTTGTCCTAGATTTAAGATGGGCAGCTACAAGGCAGGTTCAATTATTTACTAAATCACCACCAAGTATTGCAATATTTATGTAACGCTCGGTGCCATTCTAGCTGAAAGCACTTTGTCACATTCTGTTGCCAGACTGATGAACCAATAAACACAAGGCTGCAAAAACTTACATGAGTAGAAAAAATACTTTGAATAAACAGCTATTTGAGTTGACATAATATAACACAAGCTTAACCTGTTAGAAAATGATAGGTGGGTGTACCAGTGTCCTATATTGTAATTGGCTGCTACATTCCTGGATGGAAATTATGCCTCCCACTTCCCTGAGGCAAAGCTACAGACACATGCTTAATAAAGATCTATGCTTTTACATTGCATAATACACAAACTATATTCAGTAGTGATCTATGAGTATATTACTGGACTTTTACTGTACTTTATAGTATTTAATAAGGGCTAGTTTAGTAGTTTAGTTTAAAGGTGCACTATGTAACTTTTTGGTTGGGGTCTGTCACCAATTTGTTTCTATGGATATGCCTGGAATGTTCCACAGCATAACATTAAATGGCTCTACTTTATATTTATTAAATTACAGGTGGTTTTATAGTTGAAACATACCTAGAAAAACAGGCATTCTAACTGTGAGCGGGGTTGAAGATTGACCATTTTAATGCCATACGGTGAAACATTCCAAACAAAGCAATAACATCTCCATGGAGAAATGCATTTGATGGACCCTTTACTAGAAAAGTTCCACAGTGCACCTTTAGCAGCCTTTCCTTGGGACATTTTTAGAGTTCACCACACCCTAGAGTTGACCTTCATTTGGACCAGTGAGCGTTTTGACTTATGCTGTGTGACAACTGTGTTCATAAGTCATTCCTGTGTTCTTTCTTTGACAGGTCCTAGCAGCAGAAGTACCGGTGGCCACTCCTGCTGAGATACAGGTTAAAAACAAAACTACGTGTCAGCATTTTTCAACAGCTCCTTTCATCCCAGAGCCACAGGGTTAATGCACAAAAGTCATAACACTTGGACTGACACATAATTCAGTTTAAATGTCTTCAGGGCACAAACTGAGAGCTTGCATAAATATCAAAAGCCAAACATCTGAAAAGAATATGTTTATTATGCAATGATTTCAAATAATCATTTAGACATTTTATGAGACTTTATGAGAACACTTGGCACGTGAATGCCAATTTATTATGTTTAAGCTTATAAAATAAGTGACACACTGAGCTGAGATGGTATTCTAACACTTAGAAAACTTGAAAAGAATGCTAATTGTTAATAATGACACAATAAAACTGCATAGTTTACAGTATGCACATTAAGGCAAAACATAATGCATGTCTAAATGTCTATTTTAGGTTGGAACTACGTAGCTTGTTTTTTAACCCTAAACTCACACATTACTCAGTTGCTCCAAACTTTCCGGGCTACATATCACACAAACGCACACAGTTGCCACAGCCCACAGCTTAATGGACATATTTGTACTTTGTGTACTAATAAACATCTCACCTGCACACATACCACTTTACAAGTTGCTGGTGCTTAAAGTAACAACCAATCAATACACAATGTGCTTACTCAGAAGTGTTTCTATAAGAGCTGAACTTACCTTATGATTTTTTTTTTTTAAGGTCGTTGAAGAAACTGCAGTTATCACAGAAATTGAACAGGTAACATAAAAAAGAAAAAAAAAAAATCCCTAAACAGCTGAAATGGATGTCATGCACCATTCATTATTCATTACCATTGTCCATTTTTGTACCACTTACTCATTATTACTAAATGTAAATTAGCCTAGCTGCATGCTGCATGTTTTACTTGTTGTTCACATTGCTTTTGCGTACGCAGACGCATGGTGTGTGTGAACCAGAGCCCCCAGTGGAGGCCCAGGTCACAACTTTCACTGAAGAAGAAATCACTGTTGCCGACGACAACGTTGAAGAGCCAATCACAGAACAAATCGAAGAATCATTGGAGTCTGTTGAGGAAACAGAAGTGGTAGAAGTTGTGACCATAGTTACTAAAGCTGAAGCTGAAATCGAAGAAGTGTGCTCTCAAAGTGATGAAATTGACCAAGACCAATCTGTGGATAGCTGCTCTGTGGAGGTTGCAGTGGATGAGACAGAATCTGTTGAGCCTGAATTAGTTGAACCCGAACCAACAGAACTGGAAGAAGTTCTCAACGTGACTGAGCCAGATGTTGAGGCCGATGTTGAAGAAGTGTCCTCTGAATCTGAAGAGAGTGATGAGGAGGAGGAGCCGGTCGAGGTGGCCGTAGATGAGCCTAAATGTGTTGTACCCGAACCAGCAACAGAAGTGACTGAAGTTGAGGTTGTCACACAAGTGGTGGAGTGTGTGGAGAGTGGATCTGTGTCTGAGGAGGAAGAGGAGGAGAGTTGTTCATCTGAAGAAGAGGAAGATGACTGTGAGATGGAGGTGTTGCCTGAAGAAACTCCTGCAGAGACTAATCAGATCACACAGGTGCCAGTATCACACCAAAACTAATCTTCATTATTCTTTTTCATCTCTTTTTTTCCCCACCTTCGTTCCACACTTTTCTGTGTGTGATTCACGTGTACTGTATGTGTTCTCTAAAATGGCCCAGATTTGTTGTAAAAGTTTATCTTGGATCACACAAAATATGGATAGCATAGAAAAATAAATAAATACATAGATACATAAAATAGAAGATTAAAAAAAATAACTTTTTGTTTTTAACATCAAATCATGGCCATTTGTGTCTGTCATATGAAGAAGCTCACACTGTTTTCATCTATGTTCTCTGTTATCTAACACTTTTAATCTCAGTTATGAAAAAACATAAACAAGTTAATAGTAATAATAATGGTAAAAATAATATTTTGTCTCTTTTGCTATCCAGGATGCACCCATTCCAAATGGGGGACTCTCTGTGGTGAGTTTTATAGAATTGACTTCCATTATTTTGACTGGTGTAAAGTAATGTCTTGATTAATCTTGTGATGATTTTCTTAGGAACCTGATGCTCTTCCTCTGCCTCCACTAACCGCCGCTCCAGAGCCTGTTACTCAGATAGAGGAGGTACAAATAATCACTGCATTTTGTCCTGTGACTGTTTAAATAAAGTTCAGAGTTTGAACACGTGTTTCATTATCTGTCTGCTTAGGCTCCAGTGGACACAGCTGACGTGATGGTGGATGACTTTGTTGTCACAGACACTTCTGCTGAGGTGATTGAACCCACAACCATTGAACTGTTGCCTGTTTTTGAGAAGGTTTGAATGATGCCAATCACATAACAAAATATTACTGTTATAATGTTATATAATTACTAAAAGGTGTGCCTCTTTTACATTAGCCAACAGTGGCAGTGTGTGAGATCTTTGGCCTTGGACCTGCAAAGACAGTGCCTGAGCCAGAGCTGGACACATCCACAGAAGAAGTGCTCACTGTGAGTTTTGATTTAAAGTGTACACTTATATTGTGTTATTTTTTTAACTGGCCTCTTCTCCTTCAGGATGACGCTGCAGACAGCTTAGAGACATGTCCGATGGAGGAAGCATCACTAACCAATACTTCAGTTGTAAGTTGTAACAGTTCATTGTGTTTGTGTTATGCAAATGAATATGAACTACTGCAGCTGACTTGACTTGACTTTTTCAGAACATGTTTGTGGAAACAGAGTGGATAAAACAGACTCCAGAGGTTTCAAGTCTTGAAATTTAGACCCATATGAACACACTTTGTTTTTTTGTAAGTTCAAACTACATTCACCCCTGACCTGTTAGTAAACGAGCATGCTTTTAACTAAATCCTTTCTTTCAGATTCCCCTCAGTAATTTTGGAGGACTTTAGAGGTTTGGCGCAGATCAACCTACTGAATTTTGTATTTTGAGTTTATTGGGATGTTCAGGATATTGCATGTCCCTCCACACTTTGAAGTGCCTTTCTCACCCTGGTTCCTGCCGGACTCCAGACCAGATGTCAACCTGTGAGAAGAATCACATCTGAAACTGCCCCAGAATGTTTGCCACTCATATGAAAAATCTGCACAACACATTCATAAAAATTCAACTCTTATTATTTTGTTAACATCTTACAAATACAAATTCCTAGTTACCTCCTATTTGGAAAAAAAGAAAATATTATTTGAAAAACTGTTGGAATTTATCACAAAGTATTACCACTCACCATTCAAGTTTTCCTACTGTTGAATTTCAAGTATTCATTCATGAAGGAAGATGGGAAGTATTCTGTATTCTGTATTCTGATGTCCTTTCCAATGCCATTTTCACACATTGTTTTTCTGTTCATCCTCCAGTTCTTTTAGAATAAGAACCGATTGTGTAAAGCTAGATTTCTTACAAGTTTAGGATTACTAGCCACCGCTGCTGGAGAGTAATGTTTTTTAAGCATGAACTCAATTTTCTTATTCGATTTGTATGGACCAGAGGAGGCGATACGGTTCTGTGTTTTATGTTAATTGCTGAGCTTTAAACGTTCTTTTTTTTAAGAATCACCAAGGTTGACATATTCTTTTAAGTTTATAGCCTTTGGAATAAACCTTTAATTTTTGTGGTAATGAGTACAAAATGTTTCCTTAAAATACACACATTGTTTACATTGTATACAATTCAGATGTATACAGTTCAGTTCTGCAATAAAATTTATCAAAAATAAAAATGCAATTTGATTTTGATTTAGTACATGCTCACTTTTAAAGGTCCTATATGACGCAAAATTGAGCCTGGTGAGTTTTAAGCTATGTTGTTACCTCATCATAAACATTCCTGGAGTTGTGTTTTGTTTCATTCACACGTTTAAGAAACCCTTTATTATTAGTTTGTCTACATCTCCAAAGCTCAAAATGCTCTGTTCCACCTTGTGAAACAATCGTTTTCAAGTTAACAGCTACCTTTTTCCTTTTGTTCAGAAGAGATCGGCAAGTCCAAGGCTAAAATCATCCAAATTATTCTAGTGCAGGTTTATAGAGTTTAAAAAAACTTTGGAATGGTGTTTTCTGTCTGAGAGAAGAACTCAGCCTAAATACAGTATGTACGGTTAAACATGAAACAAAATACAACTCTAGGTATGTATTTGATGAGGAAACAACATTATAACAGAAATCAGAAAATAATACAATATGGGCATTTTCTGTCTACCATAGATTGTATAAAAAAATAAATTTGGTCTACGGTCTGGCACAGTCCTATTAGAAAAATAATAAACAGACTTAGAATCAGATCAAATATTTTAATTAATTCTTTGTTTTTGCATTGAAATTTACATTCATATTAGTACAATGTAATTTGGTACAGTAAACACTGCCAATGAGTCATTTTCAAATCTCATCCTTAATAGAATAATCAAACTTGAATTCACTGGCCCCTCATGTTGGAATTTCAACTCAATGCTAAACTTAATCATATGAATAAGACAAATACCTATAGACTACACAAATGATAAAGACACAGGATACCAACAGAGAAGATATATTAAGAGTAAAAGCACATTCTTGTCCATAATAGATGCTTTGGAATGAAACACAGAAATTCAATGTGATTCCATGTTATATATTATCTGTAATTATCTTGTTCATCAATACATCTCCATGACCCACTACCCCCACCCAAAACATAATAAATAAGAAAGTGGATAGATTGATTGGTCCATGAGGTAAAATATATAGAATAAAATATAGAATACCAATGGAAATACAAAATGAATATACGCGTGTTTGCAAAAATAAGGATTGAAAAGTGCACACAAAAGAACTGTGATGCCTAAAAAGGTTTAATTATCTTGCCCTGAAGGTCCTCTCACACATTGAGCACATTCACACTGTCAGATGGAGCTCTGGACCCAATCATCTGTCCAAGCTGGAATCCAAACAGAGCCTTGATGCATGGTGTTTTCTATTTACACTGTAGTTTAATGATCAAGACATAAAATAGCCATAATGAATCAAATAATGATGATAATAAAAATGTAGAGAAATGTAAATTGTCCATTGTCCTTCATTTGATCACATATAACTCTGCACTGCACTGTAAATAGCAGGCCTCACTAAAAACATGGGCTGCTGTGATACTATATGCCAGTCAAAGCAGAAGCCTGACTGAGCTGGTAGACGTTTTCTGCTACAAGGAAAGAGCACTTGAATGTGAGAGCTGGCCCATGTGGGACTACCCTGGTATGGTTTAAACACACCTCTCCTTTGCTCAGAGGCTTTGGTGTGTAACAGCATGCAGTTCACATTAGGGACAACATTTTTAACACAGAATAAAAAGAGCACTTCAAAACAACGGCAAACATAGGATTATACTGGGCTCCGAAAACAAGTGCAGCTTCCCATTCACAGACCAGAAGCTGGGGATGCAGGTTTAGACTGGAATTTGAGCTGAAACATCAGAAGCAGTAGTAGTGCTGTAGTGTTGGACAGGCTTCAAAAATAAACCCCAACAGGAGTTACCTTCAAAAAGGTGCAGGAGTGGCACTTTAATATATTCATGGAACTTATCAGCACCAATCCTTTCTTCCTTCAGCATTTGAGGCAAGAGAAAACACTTTTGCTTTGACCACTCTTCAATATTTGATTTTCTTTGATGATCATATTAAGGTTTTGTTAAGTAATCAAGTGTGTGATTGCATGCTGAAGATTGCACAGCCAAGTAATTGGTGTCTCCAGTCAAAAGCTATTGGACAATATCACAATGGAGTGCATGAGAAACCAGATTCATCTACCCGCTGTCTGTTTATGTAAAAATCTTTGTTTTGCTTCAGTCACTGCTAAAATTATGTTTTTCTTTTTTTAACCTTTGATTGTCCACTTGGTCTTGCCATTGTTTTTGCAGCACCGCTGAAGCCTTTGTAAAAGAAGGCAGTGAGTTTACACTAACTGCCATGTCTGTGGGCAGAAACTATAATGTCCATAATAATCTCCACATTTAGGCAGCACACATTTCCCTTTTGTGAAGAAATTGCAGAGAAATGTGACCAGGGGATTAAGGGAATGTAGAGAGGACACCTCCCAGAGGCTCACCCCTATGGCCCAATGTGGGCTCAGTCTAACCCTTTGTCAAATGTGCATTGGGCCCAGACCAGTCCAGTCTGGTCTGCCACGGATCCTGGCCACTTTCTTAAAACAGGGCTTTTGATCCTTGGTTTTCAAACTCTGACCAGGCATCATTTAGTTCCATAAAGATCATTTTTGCATAATGCTCATACGGTTGACCAGTTGCCTAAAAGAAATGATGAAACATTGTCAATACAACTGAGAGACAAGCAAACACATTTAGTCCAGTGAACATGTACCTTGTCTGGGTGGACGACCAACGCAGCCTTCCTGTAGTACTTTTTGACTTGATCTGGAGTGACCAGATCTGCCATGCCCACCTGCTTCCAGCGCGTCTCCCCCTCCCATAACACAGTGTGGAGAGTGGACAACAGAGCGCGGATGTTTCGCTCCTTCCCCTCAATCCAGTCCAGAATCTACAGAACACAAAGCACTAGGTTGATCACAACTTGTCATAGATGGCAGTGTGGCTTAGTGCGGCATGTAATGTGAGGAGCCATTGCCTGTAATTTGAGTGGATCGATTTCTTTTGTCATCTCCTGTCTTCGCATCTCAGCTATAGTCCTTGGACCCTTTTTGTCAAGTTTAGAAGCAAAACCCTGAGTTGAGAGCAAGTCCTCAAAGTCATCCTCTTTCACTTTTGGCTTGGGACCTGAATCATAATAAAACAGTTATATTAAATATCCTATTAGTGTGTCATATTAGTTAAAATGATATACTGAAACTCTCACCAAAGCCATGCCCCCGCAGACCCCGATCCTCTCTTCCTCCAATGACACTGGAGAAGTTGAGGTTGTAGTTGGGTTTGGAGGGCTGTGGAGCTGGAGGGGGCTTGGGAATGGATGCAGACCCCGATGATGGCATCCAGGTTTTGTTTTGGGCTGGAGCAGGTCTCCCCGGGTGCCACGACTGATTTGGGGGTTTAGTTGAAGATGAAGAGGATGAAGGGGCAGGTTTTGAGTTGAAAGAGGAGCCAGAAAAATTACTGCTTGAAGAACCTGGAAAAATGAATATGAATCTATGAATTAATACATAATAAACAGATAGACAAATATCTAAAAGGAAGAACTTCTCTTACCAGGTAAATTGGAGCCTAAATTTCCCAGGTCAGCAAAAGGATCAAATGTCTGGGACTTTGCCTTTGACATAGATGAGACACCAGATGCTATGAAGAAAATACAAATATTACACAAGGCCATATTATTAATTGGGAAATAGGGAGGTTGGTTATAATTTAATGTTATTTGAGCCTAAATGTGTATTAAATTATGGCAGTATAAGGACCACATTTCAAACTCTGCTGCTGTAGTGACATGTTTGTAATCAGAAACATTTGGCTGTAATCAGGAAGTCTTGTGTGATGCCACATAGTACATGAAATTGTAGTGGCCACTGAAGGCACTGTTTTTGAACAGAAAGCCTAAAACTGCCTCAAAGGACTAGGAACAGTACACAGTACTATTAAAACCCTGCATTAGTTCAGTAGCAAAAAACAGTTGATTTAGTGTTTAATTCCAGTTCAAATGGAACAGAACAAGGACAATATAATGAGATGATGAGTTTTCATTAGTACCTGTGTTTGTATAGTTAGGTTTGCTAGATGAGGAGCCCATGCCAGTAGAACCACTCGAGGCCCAGCTGTCCCAGCCTCCCAGGAGGTCAGGCTGACTGGCTGAAGATGTCATTTTAGGGGTGTCATTTGTTAATTTGTCTGGGGGTGAAGATATACACAGATTAAAAAGAGATTATGTTGTCAAAATTTATATTATGAACTACCACTGGAAATATAACTTACTAAGGTTGAAGAGACTAGTGTTGGAGGCTGGTGCAGCATTACTGTGAGCTGAGCTGAATCCACTGGTGGTAGAACTCTCAGAACCCATGAGGTTTTCAAACAGGTCTGGACCAGACTCCTGACGAGAGGAGGCTGCACTAGAGCTAGAGCCCATTCCAAAGGGATCAAACAAGTCACTCATGGCTGTAAGATATAAAGAAAAAGCAGAATAAATACTAGTGGTAGTCCGAAGTGATATTGTAGTTGTAGACAAAATATAAGCTTACGTTTTGTGTCTTGGGGGGTTCCACTAAAAAACAAATCTTCCTGCACTGCTCCTGAGCTTCCAGGAGGGGGAGCAAAAAAGTCATTAAGGAGGTCACTGTTGCTGGAGGCGGCTTTCATGCCACTTTGTGCTGCAGAGTGGGGACCAGAGGATGAGGAGACAGGGTCAGAGTTTAATCCCAAGAGGTCAGCTGTATCTGAGGCAGGTTCCTGGGCAGGAGGAGGGTGCATCTGGAAACAAAAAAAAAGAAAGAAAACATTTAGTCTACTTGCACTACATTAATTTTGAGCTGATGAGATTTGAAGACCTGACCCACCTGAAAGTCAGCATCAAAGAGTGGTTCACTTGTGTCTCGTGACAAGGGCTCTCCACTTGGAGCAGAGTAGGACACGGACTCTCCATCAGACTGGTCACTCAGAGTGTCCTGGTCATTGTAGGATTCACCTGTTTGACCGTCATCATGGCGACTGGAAGCATCTGTAACACAGCAGCACCATGGCCAGTTACAGTCAGGGCATGTTTTATTATAGAAATGATCAGAATAAACAAAAGGCAATGAGTACCTTCCCAGTCAAGAGTTTGGAAGAAGTTGTTTGCATTGGTGTCTGTGCTTGCAGGAGACTCGATTTCTGTAGTGTTTGAGCTGTCAGGGGTTTGAGCTGTCGGTGGCGATTCAGAATCATAAAAGGCCGAGGATCCAGGCTGTCGAGGGAGCTCTGGTTTACCTGAAAGGTAGTGATTAATAAGGCTTAGACAACCTTTGAAGTCACAAAAATAGACTGCTAATGGAGGAACAAATTCTATGACTAGGCCTGCTCTAAAGAGAAGATAAACCTATAATCCAAATGTCACTTACCAAATTTGCTGAGGATCTCCTGTTGTTCATCTCGAGAGGAGAAAAGGATTTTAGGATTTAGGCCCTTGGTCTGGAAGCCCTCCCATGGGGAAGTCTTGGTGGTTGGTCGATCTCTTGGTTCAACCTCAATGTTCAGGTTGACCTGGAACAAATCTGGGTATTTCTCCTGAATGTCACATGCATCCAAGTCATATCTGTACAAATGCAAAATACATGTTGCATATGCTTATAGTTTTCATTACCAAATGCATGCAATAGAGAAGGGTTATGTTATTTTAAATAGAAACATAAATACATACTTTGCAAACTTCACAGTGGTTGCATTTCTAGGGACAAATCCTGTGTGGAACTGAACTTGGAACATTTTCATGGAAGCCATCTAATCAACAAAAAATTCAAAGATACACATTTCATTGTTTTAAGCCATCTAATATATTACACATAAAATATAATATAGATATATGCAGACCTTGGCCTGTAGACGTCCTCCCAGTGTGGACCTTGCATGATAGATCACAACCAGCACGTCTCCTTGGACTGTCACATTAAGAGGAATTTCAGCTTTTCCATCCTCTATTTTGTAATCTCTGTAAAATTACAAAGATAAGAATAAACACCAGAGCATTTAAAAGGCAAAATATTCATCTTTATTTTAAGTAGACTGATGGAAGTAGTTACTTACTTCATTCTGTCATACTCTTGAGATGTAGTGAGCACACGCTCATCTCCTACATAAACTTCACAAAATGGCCTACACCCATTGCGTTGTTTGTTGAACAGTGGCACAGGCGTCATTACAATGGAGTGAATGACTATGGGTTTACTGTGGGGAATGATGGGCTCCTCTGCCATCATGTCACACATGTATTCAATATACCTAACCAAAACAAAACATTCATAATAACCAACCAAAATTAAAGTTTCAAAGGCAGTCATTAATATCTGTAAACTTACCTCTTGTGAGAAGGAGCGATTCCAGGTGGGCAGCGTTTCATTGAGAACATGTAAACAGCAGCTTCAGCTGTGGAGAAAAGGCGACAGAAACAGAGGAAGGAACAGACTGCGACCGCAGACGCTGCTCGGCCATCCTAGAGACAAAAGCCAAGTACTTGTGAATACACCATTTTAATACTGACAAATGGAATAGACAAATATACTGACCAAACAGTGAACTATACAAATGTTCCTCTGGTCTTGTTTCAGCCACAGGTGCATGTTTTTACAGACACTGTAGAGACTTCGGAGGTTGGGGGCACGACGCAACTGCCAGTTACATTCTGACACCTAAACAAACACGAATGGCATTGTTAATGTAAACCAGAGTAAATTATTTTTACTCCTCTTTAATACTATTTTCATCCCCAAGTGGCTATAGCACACACCCTGTTGTGGAATCGCGAGGGTCTATAGGAGCGTTTGGAAAGGTTGTACACAGCATAGTGACCGGCGTGACGAGAATCCAGGAACAAGCGCACGTCCTCTATGTTATTCTTTATGGCTGACTCCACCCCCTCAGCTGGGAATGACATCACTGCACACAAACAACATTCAAAAATAAAATCTGTGTCCAACAAAGGCAATTAAATATGTTTGTTTGTAAATGTTACACGTCCCACCTGCTATTCTGGAGGTAATGTAGGAAATATCCAAATCTCCTTTGGCATAGCTGTAACAGAAAAAACGAAGGGTTCAAACTGAAAATCAAAGGTCATAAATTACAAAGAAAAATTAAGGTTGAATTCTACTATCAATATTCTAAAAAGCCACAAAACAAAAACACAGTGGAGCATCCAGAGGGTTTATAACAAAGACAATATGATGATGGTCCCTAGAAGCTGATGAAATTACACAAGGTTAGTTATTACTATTGAATTAGATTGTATCACTGGATGACGGTTAGCGCAAAGTAGCTAAATGTTTGCTTAGTATGCCACATACTCACCACTCATTCAAAATGTTGTGTAATATAGACAGTAAAATTGCCCAATATTTCAATTGAGATGAATAAAGGAAAATTATTATCCATGTTCTCACTTTGATTTTGCACTAAGGTCTAAATTTTGTCCAAGATCATCCACAATGAGGATACACACATGTGAGCAAAGTTGCTGTTTCTTTATTATTTCATGAAGTACACAACATTCATCACATGCTTCATTCACCTAGTCTACATAAATGGGTGAATTTACAGGAGCTAAGAGCAGATTTGGTGAGCTTTCTGCTGAATTATACAGCACTACAACACAGAACTGGACATGGCACGTGTCAGGGACCTGTATTTACCTTGGGTTGCTAGGTTGATGGACACATAATGGGCCATGAGGGATTGGGACAGAGAATAGAAACAAAAAATAAACAAAATAGGAACAAACAATGGGAAAGTGTGATATTTTAAATGATGCAGCAAATAAAATAAAATATTATATTATGTTTTGAGAATGGGGGGTTTAAATCATCACATTGTGGAGTGTCTTACCTTGCAACTGACTGGATGACCTTAGATGATGTATCCTTAATGTTGGTGAGGAAGCGCTCGGTCCCTCCTCTCAAAATGTCCAGAAGACCACTCCCTGCCTGGTCAGGATCATATATGCCTACAATATAGAGGTGAAAAACAAATAAAATGTAATAACAACACACAATTTCAAAATAATATAATAGGAGGAATAATATCATATTTAATAATATATTTATTTTCTTTCTTGCTATTATTTGCAAATTTATGTAAAAAAAAAAATTACCAGAAAAATCTGAACCCTAAGAGATTGCTTTTAGGATCAAGTGAAAAACAACATAGCAACAAGGAAAGATCAAACACATTTCCCCATTGGACAGATGGTGAACTGGAGTTCACTGCAATCCTCTTAATGAGGAGTTCACACCCGACATTGGGCGTTTTCTTAAAAATGCAACTTCAGTTTATACAATTACCAAACAAGAGATCAATAAATTGCCTGGAGTGGATACTCACACTGTTACCTACACAAATGTAAAAGTCAATGTTTTGTAGTGTTTCTATTGTAGAACTGTCTAACAATGTATTTATCCATCTATTTTATTAACCTCAGATAATTAAGCATAGATTTGTATTTTGTATTACCAAAAGTTTCAAAACACACAATATTTAATGACTGCAGTAGAGAAAGTATGGAATAATAATATGAATATTATAAGAAAATAATATAATCAAATTCAGTGAGCATAACAGTAAAACACACACGCTACTATTTTTGGTATAAAAAGGGCATAAAGACATACTTTCATCTGGTAGCTACCATGTATGTTTACCATGTAAAGATATTGAACTGTGACCTAATGACACCTTTATTCTTCAAGTGACCTAGTGAGTGCAAGTGAGTGTTTGAGTCCTTTCTGCATGGAGTACCCTGATCATATTTCAATGAAACCAATATCACGAGCTGCTATGTATAAGAACAGTATATGACCAGCATCACACACATATCAAAAGTAAAAGAAAGTGTGGTACCTGCGTTGTTGTGGACATTGTGGATCTGTGCGGGTGGCTGAGCTCCATTGTTACCGAAGCCTCCATTCTGTTCCAGCAGCTGCAGACATTCATAGCCATCATACACCGGACGCCAACAGTAATAAGTACTTAACATTGTAGCTAATCAGAAAAAAAGCCTTTAGGAAGATAGATCAATTAAACAAAGGCAGAAAAATATTACATCCCTTAAATTTTCAGATAAATGTCAAACATATATTTAGCAGCGTAAAAAGTGGTATACTTTTATATAGTTTAACACACTGCCTTGTGAGTCTCATTTCCCTTCCTCTGCTCAGTGCGTCTACCTACGTCTGCCTCTCCATATGTCTGCAGAGGAGGAGGAGGATGAGGACAAGGAGGAGGAGGGCACATGGGAGGAAAATAATCTCCTTAGGTCCAGGAGGGAAACCCCTTCTTAACCCTAATCAGATTGCCAATGGGCAAATCTGCATTTACTCTACTCTGATATTTACTGATCAAATGTAAGCATGATATTGTCTTCAGTATTTAAATTATTACACAAATATTAATGTTGCAGCTGCTCTGTAGTTTAGACTTACGGGTAAATGTACAGGTAAGGGGGTTGCAATTGTTTCAATATCCATTATTATTATTATATTCATTCAATCCATTTAAAAAAAACTGTATGAAATTTTCTGGAGGTGGCACATCGCCTGCATGATGCATGGAAATAGAAAGTTAGAATCAAACTTCGAAACATTCTCCATGGAGATAAATAATGTAGGAAATTTTAGCCAAACTCCTCCAGGCCAAGTAAGAGTCAGGTTTATGGTGATACAAGCCTGCTCGCAATAAGGGTGCATGTTTTTGAATCCAATAAAAACAACCAAAATATATAAAAAGACATTTTTTGGTCTATAACGTTACATAGTGTGACTTTAAAGGCCCATATTATGTTATTTCCTGATCTATGTTTCCTCATCAAAACGCCATACCTGGAGTTGTGTTTTGTTTCATTCATAGATGTTTGACACACAAACCCTGCATATTTAGACTTCTCTCAAACAGAAAACACTCTGTTCCACCTTGTGATGTCATGTGGTAATAGGGGAGGTGCTTCACTGTGTTTTTAATATTTTAGATTTATTTGGATAATTTCAGCCCTGGACTCTCTAAAGGTAAAAGGTAGGTGTTAACTTGAAAACTATTGCTTCATGATATCTCAAGGTGGAACAGAGCATTTAATCATAAATTTGACACATTTAACAATTTAATAATAAAGGATTACTCAAACATGTGTGAATGAGACAAAACACAACTCCAGGTATGTTTCTGGTGAGGTGATGACATTATAACATATTTTAAAGCTCATAACAGTCAATTTTCCATAATATGGTCAAGTCTTTTTCTTTGATTCTACTTGAATAGGGTGCTATTTACAATTAAGAAAAAATATTCAAATCAAAGCAATGAAATGGTATAATAAATATAAAAATAAACATATGAAAGATCACAAAAATATTTAAGTACTATGCAAATTAGTGATTTGATTTGACAGTGCTTGTTTTTGGCCTTATTCAGTTCCTCTTAGTCTTGTTTGAGTCTATTGGGATGATGCCAGCTGGGCAGAGACAAGCCCAGGAAAGTCAATAGAGAAAGCTTTGTGTGTCTGTGGGTTCACATCAGTAACAGCCATGTCCACACTGCAGACGGAAGCAAATAGCCAAAGACCCTCACTACAATGCACTAAAAGATACAAAATGAATGCACACCTCTGTAATAGGAGACTTAGGGTTGACGTTTCGTGCAGCTGCTATTTCCTGAAGCTGGTTAACTAACTCTGTGATTGACAGACGCTCCTCTGGATTCACCTTCAACATGGAACCTTTAAAAAGAAGGACAGAAAAGACATGATTTTACAGAGTGGAGTTAATGGCTGTGTTTACCCAAGTCCTGATTTTATTCCAGTTTTGCCCTGATATGGACATCCTGATCTAGACCAAGTTTTGTCCTGATTTTGATGTGTGCGTGAACACAGCCTTGAGAAATGTGTTGTTTATTTGATAGGGACCGATACAAAAAAACACAGATTAACATTGTAATCACAGCGTTTATAGCGAGGATAATTTGAAACATCAGCCTAGAAGGGCTGATGGGAGCTCAGATTTCACTACAAATCTGTTTTAAATTGTTATAGAAAAGAAATAATTACAGTGTATTTGAATCAGAGAGAATAAAAGAATCAGCTAGTACAAAAAACCTTACACACAACCTGGAGGTGAAACACATTTACGTACGAATTAGTTCATGATACACAGTGTATTTGGCATCATTCTGTGGGATGGTGTATTTCCCATTGACTATTTGCAGTTTGGCACCATCTTCAAATGGATGTTGCTTGAAACACAACAGGTAAAGAATGCACCCAAGAGCCTGAAATTAAAAGAAATACAACAAAAGCAATGTTACTTAATTACCCTCTTAGAGTCATGGATAAGAGTGGCATGACCTATATAATAAAAATATAAAAGTAAAGGGGTGAAGGAAATACCCAGATGTCTTGTTTCTCATTGATGGGGAAGTTGGAATAAAGGTCAATCATTTCTGGCGTTCGGTAGGCTGGAGTAGTATTTCTTGTGATCTATAGAGAACGAAGAAAACTTGGATAAAATGTAACCTTACGGATACACAAACACCCCAATACACAAACAGGCACAGCACACACAGACACACACAACACACACAAACACACACACACACACAGACACACACAAACACAGGCAGGTGCTTGAGAAAGGGCACGTGCCCCTGCCCATTTTTGTCTACTCTTCCCCACTCCTGCTCTGCTCCTGTCTGCTCCTGTCTGCTCTGCTCTGCTCCTGTCTGCTCCTGCTGCTGCTCTGCTCCTGCTCTGCTGCTCTGCTCCTGTCTGCTCCTGTCTGCTCCTGTCTGCTCCTGTCTGCTCCTGCTCTGCTCCTGCTCTGCTCTGCTCCGTGTGTGTGGGGGTCGGTACAGGCCTCATGGTGTAAGTTCATGCCTCAGGCCTTCAGGGTCCTGTGAGGGGCTGGAGGCTGCTGTGCATTATTGTGCACAGATTACAGATTTGTACTTTACCAACTCACTTCTTCGGTCAGAATATTATTGGGGGATTTCAACTACAATGAATATGTGAACCCTGCAGGAGTATTTGTACCTGGTCCCTCAGTTTGTACTGACACAATGTTTTCTGAGCTGTTGTCAAAAGTATTGAAACTAGATACTCATTTGAGCAAATATCAATACTAAAAAAAAAGTCACATTAACGGGACAAAATCTGAGTTTTCCTGAACAGTTTAAGTGTGATTTTCAGTTTTATCAGAATGAATATGCGACCTTGTGTTAAAGAACATTTTATTTTGAGTGTGAAAAAGTACATCCTATAACAGGAGCTTGTTTAATTTTAACTCTAGTATTGGTATAGCATGAAGAGTGAGTCCTTAGTCCCGAAATGTTAGTATAGTGACACTATTTTATTCCTAAACCATACCCCTGGTTGGTGCTGTACCTGTTTGGGAGCGGAGAGCGTCTGCACCCCCGCAGCTTTGGCCACCATGGTGTGGCTGTTCCCGGGGCTGGGCTGGACGGACATGCTGAGGCCGGACACAGCGTGCACACGCAGATCTGTGATGGACACTTTGTCATCGGTGACGGAGAAGACCGCCTCCCCCAGGACTGCATCTACAGCCAGAGGAGACTCCACCTGTAACACAAGCAACAAAGATCACACTCTATCACATCAACACCCAACAACCAAAGTTTAACCTTCTGCGTCTAGTCCATATATTGTATAGTGCAGACAGGCTTTGTTACCATGTATGTAGTCTTTATTTCATTTCATTTCTCTTTCTTTATACAGGGTGGACCCAATGAAAGAACCAGACTCTCTTTTTCATGAGCACCTTGTCAATACAAACAAGACAAACACGATGGTAAATGGACACATTTTATATATCGCTGTTCCACCTTCAAGGCACTCAAAGCACTTTACAACAAGGAACCACTCAGACATTCTGTGTGCACCCATGCCAGTGCGCACACACACACACACACACACACTGGGGGCGAGGTGGGTTAAGTGTCTTGACCGAGGACACAATGACAGCATTTATCTGTGAGAGCGGGATTCAAACCACCAACCTTTGGATCGGTGGAGAAACACTCACAACAACTGAGCTACTGTCGCCCCCAGTACAAAATACTGAGAATCAAAAGAAAATGAACAAAAACAGAAAACGGCATAGGTCCATTTAAAACAGTAAAACAAAAGCAGAGGTGATCGTGTCTATGTCCAGATTAATTCAGATGCAGCGGCTCCAGTGAGTCCAGTTTTGCATGTGTGTGAAATGTGTTCTATTTGTGGGAAGCAAAGTAACCAAACACTGTTTCCCCATTTCAGACGTGAACCATGGTGAGGTCTTGTCGTAGAAGTTCCCATATCAAAGTTCAACAAACATGTGAAACCTTCAGACAGTCTATCAAGTCCATTATAAATACATTTCACACAGTGTTGTTCTGTGCTGACGGTCAGTGAGGGCCAGTCTGCTCTTACTGCACAGTGATCGGGTTTCAGTGAATCAGCTCTTATGAAACAATGTTTACAGCACCAGTTACACGTTTGGACACACATTTCTTTAAGTTTGCTACGTTCTACATTTGATATAAATAGAAGACATAAGCTGCAAGATATGTGGAACAATTTGTTTCGCTTCATGATGGAGTCTCCAGCTGTGCCACGTCAGGGTCAAGAAATGACAAGTGCAAAGCAGAGATCAAAGTAAAAAATGAATATTTGAAACAGTCTTGGGAGTTTCCATTATAGACCTTTCACATAAACTAGACAACATTTAAAAACATTCTAATATTTATTAGCCTCACTCCCTCGCAATTATGAAAGAAGAGAGAGGAGACAGCAAACGCGTCTTAATAGAATGTAGCATCTACAAAGAAGAAAGAGGCTGCTTCAAAAGACTGACTGGGCTCAAAGGGCTCATTAAAAACTCTAAATTACACAAAATTATCTCACTCACTCTAAGCTATGTTATAATGTGCTAACCTCCTCAAAAACAGACCTGGAGTTGTGTTTTGTTTCATTCACATGTTTGAGGATCTCTTTTTTTATTAGTCTGTCTGCATCTCCAAAACTCAAAATGTTCAGTTTCACCTCGTGATGTCATGAAGCTGTTGTTTAGAAGTTTACATCTATGATTTGTTGAGTAGAGACTGGCAGTTCTAGGGCTGAAATGATCTAAACGATGGTCCAGTTGATCAGAGAAATAAAGTCACAGCGGTTTTGGATGTGTGTATTTATCACACCAATCTCCACCAAGGGTTTGAGCTGATCTCCTACCTGCACTACTGAAAACAGACTACGAGAGGCAACAATGTGTCTGGAAGTGTCTATCCTGCCAAAAACGAATGATCAAAAGAATGCTTAATCAAAAAGAAAAAAGAACGATCAAAAGAATGCCTGGTTTTGTTGGGTCATATCTCACTCCAGAACAACAATCTGTGCACAAGGAAAGCAACTCCAAACAAACTCCTCACTCTGACCAGACAGTGGCGCTGTGTTCTACTGTCTGATCTGCTGCACACAAAACCAACAAACACATTTCACTATCACTGTGTCTGTTTTCACTTCTCAAAGTGCTCCGTGCTAAGTTTCCTCAACAATCTGCTCTATGGTTTTGTATCAGCCTGGACTTAACACTGCAAACAACTAAATCTAAAAGTTAAGATGACTTGAATTAAGAAAGTTTTGTCATGATTTGAGTCAATTTCACGTGACAGTGGAACAAGACTTGGTGTACTTAAGATATGAAAATACATCTTACTACGCATCAACTTTTTACACTCATTTTAAGTCATTTTTAATTTAACAAGATATTGTTGTCAGAAAGAAAAACGTCATGTTACCATTTTTTTTTTTAATCTTGTTTGCCATTATAATCTACAAGTATGATGTGTAATGAGTAATCTAGTGATCTCTCCCGGGTT
This sequence comes from Boleophthalmus pectinirostris, assembly GCF_026225935.1. Lineage (NCBI taxonomy): Eukaryota > Metazoa > Chordata > Actinopteri > Gobiiformes > Gobiidae > Boleophthalmus > Boleophthalmus pectinirostris. The sequence continues at coordinate 21,948,322 of NW_026571353.1, read as the reverse complement.
CTACTCAAACCTTACAGTATGATCCTGTCCAAAGCTCAGCCCATAAGGCCATACCACCCATGCTCCTGCCTGACAAGAAATATACACAGGGTTCCCAGTCTTTTTCACTGACAAAATTTCAAAACTTTTCCATGACTTTTTCATGACCTAAAGTGAATTTTCCATGACTTTATGGCACCTCCATGTGTAGAATTGGTCAGACTTTTAGGTCTAAATATGACATGTGAACTCTTTCCACTCACTTTAAGGTTTGGGATTATAGTTTTTGAACATTCAAAATCCTGTCAGTGCATTTATTGTCGTCTCTTTTAAACAAAAGGCGCAGATTGTCAGAAATAATCAGAATAGTCTAAAGAGAATTTAACAGAACGCTGGAATTGCATGAAAGAGATACTACATTTCAATTAACTAACAGAAACTGTAAACGAGTAGGTGTGTTAGTTTCAGAGTAGTTATTTAACTCGATATAAGGAAGTGTCCACCAGCGTCTGACCAGAACTGAAGAAGCAGCTTGGATGATCTGCGAAATGTTTTCCACCAAACTAACTTTTGTCCAAACGACAAACTGAATTTTCTCCTCACCATACATTTCAATGACTTTTCCAAAACTTTCATTGAATTTACTAATTCCTATGACTTTCCCAGGCCTGGAAAATGACATTTACAATTTCTATGACTTTTCCAGGATTTCCATGACTGTGGGAATCCTGTATACAACAGCACGATACAAAACAATACACTACAACTTCAGCAACCTGATCCAATGTGCAGTAGTTTCATTAGTGTTTCCCAGAGCATCAAGAAAACTGAAACTACAATATTCGTCATTTAGAGTTTTATCTTAATCATCTGATGCCCACTAATGAAAACACTGTGTGGGAGTGTGACGGGTGACAGGCTGGTGAGCTCAGCTTTGGACAGAGGCTTTTACTGCTAAACATGGTCTGAGGTCTGAATAAATATAGATATGAATATTTTGTAAGTAAGTAAAAAGTTCATTCGTGACAGCGGTAGATAGAGGAGCCAAAAATTATATTAATGTAAGATTAAGGCTACTTCAAAATAATATTACTCAAGCAGAATTTTAAAGTAGTCGTCCAAGAAATTATTCAAGTAAGACTAAAAAAATAAAATAAAATAGAAACACAAATGTTCAAATCGTTTCATATTGTCAACTTGAAGCGTTTGACACTTGTAGACCGGGAAGAGGAACCACAACTTAGTACTAACGTAACTTAATAAAAATGTACTACCCACCTCTGATTTGTGAATTTTACTACAATTTTACTTCCGTCGATGGGCTATCAGCACAACAGCAAGAGCATTATTGGATATTTTTATTATGAACACAGAAAATCCATAGCATAGTCCCACACAGCAATCACGCGCCTCTGGTCACTAATAAAAGAACCAGTGGCCAGAGGGACACGGTGGCATTTATCGCGCACACCTGAGTTAGAGCCGAGCAAACTCCTCGACTGGATGTCAACACAAAGCAGCCGTGTAAACACAGAGTCGGTCCACAGGAGACAGCCACTTTATTGTCTTTGTGAAGCTCATAAAGGCTGTGACAAGCCAATCCACCATTCAATTCTGTGCACCGGTCGTCCTGTGTCAGGGTGCGGAGAAGAGCCGATCCATCAGCAAACAGCTCCCCAAACACTCACCCACAGAAACCCAAAACACTCACCCACAGAACACCCACACTCTCACCCACAGAACACCCACACTCTCACCCACAGAACACCCAAACACTCACCCACAGAACACCCACACTCTCACCCACAGAAACCCACACTCTCACCCACAGAACACCCACACTCTCACCCACAGAAACCCACACTCACCCACACAGACCCCAAACACTCACCCACAGAACACCCACACTCTCACCCACAGAAACCCCAAACACTCACCCACAGAAACCCAAAACACTCAACACCCACAGAACCCCAAACACTCACCCACAGAACACCCACACTCTCACCCCCAGACAACACTCACACAGAACACACTCTCACCACAGAAACCCAAACCCACACCCCAAACACTCACCCACAGAAACCCCAAACAACTCACCCACAGACACCTTCACCCACAGAACACCCACACTCTCACCCACAGAACACCCACACTCTCACCCACAGAACACCCACACTCACCACAGAACAAACCCAAACACTCACCCCAAACACTCACCCACAGAACACCCAAAACACTCACCCACAGAACACCCACACTCTCACCCACAGAAACCCAAACACTCACCCACAGAACACCCACACTCTCACCCACAGAAACCCAAAACACTCACCACAGAACACCCACACTCTCACCCACAGAAACACCCAAACACTCACCCACAGAAACCCAAAACACTCACCCACAGAACACCCAAAACACTCACCCACAGAAACCCAAAACACTCACCACAGAAACCCAAAACACTCACCCACAGAAACCCAAAACACTCACCCAGACAAACCCCAAAACACTCACCCACAGAAACCAAAACACTCACCCACAGAAAACCCACACTCTCACCCACAGAACACCCCACACTTCACCCACAGAACACCCACACTCTCACCCACAGAACACCCACAACACCCACACTCTCACCCACAGAACACCCACACTCTCACCCACAGAACACCCACACTCTCACCCACAGAAACCCCAAACACTCACCCACAGAAACCCAAAACACTCACCCACAGAACACCCACACTCTCACCCACAGAAACCCCAAACACTCACCCACAGAACACCCACACTCTCACCCACAGAACACCCAAACACTCACCCACAGAACCCAAAACACTCTCACCCACAGAAACCCCACACTCACCCACAGAACACCCACACTCTCAACCCAACACTCACCACAGAAACCCCAAACACTCACCCACAGAAACCCAAAACACTCACCCACACCTCACCCAACACTCACCCACAGACACCCACACTCTCACCCCACAGAACACCCCACACTCACACTCTCACCCACAGAACACCCACACTCTCACCCACAGAACACCCAACTCCACCCAAGAAACACTCACCCACAGAAACCCCAAACACTCACCCACAGAAACCCAAAACACTCACCCACAGAAACCCACACTCTCACCCACAAAACCCAAAACACTCACCCACACTCTCACCCACAGAAACCCAAACACTCACACCCAAAGAAACCCCAAACATTCACCCAAAGAAACCCAAAACACTCACCCACATTCTCACCCAAACACTCACCCACAGAAACCCCAAACACTCACCCACACTCTCACCCACAGACGCCCCACACAATCACCCACAGAAGTTTCACACACTCACCCACACACTCACCCACAAAAACCCTACACTGTCAGCCACAGAAGTCCCACACAATCACCCACAGAAGCCTCAAACCCTGACCCACACCAACCCCACACTCTCACCCACAGAAACCCCACACACTCCTTGTATATGAGTGAATTTCCCCCACTCAGAAACACGCACAGTAGGTTAAATCCTTGAGCTAATATAATCCTGACCAAGTCTAGGTAAAGATCTGGAGATGGCAGTGAAGGATGGGTCCATTACCGAAGACAGATTTCCCTACGGGGGCAATAAAGCGAGCCTGACCTTACCTCCATGCAGAAATGTACTGTAGAGCTGCCTGGCAAATCCAGACTTGATTTGGCTGTATCAATTGTCCCCATAGGGAGATATTCGTGTGTGTGTGTGCGGTATTGGCCTGAGGAGGAGTGACAGAGGTGAGGACTGAGAGGCGGAGGCCCACGTTCTGATTGTACCTTTAATCGATAGACGAGCGAGCGGTGTGCAGCAGAGACATGTGCACACAGCTCCTCATCGACCGCTCTGTAAAAACACCAGAGCAGAGCATGGAATCAATCTGCGCACACGCATCCACACGGACACGGACCTAATCTAACTAGTGTTTCATATTATTACCAACAAGTATCTGATCTGTTTGAATTGCTCAGCTAAGGAGCAGAGTGTGTGGAACGATTTTCTTCAGAGCAATCCATCATCTTCATCATAAGTGGAGATAAAAAAAAAATTTTTTCTAATTTTTGCAA